>NC_138768.1:881117760-881677747 GCF_965119305.1 Pelophylax lessonae
AAGTCAATATGTAGCAATATTGTGAGCTAAAGCTCTATTTGTTTGTTGGGCATACTTTGTTAATTAGCCAAGTATAAGGGATATATATATATATATATATACCTTCAGTTAAATGTGTAGTAAAATGGTAACACTTGGCCATACCCATATGGAAGAAAAGGTAGTATTTGCAATATATTTCTAAAAACATTCTTTGGAAACACATAAAATATTGTCAAAATTGTGACATTTCCTTGATATGTGTGAAATGCTAATAATCTTTCTTTGAAATATGTTTTACATCTATTTTTTTTCTATCTGACGACCAATTCCCCAATGTAATATTTTGTGGGTTTTTTCAGAGAATGTGGAGGTTCTATATAAACACTGTAGATTTGACTGCTATGATTTCGGAGTTAGCAGGAAAGGTGTATGGAATGTGATGGTGTTTACTAAAGGATCCCTTGTTGGAAGTGTGCATGTTTTTCCAATTCCGCCGGTTTTTGCCATTTTCTATGGGCGAGACAGCGGATTTGCAAGCGGTATTCAAAAAAAAATTGACCCAAAATCGCGCTGGCGAAATTTTTTGAGCCAATTTGGCGTTGCGCATGCGCACATTCGCGAGTTCGCAGCTCGCGGCTGGAGGAGCTGTTTAACCTTTCCACACTTTCGCAGATATCTCTCTTTCTAAGTCAGTTTTTGAGATTTTTTAAACGCAAGTCATCTCCAAATTGACTTCCACACCTTCCACAGTGATTTGGGATTTTTGGGGGTACAGGGGAAAATTTGGCTAAACTTTAGTCGAGCTTTTAGCTGGCGTGGTTTTAAGTCGCGCTCTGACCATATTGCATCTTAATGAATCTCACACTAGGCGCTATTTTCCGCCCGCCGTTCTTTGAATGCCAATTTCAGACTTAAATAATCGCCGCTTCGCAAAATCACGCCGAAACGCCAATTCGCCGTACTATGAATCAGGCCCATAGTGTCACTGATGCATGCATCGTCCCGGCTCACCATCCTTGTGCCTCCTCAAATGGTGACAGGACAGTGCACGCATCCTTTATCATTAGCCACTGGCGTAAAGAAGCCAAGCTCCACTGAGCCTGTCCTTGTGCCATACTCACACAGGTACTCATTGATTGCCCTCTGCTGTGTGTGCAGCCGCTGCAGCATTGCCAATGTTGAATGTGACCGTACTCACCGTCACTGGGAATGAAAGACAGATACTTAATGGTTTTGATTGCTTCAAATGGGTTCTGTGTTTACTTATGATAATGTGTATTGAAATAACAGTTAGAAGCACGCCCCTAGGGACACACTTAACCCCTTGATCACCAATAAAGTTAACCCCTTTCCTGCCAGTGCCATTTTTACAGTAACAGTGCATATTTTTAGCACTGATTACTGTAGTAATGTCACTGGTACCCCCAAAAGTGTCAAAAAAAATCGCAGATCGCCGCCATTACTAGTTAAAAAAAATAAATAAATAAAAATGACATAAATCTTTCCCATAGTTAGTAAACGCAATAACTTTTGACCAAACCAATCAAAATACGCTTATTGCAATTTTTTTTTAACCAAAAATATGTAGCAGAAAACAAATCGGCCCAAAATGTTAAAACATTTTTGATTTTTAAATTTTTTTTTTTTGAGAATTTCATATAAAGTAATGTGAAAGATATTGTTCTTTTTTCAAAATTGTCGCTCTTTTTTGTTTATAGCGCTAAAAATAAAAATCGCACAGGTGATCAAATACCACCAAAAGAAAGCTCTGTTTATGGGAAAAAAAGGACGTCAATTTCATTTGGATACAGCGTCGCACGACCGCGCAATTGTCCGTTAAAATCATGCAGTGCTGAGTCGCAAAATAGGGCCTGGTCATTGAGCAGCCAAATCCTCCGGGGCTTAAGTGGTTAAAACACACAGGGTGATGTTGAAAGCCCAAATGGTAGACAAGCAAACTGGAGATGGTCTTGACCTACAGCGAACCGAAGGAACTTGTGGAAGTCTTCTACAATGGGCACATGAAAGTAAGCATCTTTAGCTCTATTGGAAATGAGCCAGTCACCTGGCTGAATCCCCTATCATTTGATGAAAATTGGTTTAGGAGGTCTAAAATCAGCCCCTGCAAGCCGTTCCTCTTCATGACCATAAAGAGAGGCGAGTACATGCCCTAAAATCTTTTGCATCCTGGGACTGGCACAGCAGCACTTTGCGACACCAGTGACTTTATGTAATACAAGAGTATTTGCTTAATTTCACCTCAGAGTGAGGCAAAATCTGTGGAAAGGAATCCGAGATGAGGAGGACTTCTGATGGACCATGCATGGCCTGAAAAGACCGCTCTGACATTCCAATAGTCTGAGGCTCAAACTCAGTTGCTTCTTGGATACCCGAGGTCAAGCTTTTAGCATACTTCTGAGGGGCTATCTGGCCTCTTCACCAGTTCTTCCTAAAATCCAGTCCTGGTCTGTAAAAGTGCACAACTTTAAACATTGCCACAAGAGCCCAGGCTGACTTTCAAGCCATTCACTGCATCTTCCAAGGAAGAGCGACAAGCTTGCTTGCCGCATTAAGGCCTCAACAACTAGAGAGGCAGCCTTTAGATGCTTCACATCCTTATCTCTGAATGGATAGAGCTTGACCCTCTTGCTCAGAAGGTAGGTATATCTCACGACCTCGCTCCACTCATCCAAAATGATGTCCCTTATTTCCATTAGGAATGGGAAATTAGAACACTCTTTCTAGAGGTGCTCAAAAAACTTCCTCTTGCTTTGCAGGAGACTCTACAGGTTCTTCTCGTGTAAATGCCCCCTTCATTGCCTTGACCAAGGGCGTCACAAGGGCAAAGGGACTCCTCTTGCTCTGCCTCACTTTCTGAGGTCTTCATAGATGGATTGATTGATTGAGGACGGTTCCAGTTCTTCCTGGTCGTCCCTTGTGGGAGAACACGCTGTAACAGATGTTGGACTTTGCTTGTGACTTGTACCCCACTCTTTAAGGGTTTTCTGCACTACGTGCCTCACCAGATATTCCATTTGCTCAAAAGTACCATCCTCCTTTCCAACCGCCTAGGCTTAGTATGGCTCAACTAGAGACTTGCCCTCTGGGACCTAAGTCCTGCATCCCCAGAAGGCTCATTCATTGGAGCTGCTGACATAGCGGTGGATGTGGTGCCTAAAGGAGGATTCAGAGCTTCTGCTATGAAGGCTGGACCTTGACGGTGACTAATGACGACTAAATCTGGAAGAAGAATGTTGATGTATTGACCTAATGAGGTCTTTATCATCTTGTGCCATGTATTGTCAATCTGAACTAGAAGGACTTAAAAACCTAAAAGAAAACAAAATAGGGTAGAAAGGAAATGGTTAAAAACCCAAAAGCAATGCCCAGGCAAGCGCGGAAAGGAAATGGTTAAACATACCCTCTCAAGGGCTGGCCACAGGGGGGGGGGGGGGGTCGGGGGGGGGCAGTTATCCATTCATAGTGTGGAAACTGCACAGACAGCCAACCTGCACAGGCAGTGGTGTATTTTGGTTTTATGCTGCCCTAGGCAAGAATAAAATTGGGCGCCCCCCACTCCTATGTAAATTTTCCCAACTCTTTTTTTAATGGATGGGACTCCCTCCAAAATTGAAGGACTACAAGTCTCAGCATGTGAGAGCTCACGAGAGGGGGTGGGAGAGAGAGAGGGGGGTGGGTGAGGGAGAGAGAGAGGGGGGTGGATGAGGGAGGGAGAGAGAGAGGGGGGATTGAGAGAGAGAAGGGATAAGGGAGTGGGGGGATGAGAGAGAGGGGGGGATGAGAGAGAGGGGGGTGAGAGAGAGAGGGGGGGATGAGAGAGAGGGAATGAGAGAGAGAGGGAATGAGAGAGAGAGGGAGGTGAAAGGGGGATGAGAGAGAGAGAGGGGGATGAGAGAGAAGGGGGATTAGAGAGAGAGAGGGGGGATGAGAGAAAGAGGGGGGATGAGAGAGAGAGGGAATGAGAGAGAGAGGGAGGTGAAAGGGGGATGAGAGAGGGGGATGAGAGAGAAGGGGGATGAGAGAAAGAAAGAGAGAGAGAGGGGGGGTGAGAGAGAGAGGGGGGATGAGAGAGAGAGGGGGGATGAGAGAGAGAGGGAATGAGAGAGAGAGAGGGGGGATGAGAGAGAGAAAGAGGGGGATGAGAGAGAGAGGGGAGGAGAGAGAGAGGGGGAAGATAGAAAAATAGAGGGGGGGAGAGAAAGAAGGGGGTAAGAAAGGGGGGAGAGAGAGAGAAGGGGTGAGTGAGAGAGAGAGAGGGGGGGTGAGTGAGAGAGAGGTAGTTGAGAGAGGCGGCTCTAGCAACCAGTGGCTAATAGAGTCTCAGGTGGAGGGGGTGGCTTTTTTGCTGCCCCCCTGCAATCTGCCACCCTAGGCCTGGGCTTTTTTGGCCTAGGCCAAAATACAGCACTGTGTACAGGTGATAGAACCATCAGGATCGTGCCTAGATCCAGAAGATGCTCTTGCAGGGCGCTTATGTCCACCTGCTAATAGCAAGACTGTTTGGCCATACTGCCACTTTGCCTGCCAATGGCCAAGCTTAAGCTCTTCATGGTACAGCATCCATCTCTCTTCTCCACCCCCGCTAATAGCTGGGAATTGCTGGAAACTCCACATGGTACCGAATCCATCACCCTTCTCCACCCTGCTCTTAGCTTGGGACTGCTGGAGACTCCACACATCTTACGGGGCACAGCCTGCAGAACAACCAGGCCTCGGTCATGGACACTTCATCCAAGGTAAGACTTCAACCATTCTTGTCCTTAGGAGGAGGACAAAAAAGGAACATGGCCTCTGGCTCAGAGCAAAGATTTATGGGAATTGGGTCCTATAGGGGAGGAGTGGAGGTGGGGTTAACCCATACATATGCTGCCATGGAGTCTGTCAGGAAAAAGGGATTTTCTGCTGCAAGTTTGTTTGTTTCTGTCAGCAGGCTCATAACCCTCTGCTGACAGATTGTACATAAGTAGATTGTGATAGGATGTTGTTTTTATTCTGTTTGCAGGTATTATTGTGCACAGCTGATCCCCCTGCTGTGTAATGGACTCCAGATTTCCAGTCTGCTGGGGGGGGGGGGGGCTTTCCTCTAGGGTGAGATGTTCCTGCTAAAATTTCTATGATATGTCTTGTGAAGTTAGCTGCAGATACCTGCAGCTATGATACTGTACACATGTGATGCATTTAAGTGATGTTTGAAAAAATATTTAGTCTATTTTTGATATGTATTTATTTTGTACAGAGCCCCGTCCCAGTTGTGTTCCCTTTTTTTCTCCTGAGCTCAGGAGTAATTTTTCTATTTCCTCCCAGATGTGGGGATAGGCTGTTTTTATAGGGGGGGGGGGGGGGGGTTAAGTGTAGCACCCCTAGCACCCCCTAGTGTCATGTGCTACTTTAAATACGTTTTTTGGTAGTGTAGGTAGTGTAGCTAAATTTCAACTATAATAAAGTGGGTTCCACTTCTGGAAAATCATTTGACTCAAAAAAGCCCATCAAGTGTTGGCTGATGAGCTTAGAGTTGTTTGGAGTCAACATCAGGAGATGGTCGTTACGCCACATAGACATGGGTGGTTTCGATGATTTTTCACCTATTTGGAGAGAAATGGGTGTGTGATCCAACCACGTTATTGTGAGGATTTCGGATGAGATTGTCTCTTGGAGTAGTTGTTTGTCCACTATGAAAAGGTCGATCCTGGAATAGGTACAATGAGGTTTGGAGAAAAAGAAAAGTCCCATTCTGATGAATGTTGGCATCTCCAAATATCATAGAGATTGTTGGAGAGCAGGAAGCTAGACAGGGAAGATGATCGTGGCTTTTTGGTTTTGGGACATCGATTTCTGGGTCAGGAATGGTGTTGAAGTCCCCACACATCAGTGTGCTGCCCTGTTGATGTTTCTTAATTTTTTTCCGTAGTTTGTGGATAAAAGAAATCTGCTTTCTATTGGGGACATAAACATTGATGATGGTGTATGTTGCATTGTTGATCTCACAAATGAGGATGATGAAACGTCCCTTATCAGTGATGACCGTAATGGGTTTGAATGTTATTGTATATCTGATAGCAATGGGCACTCCTAGAATTTTCCAACGCTTCAGGAGGGCTAGGCCTTCCTCTAAGGAGCATACATTATAAGATCTTTCATCTTTGGTGACAATAAGTTTTACTGGATGCCCCCATTTGTAGGAAATTTGGTGGTTGCGCAAGGGCTTGGTGATAGTGGAAAGATTTTTCTGCTTCATCATCGTATATTGGGAGAAATCGGTGTAAAGGATAGATTTGTGTATGCGTGAGGATATTTTGAGGTATCTTTTGTCACCTTCATAAGCCTTTCCATAATATGAAAAAAATGTATACATGCAATGGATGGCGATGGATGCGATCTATGAGCAGTTCTGATGTGGGTGTTCCAGGTAGGAATGCGGACACTAAGTATGTGAAGTACTCTGACAAGGCTTCTGGTTGAACTTTTTCAGGTATGCCCCTAATTTTAACATTATTTCTCAGGGTGCGGTATTCTAAGTCAGCCAGTTTGGCCTTTATGCAGTCTAATTTCTCTGCTTTTTCTTCATGTGCATCCACCAGATCATTAAATTATGTGGTAACTTCTCCCATCTTAGATTCGATGTGAGAGATTCTGTTATTTAGGTCACCAATATCAGCTTTAAAATGATGCATCATATTCATTATATCTGAGTGGATGGAAGATTGAAGGGACACTAACATGTGATTAAGAGTGGTGTCTAGTACAGGTTGATTCAGTGTAGGGAATTCTGCTATAAGGTTTTGCAGTTCCCTTGGCCCAGAAATGATAGAATGTGACAGGCTCACCTTTGTATTAGATGGATCAGCATCAGACAGCCGGATTTTGTTTTCGCTGGGCTGCAGGAGGGAGTTGAAGCCAGGGAACCAGGTAGTGCTGCTGGAGAATAGCTTTTGTGTCTGTTCTGTGTGAGGGAGATATCCAGCCCCGCCATGCTGGGCACTCCCCCGGCTGCCAGTGCCATCTTGGAGACCCGGACGGAGTTGAGGAGAAAATAATTCTGTTTGTTTCCTCTGTGAGTTTCTTTTCACTGCTTAGACATCCCGCGGGGAGAGTGGGGTGAAGTGCAAGCTTGGATGCCACTGTTGTGACCAGCCAATTGCTTATTTGGTCCTGGGAGAATGCTGAAGCTCCAGAGCTGTGCTAGTGTCATCCCGGTCAGCCACACCCCCGTAACTATTTTTTCAAACTGTTAAATGGATGGGTTTACTTCCACTTTAATACCCCTAATGAACATAACAAAGTAGCTGGACTGTTTCCTGACTCAAGTATGCTGAAGAAATTTGGTGTGCCTGGCTTTTCAGGGTGGGAGACCCCTATTTACCATCCTACAGATGTAGCACTACAAGCGATAAACTGTAGAAATGGACCATTAAGATGAGACTAGCAATTGGTAGTAGTGGACCTTTGAGTTAAGACCAGCTAATGGGAGTAGTGGACCTTTGAGCTGAGACCTGGAATTGGTAATAGTGGACCTTTGAGTTAAGACCAGCTAATGGGAGTAGTGGACCTTTGAGCTGAGACCAGCAATTAGTAGAAGTGAATCTTTGAGCTGAGAGCAGCAATTGATAGTAGTAGCCCTTTGAGCTGAGATCAGCATTTGGTATTAGTGGAGCTTTCAGCAGAGACCAGCAATTGGCAGTAGTGGACTTTTGCGCTAAACCTAGAATTTTTTTAACTGTGGTCCTTTGAGCCCAGACCAGCAATTTAGTAGTAGCGGACCGTTAAGCTAAGACCAGCAGTTGGTAGAAGTGCATCTTAGAGCTCAGACCAACATTTATTAATAATGGTCTTTTGGGCCCAGACCAGCAATTGTTAGAAGTGGACCTTTGAGCCAACACCAGCAATTAGTAGAGGTGAACCTTTGAGCTGAGACCAGCAAATGGCAGTAATGACCCTTTGATCTGAGACTAGCAATTAGTAGAAGTGGGCCCTTGACCTGAGACCAGGAATTGGTAGAAATGGACCTTTGAGCAACCACCAGCAATACCTAGAAGTAGACTGACGGTATTAACCGTCACTATGAGTAAAAGACAGATACTTAATGGTTTGGATTGCTTTAAGTGGGACAGTAATATTTGTCAGCAATATCTCTCCTGAACTATGAAGATTTAATCCCACTGCTGCCACCAATGTAACAGATCAACCGACACACCAACTGGGTAACTCCATTGATCGGAGGATGATATGGATGATAAGTCACCTGCCAAAGTGTTGCCACTGGGCCCAAGTGCCACCAGCCCATGCCCTGGAAACTGTCTTCCCTCCTCAGCCAGGATCTGTGCATCTGGGAGACAGTACCAGAGAAAGGTTGTCCCAACAGCCAGATGGGGGTAAGGAAGATGGAGCAGCTGACTCCCCTTCCCAGAAGCAGTTGGTGCTCCAGAATAATGACACCAACCTAGCAGAAGAGCTGGCAACAGAGCAGAGTGTGGTTGGCCTCTGTCCTCAATGTACAAAAGATGGAGTTCCTGTGGTAGTGTATGGGACTAGTCTTCACTTGTATACCCCAGGGATGCTGGACAGTCGGCCCAGATCCCCAACAGCCTGATGAAGTGAGCCCCACCACTCTGTCTTCTCTCCAGTGGCTGAAAGGACTCCCAGGAGAAAGGCCAGTCCACGCTTATCCCCAGCGACAGGTATGTTCTATGAGAGAGGCAGAGGTTGGCTGGGTGAGAAACGTTGTTTTCCAGACAATTTGTTTGGGGTACTTGGTGGGTGCCGACATTGGGAGGGCCCGTGGAACACAACCTACCTTAGAGAGGATGGAAAATTGCTCTCTTAGCCCATTAGGCCCCTCTTATGTCTAAGTCACCCTGTGTCTATTAGGGACACAGGGTGCCCAAGAAGCCCAGTCTGGCCTGCCCAAACTAGACTTCCACAGACTGATCGGCTATGAGAGCTCCATGCGCCTTGCCAGGACAAACTTACAAACTATGTGGGACTTTGTCAAGGAAGCTGCCATTGACTCTTTGGGACTTGTTACCCAACTAACTCAGGCACAGACCGATTGGAGGTTTGGCACCTGGTTAGTCTACCATTGGGGTGAAGATATGTGACGGTACTAACCGTCACTATGAGTAAAAGACAGATACTTAATGGTTTGGATTTCTTCAAGTGGGACAGTAATATTTGTCAGCAATATCTCTCCTGAACTATGAAGATTTAATCCCACTTTACACTGTGTATTCCATGTATTTCAAGGAAGGAGACACACAGACTGTCCTTGGCAGGCTTGTCCTATTGTCTGTTTTGAGATGGAATGTGTATTGTGTTAAAAGTCTACCTGTCCCATTGTTCAATGTTAATGACCTCACATTGTTCTGTCCAGATGGCCAGCTAATTAGTTCAGGATTAATTCTGTTCCTGTATACAATTTCATCTGAATATGATAATGTAATCATTCAACCCCTGACCTGTATGTAGTAATTTGATCAGGATGGGGGTGTGCTCATGTGTGTATAAATTGAGTGTGTGTCTGTTCAATAAACAGTCTGTTTTTACCCCTTCATGAAGTCTTGACTCATGTTTGGGGGAATATGCTACAAGGGATTGCTATGCTTTTCATACTCCCTTGGATAATCACTATGCTCTTGTAAGAGCTTGTTCCTGCTTCACTTTCTGGGGAAAGAGAGGTTCATCCATGGGAACCTGGAGCCTTGTCGTAGGTCCAGGGTGGGTAGGGGACGGCGAGACCCCAACCAAGCTGCGGCAGTTCTTGGGGGTCGGAGGTGGTTATGGTATCTGATGGAGTGCTTGGCGCCCTTGGGAAGCACTAGGAGCATCTGTCAATGGAGGTACCCAGTTGGGGTGCCGGTTGATCCGTTACATAGACCTTTGAGCTAAGACCAGCAATTTGTAGAAGTGTACCCATTTATGCTGTGGGCAGCATTTATTTGTACTGGTCCTTTGAGCCCAGACCAACAATTGGTAGAAGCAGACATTTGAGCTGAGAACAGCAATTAGTAGAAGTGGGCCTTTGAGTTGAGACCACCAATTAGTAATAGTGGACCTTTAGGATGAGAACAGCAATTAGTAGAAATGAACCTTTGAGCTGAGACTAACAACTCGTAAAAAAGGACACTTGAGTTGAGACCAGTAAATGGTAGCAAATTACCTTTGAGTGTGCACCAGCATTTGTTATTAATAGATCTTAGATCCGATACCAGCAATTGGTCGTAGTAGACCAATGAGCTGAGACCAGAAATTGATTAAACAGTATTCTTCTTCAGCTTTAGCTTGCTGCAGCAGAGAAGGGGTCGAAGAAGTCTGAACTGGATTTTCCAGATTTACTTCCTATTCAGGCAGAAAGCCTGGGAGTAAAGGACCTCCTGACTCCTTCATCCCTAACAGGAAAAAAAACCTTCCAACACTACCTCCATTCCAGGCAAAGCCTGAGGAGAAAAGACCCTTCTAGTACGATTCCCCAAATATTTATTCTCTTTCCCAGCCCAAATCACTGGCATAAACCTCTCAGATGATTGACCAAGTTTGGATAAATGTTTGTAACCCCATAATACCCTGTACAATGGAGAAAAGTGATATCACTGAGTTGTCTATGTTGTCTGGCAGGGGTGTCTGGAGCACTGGAGTGGCTAAACAAAAGCAAGACATTTTGGGAAGGTATGTACTTGTAATTTTAAGTGTTTATTTTATAAGAGCTGGTTATAGTAGAATATCTCTCTGTATTAGCGTGTTGTGATGCTCTACTCAGAAGAAATCAGGCCGGGGGAGAGGGGACCTGAACTGTGGGCTGATCGGTCTCTGCTGCAATGTATGATGCCAACATTGGGATAGTAGGATTGGGATATTTAGGTGACTAACCTGTATTAATTCACTGGAGTAATGTGATATCTCTGACCTGTATATGTTGTCTGGCAGGGCTACGTACACCACAAGACTGGTTGCAAAAGGCTGCAGATATCTGGAAAAGTATGTACATTTTAAAATGTATATATTATATATATTACAGTATACATTTCTGTTATAGGCCTGTTTATTAGGCAATAATTTTACCATGACTTTAGATAGCAAAAAGATACATATATCTTTTTTGGGATAAATAAGGCTTTCTTTTGGTAATATTGTCTAGCAAAGGTCTAGCACTGAATAGTCACATTTGGCGAACTAATAACTACTTATTACAGCATCCCCAGTATGCAGAAACAATATCCAAACAACTTGTAGACTTCTTCACTAATAATGCAGGTTCGGTGGCCAACCCTTTTTTTACTGTGGAACTCGCACAAAGCATTTTTTAGAGACGTAATGATCCAATTGGGGATCGCAAGAGAAGAGGAGGAGGACGCAACAATTAGACTCCCTACTATTCTCTAAAAAAAAAAAAAGACCTGGAAACACAAAACAAAGCCCTTCCCGACCAGAATATTAAAAATAAACTTGTAACATTACGGCAGGAACTCAGATCCCTTCTGCTAGAAAATTTTGAGAAAATGCAACGCAAATTTAAAGCCACTTCATACTCGACCTCCAATAGAGCCAGGAAAGCTATGACACAGCGTATCAACAACGCTTTCCGCTCTTTCTATAGCTCCTTATATAATATCAAAAATGATGAGTCTACCTACTAGCCTTCTCTAGATGAAATTAAACTATTCCTAGACCACATTAAACTCCCAACCCTTTCGAAAGCACAGCTAGCCTCGCTTAATGCCCCTTTTAATACGCAAGAAATTTTTTCTGCAATTTGAGACCTCTCTTCCAACAAGTCTCCCAGACCTGACGGTTTTACGGGCGACTATTTTAAACAGTTTCAGTCTATTCTAAATCCCCACTTATCCTCAGTCTACAACTACTCTGTCTCCTCCTCAACCTTCCTAATGAGATGTTATAGGCCCTCATAATAACATTACTGAAACCAGGGATAGACCCTACCTCCCCAAACTTTACGCCTTTTTCCCTCCCAAATCTTGACTGTAAAATGTATGCCAAACTGATAGCAAGGAGGCTGATGGACATCTTACCCAACCCAATCCATCAGGATCAGTCTGGTTTTACCAAACACCACCAAAAATCTGATGCAACAAGACGTATAATCAATATAATCCTCCAGGCCGAAATATTTAGGATATCTTCTCTGCTCCTTTTCCTGGATGCACAGAATAAGATAAGATCCACTGGAGCTACCTCCATGAGGTATTAAGAAACGTCGGCTTTTAGGGACAGATTCTCACAGCAATCCTTGCTTTCTACACATCGCCGTCAGCCAGAGTATACACCTCTAGAATGCTATCACTCCCTTTCCAAAAATGTAATGGCACTAGGCAGGAATGCCCCTTTATCATCATTCATTTTTAACCTTCTCATGGAAACGGAGCACATACAATCCAATGCCTTCATTTTAGGCTTTACTATTGGTAAAGTGTCCCACAAGATCAGATTTATTTGTGTGGTCTTAATGTTAACAAACCCGACTTTAGGTGAAGCATATAAAATGATGCAATGGTTCAGAAGATAATCCTACTATAGGGTTATCGAGACGAAATCAACCATTCTGGATTCATCCTACAACAGCAATTTCCCCTTGTCTGGGTGGGCTCTAGTATTCCCTTGATTTATTCTCCCTGGAGAAGAGACGCCTGAGGGGGGACATGATAGCAATTTTTAAATATCTCAATGGGGATCTCAGCTTAGAAAAAAAGCTGTTCGATCGAAGGGATTGCATGAGGACTCGAGGGCATACAATGCGATTAGAGGAGAAGCGTTTTAACCTCAGGCAACGTGGGGGGTTCTTTACTGTTAGGGCTACAAGATTGTGGAATTCTCTACCACAAGAGGGGGTTTCTGCGGGAAGTATGGTGGCTTTCAAAAGACTCTTAGACGTACATCTCAAGGATCAGAACATTCAGGGGTATGTGAGATGATTACAGCCACACACACCTACACAGGTTGAACTGGATGGACTATTGTCTTTATTCAACCTCAACTACTATGTAACTATGTAACCTAACTAAATCTGTTAAAAGGTTATTTCAGGCAAATATAATTACCTTTCTCACCAAAATGCAACAAGACCTACTATCCCTCCAGAAACTTGAATTCTCCTGGTCATGCAGACTCGCAGCTTTCAAAATGACTATCCTCCCCCAGATCCTTTATCTATTCCGAACTCTTCATATTTCTGTACCACAGGCTTACCTTAAGTCATTGCAATATTCCCTTAATACTTTCATATGGCAAGGAAAAAACTGTGGTGCTGTGCTCACCAGAAATGTATTAAACACAGAATGGCAGGAGGGTCCGGTTATGTAGACTTCAAGGACTTCTATTTAGCCACCTTGCTCTCACAATTGGGCGATTGGTTTCGCTCCTCACTATCCACCAGATGGGGGTCAAATAAAAGCCACACTTGTTCCTGAGCAGAACCTGAAAATGTGGTTAATAGGAACCCCACTTGGTTTATCTCTCCCATCAGTCCATTCCCCTTCTATGATTGTCTCGGTATCTGCATGGAAAATTCTAACACATGCCACATGCCCATCCTTGCAACATGTATCTCCTGATATACCCTTAGATGCACTCTCCCTCCTAATTCCTGACATCTCCCTATGCCAGTGGAAACACCAGGGCATTTCCAACCTCCAAGATTTGTACTCTGGCTCCTCCATCAAAACATTTGACACACTTCAACAGGAATTCCAACTACCCTCCAATACACTCAGACCTACATCCGCCTGAAACATTCCCTTTCTAGACTCCCTAATCCCCTATACACAGTACCACAGCAAATTTGGCACTACCTTCTGGTACCCATGCCAGGTAAAAGGGTATTTCATTAATTTACTCTACCTTAAACCAAAAGTGGCTTTTCATTTAATCCAAGCCATTTAACTAATGTGAGGCAGATTTAGGATCCTCATACTCAACACCAATAGAGACAAGCTCTCCACTCCATCTACAAATTCACCTCCTTATCACTTTGGGAACAATCACAAAAAATCTACCTCAGATGGTACCCATTGCCTGCTAGACTAGCCAAATTTTATCAGCAAATGTCTTCTTTATGTTGGAGAAATTGCAGGAAGAATGGGGGATATTCTGTATATCCTATGGCACTACCATACCCTACATACACACCGGCAAGGGATCTTCCACATGCTATCCATGGTAAGGCACACTCAAATTCCTCCCTCCTCCAACTTGGCTTTATTGAATTTTTATAGTTAGTGAGGTTGAAAAAAGACATCAGTCCATCCAGTTCAACCTATGATGTGTGTGTGTTTGCTGTTAACTGTACATTGTATACCCCTGTATGTTGTACATTGTATACCCCTGTATGTTGTACATTGTATACCCCTGTATGTTGTACATTATATACCCCTGTATGTTGTACATTGTATACCCCTGTATGTTGTACATTGTATACCCCTGTATGTTGTACATTATATACCCCTGTATGTTGTACATTGTATACCCCTGTATGTTGTACATTATATACCCCTGTATGTTGTACATTGTATACCCCTGTATGTTGTACATTATATACCCCTGTATGTTGTACATTGTATACCCCTGTATGTTGTACATTGTATACCCCTGTATGTTGTGGTCTTTAAGGTGCCCATCTAATAGTTTTTTGAAACTTTAAGGTGCCCATCTAATAGTTTTTTGAAACTATCGATGCTCCCTGCTTATACGACTGCTTGTGGAAGAGAATTCCACATCCTTACCGCTCTTACAGTGAAGAACCAGTTACGTATTTTAAGGTTAAACCGCCTTTCCTCTAGTTTTAGTGAGTGGCCACGTGTCTTATTGTATTCCCTTTCTCTGAATAGTTTGTTCCTTATGCTAGGGTCGCCAGTACAGTATTTGTACATTGATATCATATCCCCCCTCAATCGTCTCTTCTCCAGAGAGAATAGGTTCAGTGCTTGTAGTCTTTCCTCATAGCTGATGTCCTCCATTCCCCTAATTATTTTTGTTGCCCTTCTCTGGACTCTCTCTAGTTCCAGCACATCCTTCCTGAGGACCGGTGCCCAGAACTGGACAGCATACTGCAGATGTGGCCGGACCAGAGTCTTGTAGAGTGGGAGAATAATCTCTTTATTTCTGGAGTGAATCCCCTTTTTTATACATCCCAGTATTCTGTTGGCTTTGCTTGCAGCGGCTTGGCATTGCATGCCACTGCCAAGCCTGTTGTCTACCAGTACCCCCAAGTCTTTTTCCATCCTAGACTCACTCAGAGGTTCCCCCCCTAGTGAGTAGCTTGCTTTCTGGTTTCTGTCCCCCAAGTGCATTACTTTACATTTTTCAACATTAAACCTCATCTGCCATGTAGTTGCCCACCCCCCATTATTTTGTTCAGATCCGCTTGTAAGGTTTCCACATCCCGCATCCTGCAATTTAAACATAGAAAACATTCCACCACTTACCAGACATTCAGCTATACATTTACTCCTAGCGGATAAGTTGAGTATAACAAGACTCTGGAAAAAAGCTACACCCCCCCCCCCATTCACTCTTGACCTGGTTCACAGACACTATACTTATGAACTTATGCTTGCCTCTAGTAGGGGTTCCTACTTAAAATGACTTTCCCTTTAGCAACCTTGGATCCAGTGGCACCATTCTTACCACCATCTCTACCCACCTTGACCCTAGCCTGTATGTAGAGACCCTACGGTCCTTTTCCTGCCCTTCCTTGACATACTGTTAGTACCCACCAGGAAATATCATTCCCACATCCACAGACTTCCATACTCGATACAGGGCACGCCACAGGTGCCCACTTCAGTTTCCGGTTATGGTTATCAATTTCCTTGGTAACTGGTTATTGATTTGATGCAATCACTATTTTACGGCCTCAAGTCATGTTCTACAAATATACGACCTGATTATCCTATTGTTTTCATGTCACTTAATGTCAACTTCCTATGCTACCTTCTGAATCTAGAATGTTGTACTGTTTTGTTCTGAAAATCCTAAATAAATAAACAGAAAAAAAAAGACAAAAATTAAAAAAAAAAAACATTTTTTTTAAATTTAAGGTCAGTTTAAAAATTGTTTTATATTTTTGTAGTTCAAAAACATACATTCAAAAATAAATACATACATACATACATACATACATACATTGTCTTGTTGAAAAATGAACACTACAAGTATGCTTCTGGTATAAAGCATTGCAAAGTTATTTACAGATAAAATAAATGTTTTTTTACCTTTCAATCTGAACTTTTTTATTGTGACAATTAAAAAAAAATAAGTTTGATTTGATTGATTTATGATTATGATTGATTTAGATTAGTTATTGTGACAATTAAAAAAAAATAAGTTTGATTTGATTGATTTATGATTATGATTGATTTAGATTAGTTAAAAATGAGGGGGTTAATAGGCACTAAACAATGTTACTTATTCAGTGTTACTTTGTAACTTTCTATCTCCAGCCTGATCAATGTTTATAAACAATGTTACTTTGTATCTCTCTCTCTCCTGTCTGATCAATGTTTATAAACAATGTTACTTTGTATCTCTCTATCTCCTGTCTGATCAATGTTTATAAACAATGTTACTTTGTATCTCTCTATCTCCCATCTGATCAATGTTTATAAACAATGTTACTTTGTATCTCTCTATCTCCCATCTGATCAATGTTTATAAACAATGTTACTTTGTATCTCTCTATCTCCCGTCTGATCAATGTTTATAAACAATGTTACTTTGTATCTCTCTATCTCCTGTCGGATCAATGTTTATAAAAAATGTTACTTTGTATCTCTCTATCTCCCGTCTGATCAATGTTTATAAACAATGTTACTTTGTATCTCTCTATCTCCAGTCTGATCAATGTTTATAAACAAGGTTACTTTGTATCTCTCTATCTCCTGTCTGATCAATGTTTATAAACAATGTTACTTTGTATCTCTCTATCTTCCGTCTGATCAATGTTTATAAACAATGTTACTTTGTATCTCTCTATCTCCTGTCTGATCAATGTTAAATATATATATATATGTATGTGTGTGTGTATATATATATATATATATATATATATATATATATATATACTGTGTGTATATATATATATATATATATACTGTGTGTGTATATATATATATATATATATATATATATATATATATATATATATATATATATATATATATATATATATATATACTGTGGTAGGCTTTGACTAATTAAATTGTGAAAAAAGCAATGTATATAAAAGATCAAAATAATAGTAATAATATAGGTGCAGCACTGATCAGTTTCTTTGAACACCTTATCCAAGAAGGGAAGAAACAAAAATAAATCTTCTGATAGTGTGCTATGGAGACCATCACCAACACCCAATTTCACAGCCTCTTACCAACTGACACAGACTCTCATTACAAAGGTCTAAGAATATAACATCTATTAAAATAACGCAGGTCGGGAAACAGCACCACCTTGTGGTCAACGATCATAATACATTCCATTATAAAAACATATATTAAAAAGCAATTCATACAATTATCAGAAATAAATCTGAATATATTTAAAAAACAAAAATATGAAACCTAAACAAATACAAATAATACACCCAATAAAAAAGGGGGGAAAACATACCATATCCAGTAAAACATAAATGTCTCAAGCATTATATAATAAAAGCATAGATTTCTTTCTACAACCGTTGGTGGTTAAAACACCATCCTTTTTGAGGGATTCCACCCAGGTAATTACAGAACTGATGAACATTAAATGGAAGGATAGTTATATCTTGGCTACGGCCAATGTTTCTTCGCTCTACTCGATTATCTCCCACCATCATGGGAGAGAAGCGGTAGCCCATTATTTGGAAACCGATACTCTGTTGGGGATTCAGGACTTTATTTTGTCCCATTTGGAATTTGCCTATGGGTCACAACTATTTTTGGTTTAGGGGTACCTTTTACTTACAAAGCAGAGGAGTGGCCATGGGTGCGAAATTTGTGCCCAGTATGGCCAACCTCTTCATGGCTAAATGGGAGGAGGATGTCCTCACTGATAGAACTAGACTAGAGTTGATACTGTGGAGAAGGTACATTGATGACACCCTTCTCCTGTGGGATGGTGATTTTGATTCCCTAGAGGAATTCATGGCCACTTTAAATAGGAATGATCGAGGTATCCAAACACAATATGAATTCGGTAGCACGGAGATACATTTTTTGGATTTAAACATTAGAGTGAGTGATGGTGATATTGTCACACCACTCACTTTAAAGGACCTGACAGGAATGGATTTATCAATACCAACGGCTGTCATCATTCAGCATGGTTGAGGTATGTTCCTATCAGTCAATTTCTGCGGTTGAAAAGGAATTGGACAGATATTTTTTGAAGGAAACTTCACTACTTAAAGATACATTTCTGGAAAAAGGGTATGATATTGCAGAGTTGGATAAGGCTCTTGTTCATGCGGATCAAAGAAACAGAGAGGAATTGTTGATATCCAAACCAGCCAGGGTTAATGATTCCTTTAAATATGCTTTCTTTTCCACCTACTCCCTCCAACATTATTCTGTTAAGAAACTTTTACGTAAGCATTGGCATGTGCTGTTGAATGATGGAGTGTTGGGTCCTCACTTGCCTAATACCCCTTCAGTCGTCTTTAGAGGTGTTCCACCTCTAAGGCTAATGATCGCCCCAAACAAGTTGGATCCCCCTAAAACTAAATCTTTTTTTTTTTCATAATATGGGGGGGGGGGGGGGTTCTTCCTGTGTAGGAAATGTGCTATTTGTAAGATTAATGTTCTGAAAGATAGGAAAATAGATGAGTTTCAGTCTAATTCTACTCATCAAAAATGTTAAAACAAACCATTCATTACTTGTACAGCCAAACATGTGGTATACCTTATTATGTGTCCATGTGGATTGGAATATATAGGCCAAACTATACGGTTGTTGCAAGTTAGATTAAAAGAACACATAGCTAATATTCTCAAGGGCTATCCCAAACATAGTGTTTCTAAGCACTATGATTTATGTCATGGGAGAGACCCAGCTGGGACTGTTTTCCTGGGGATAGACAAACTTTCCGGTAGATGGAGGGGTAGCAATACTACTAGGGGAGTTTCTAGATTGGAGACTAATTGGATTTATAAAGCCAAAACATAACAGCCCATTTGGTATGAATATAAAATGGGATGTGAATGCTTTTATTAATAATGCTTGAGACATTTATGTTTTACTGGATATGGTATGTTTCCCCCCTTTTTTATTGGATGTATTATTTGTATTTGTTTGGGTTTCATATTTCTGGTTTTTAAATGTAGTCAGATTTATTTCTGATAATTGTATGAATTGCTTTTTAATATATGTTTTTATAATGGGATGTATTATCATTGACCACAAGATGGCGCTGTTTCCCAGCCTGCGTTATTTTAATAGATGTTATATTCCACTAGTTTAAGCAGGGCTCAAAATTTACTGAGCTACTAGCCAGGCCTTCAGGGTTACTCGCCACCAGTTGCCCCACCCAACTCCTACCCTGCCCCGCCCCTAAGTCCGCCCCTAAACACGCCCTCATAAATTATCTCATAAAATTACACTGTTAAATGTTTTTGCATTAATGCAGAAGTTACAAAAATAAATATTAATAACAACGTTTTCAGTGCCCATCAGTGCAGCTTCATCAGTGCCCATCAAGGGTCTGGAGGGTGGGGGCTGAAGAGCACTGGGGAGGGCTGGAGGGGGGGGGCTGAAGAGCACTGGGGAGAGGGCTGGAGGGGGGGCAGAAGAGCACTGGGGGGGAGGGCTGGAGGGGGAGCTGAAGAGCACTGGGGAGGGCTGAAGAGCACTGGGGGGGGCTGAAGAGCACTGGGGAGGGCTGGAGGGGGGGGGGGCTGAAGAGCACTGGGGAGGGCTGGAGGGGGTGGGCTGAAGAGCACTGGGGAGGGCTGGAGGGCGGGGGGCTGAAGAGCACTAAGGGGCTGGAGAGGGGGGGGGGGCTGTACAGCACTAGGGGGGCCAGCAAAAAAAAAAAAAGAAGTTGGATAGGAGGGGGATGGGGCGACTGCATATAGAGGAATTGAGTAAAGATCAATTCCTCTATATGCAGCCGCCCCACCGCTCCTTCTATGCAGTCACACAGGGAGTCAATCTTCGGGCACTCACCTTCTTCCAGCCCCCGGGAGCAGAGCAGCGCAGACAGAGGACAAGCTGCCTTAAGTGGAAGAGATGATCGGCGTGAGATAACCGCCAATGCCAGTGTCAGAGCGCGGATCATCCAACTGTAACAGCTTGTAATTGCCGGGCGCTCGCTGACACACACAGTCCCGCCTCCTAGCCCGGCTTCTTTGATGGACAGAACAGCGCGCGCCCGTCAATTACAAGCTGTTACAGTTGGATGATCCGCGCTCTGACATTATTCAGTCCGCCGGCTGGCCGGCCTTCCTCTCCTCTCGCTCCCGGAGCTCGCCCTACATAATTTTCCACTCGCAAAATGTGAGCAGGCGAGTGGAAAATTTGAGGGTTGGTTTAAGTATTAGATTTGGAGTATTTAAAGCGGAGTTGCACCCTCGTTTTCATCTTAACGGATTCCAGTAGGGATATGCATTTTATAAATGAACTGGGCAATAATTTTTTATTTTTTTTGGATCACTTACCTTATTTTAGAAGATTCTTTGTCCCACTTCCTTCTTCTGGAACGTCACTTCCGGTTTCGCATTGCGTCCTGGCAGATGTGTGTCATCAATCCCAGGAGGCAATGGACATAGCCGGCCGCTCCTCTGATTGCCGATCGCAATCTACAGTGCATGCGCGAGATTGCGATTGGCATTCTGGGTAGCCAGGAACCAGGAAGAGGGACACAGCGGGGGACACAGTGGCTTCAGACGCCCACACCAGAGATGGCCGCGCTCTGCAATCAATTTTAAAGGTGAGATATTATCTACATTCAAATACTGTACTGTAATGTGGGAATAGTGTTACTGTAATTGGCGATATGTTAGGATTAGAGGGGTATTTTTATCTTAAAAATGTATTTTTGGCCAGAACTCCGCTTTAAGCCTATTTTAGCTTATATTTTAATATATATTGATTTATTGTAGTTTTAATACACTGTATGAATTCATTATGACTGGTGTAACCATTTTAGGTAAGTTACGGTAATTATTTTATATAGGAAGTTCATCGGCCCATTCGGGTCTTGGAACGCAAGCAGAAGCTGTTTACTTCCGGTTGCCTCAATGCAACGGGAAGATCTGCCCATTTCTAATGACTGCAAGTATAAATATTCGCCGAGGAACGTCTTTGGTCACGACCCTGATGACGTCCTATTGTGACGAAACCCGTAGGGAGGAGCCAATGACGCATGGTGTTCTTGCAGTCCGGGACACCGTGGCCATTTTGATGGTTAGACACAGCTACACAACGCTGCATGCTGGACATTTCTAGTCCCTTACCCATGTGTAAGTGATTTTTGATTCTTCAATAAAGTGAATTTAACAGTATACACTATGGGGAATCTCCTATTTATTTCTGCATGAAGATTTACTCGGAGACGAGTCGCTAGGATTTCAGTGCTGCCAGTACCTAATGAGTGATCTACTGCTTCCATAGACCTTTGTAATGAGGGTCTGTGTGAGTTGGGAGGAGGCTGTGAAATTTAGTGTTGATGATGGTCTCCATAGCACACTATCAGAAGATGTATTTTGTTTCTTCTCTTCTTTGGTAAGGAGTTCAGAGAAACTGCACCTATATTATTAATGTTAAATATAACTTGTCGTATTGCCTAAATCTGCCTTTGTGTTATCTGACTGTAATCCTCTGAACAACGGAACTCAGACTAGGAGAGGGAAGGCCGGCATTGTGAGTCCTGCTGACATTTCACTGACAGGAGGAGTGAGCAGAGAGAGGAAACAATTCGGGAGGGGGTCTCTGATGAACCTGCATTGCTTATTTGAGTAGAGGAAAATTACATCACTAATCAATTTCTTTTTTTCTGGCAGAGCTAGAAAAATCTTCCAAGTGGTGGGAAAATATTAGGCAATTCTTCAAAGGTAAAGCAAACCACACATACATGGTTCATCTGTTCTTGCTTTCAGTTCTGCTTTCACAGGGTCCCCCAAGGACAAAAATAGAAGATCTGCCATTAATGGCTTGTTTTTATAAAATGGCAGTTCTACCATTCACATCATCTTCCTTGCTGCACTCTGCAGTAAGTGACTACAAAGAAAACAATACAGAGAAATTACTGGGGGACTTTACTGGCAACATGCTAGTTCCAGGTCACTAAGCAGTGAAACTAGGATCAGGATGACCGCTTCAGTACCCGCACCTTCAAAAACTATGCAAGCCAACCAGGGCTGCTGTTAGAAATCGCGGGCCCCGTACAGACTACCTGGCAGGGCCCCCCCAAGAAAATATTAAAGATATATTTAGCTAAAATTACAACAAAATCACTATTATCAGACACAAATATAACATAACTCACATAATTCCTGCTAAATCTAAAAAAAAAAAACTATGTTAAATAAAAATGAAGATGTGATGAGAAAAATATAAAGGCTGGGCAGTTGGAGCTCAGTGATCAAAGAGACAGAGAGAGAGAAACAAAGTTACAAGAAAACTCCTGAGTAGAGATAACATTAGAGCCAGTGCTGGGAGGGGGGCCCACACAGGGAGGGGGATTAGTGAGGGACGACTGTCTCTTTCTCAGCAGATAAAAGCTGATAGCAGGGAGAGGGACAGATCAGATTCAGGTGCTGGAGGAAGATTTCTGTATTTGTTGTCCATCACTAATCCCCCTCTCTGTGTTGGCCCCCCTGTGTGCTCGTGCCCCCTACAAGAGGGCTTGTGGTCCCCCCCCCTATCAGCGGCCCTGAAGCCAACTATGCATCAGATATATTATTTTAAGTCTTTGAATGCTCAGTAATCTGTCCAAATGTCACCCATCGCACACTGCCTCGGCATATAGTAAGCCAAATTAGAAAAAAATGGCTTCAGCTTATTCTCCTAGCCATGGGAGAACTGCCTCTAACATGTATCACCCAGTAGGGGCTTTATCGTTGAGGCCTTTACTGGGCCAAACATATTGGAGGTGGTTCTCCCATGGCTAGGAGACTGAAGCTCATTATATCCTGAAGCAGTGTGCAGATGGGTGCCATTTGGTTGAAGTTCTCGATGTGTCTGAGGAACCATTGTTCAACCCGATTAGAACCTGCAAACATTGTGGCCAGTTGGCTTGGATGACAGATTGGGGCATCTATTCCCTTTCACAGAGGTCACTGCCTCTGATGATGACTTCATCTACTTCTTTGCCCAGAAGGATGGTGAAATCTTCTTTCAGGCATCATCCAAGGTTACTATCAACCTCCTGGACTGAGATTCTGGTTCAGAGATGACACAGCCATGTAATTCCCGATAGCATCATCTCACTCTAGGCAAAGTAATTGGATTGAAGCTCAAGGGGAGAGGGGCTTCCTGATGAAAAAGGCGGTGCATTGATTGAAAAAAATTATACTGATGTTGTCAGAGATGTATTCATTTTTGGGTTTGGTTTGGTTTGAGAAGGGTTCAGGGAACTTACTAATGATCGGGTGCCAAATTGACAAGCCTGAACCCCATTGACAGGGCTGGCCCAAGACATTGTGCTGCCTTGGTCCAAGAATGAAATGTTCCCCCTCCCTCCAAAATAAAAAAAAATAAAAAAAATCAGGCCCACCAAAAGGTCCCCACATCCATTATATATAAAATCCTGTGCAGCGCTGCCCCCTAGGGGGACTTCTGAGAATTACACTTTCTGGATTCCCCTGGGTTACCCGTAGCAACAGTCTATGGCAGGGGTCCTCGAACGACGGCCCTCCAGCTGTTGCAGAACTACACATCCCATGAGGCATTTTAAACTCTGACAATCACAGACATGACTAGGCATGATGGGAATTGTAGTTCCTGAACAACTGGAGGGCCATAGGTCTATGGAAACGTATCACTTTAAATGCTTGGCTCAGACAATGAACAGTCCAGGGGATGTTGTTTTGTAGTTTATTGTTTATTGTAGAACAGGGATAGGAGAAGGGATGATTGGGATACTCCAACTGATAACTATTCACAATGTTGAGGACAACTGACTTAGGATGCGGCAAGGCCACTGCTTCACCTTGCCACTGAAGTGAAGGTACTTTAATACTTGAAGTGTTCCTGCTTGAATTATCTCTTCACGGTTCTAAACTTGGCACCCCCTTTCTCTCTTTCTGTGTGTGCTGACACCTGTCCACTGACTCTATTCACTGGAGTGGTCCCCCTCCTGGGCAGACCCCCAGCAAGCTTCCCTGTACTCACAGACACTGTTTTTCCAGAGTCATTCTGCCTTCAACTCCACCAGTCAGCTTTCCTGGACCTCTGAATTCAGCCCCACACTCCTGGCTCACAAGGCCAACCGCCTGTGACCATCATCCACAGCAAACAGGAGGAGAGACAGCCGTCACCCTCCTTCTGGGACCTGGCTTCCCGCCCAAAGACCCCCTGCCTCATGTGCTCTCAGCTTTTATACCCTATGCCAGGATGCACCTCTCTCTGTGCCAACCCACTGGGACAGTACAAAAGCCTGTGCGTCATTGGTCAGGTTTCCTCCACTGTCCAACACACCTCCTCATTGGATACAGTGGGGACACTCCCTCAGCCCACATGAATCGCACATTGAGCACACTGAGCACACGAACAGTTGATGTTTGAGTTGAATTTATGTTCGACTCGAACATAAAGCTCATCCCTACCATTGAAGTCAATAGGAGTCATGGGAGACTAGGTACTTCCATGGGGGATATGCACCAAGAAAAAAAAAATGTTTGGGGAGCCCAGGGTCACTGCCTCTGAGGTGGCACATTTGTATGATGTATATAACCTACTACAGCAGCGCTGACCTTTACAAAGAAAAAATGCTGGTAAATGACAATTCCCAGCTGCTTACTTTTATTTGTAAAAAAATTAGCTGGGGATTCAATTCATCTATACCAGACCTTTATCCTAGATTAGGGTCTTGCAAAAAAACATACTAGACCCTTATTTTGATGGGGGTCTAGTATAATGATGTGAGTCTGGTATTATGGGGGTCTGATATGATAATGGGGGCTCGGCGTGATGATGGGGGTCTGGCATGATGATGGGGGGTCTGGCATGATGATGGGGGTCTGGCATGATGATTGGGTCTTGTGTGATGATGGGGGTCTAGTATAATGAGGGGGGTCTGGTATGATGGGTGTCTGATATGATGATGGGGGTCTGGTATGATGATGGGGGTCTAGAATGATGATGGGGGTCTTGGATGTTGAGGGGGCCCGGCATGATGATGGGAGTCTGGTATGATGATGGGGGTCTGGCATGATGATGGGGGTCTTGGATGTTGAGGGGGCTCGGCATGATGATGGGGGTCTGGTATGATGATGGGGGTCTGGCATGATGATGGGGGTCTGGTATGATGATGAGGTCTGGCATGATGATGGGGGTCTTGGATGTTGAGGGGGCTCAGCATGATGATGGGGGTCTGGTATAATGATTGGGGTCTGGCATGATGGGGGTCTGGTATGATTATGGGTGTCTGGCATGATGATGGGGGTCTGGCATGATGATGGGGACCTGGTATGATGATGAGGGTCTGGTATTAATTTCAGGGGGGACTCCCTGAAAAGTAGGGAGTCAATCACGTACTTCCACCCTGCTTCCTAAACCATACCCCAGGCCACATGCTCTCAATAAAGGGAGGGTACCTTTCCAGTGGTGTTTCCCATAGCAAAGCATCTTGTCCCCATTCTGATGAATACAAGAGCCTCCTCCCAACAACCCTGGCCCAGTCTGTGGGTGGGGGGCTTATCAGAATCTGGAAGTCCCTTTAAAAATAAAGGGGCCCTCAAATATCAGCCCCTCCATGTGAAAGAGAAAGGGGTACACAGTGTCCCTACGCATAAACAAAAAAGTGTAAAGTGTAAATAAAAACACTCCTTTTGCAAGTATTTTATTAAAAAATAAATAAATAAATACATTTTCCATGATGTAAATCCATTGTCACTCACATCATCCAGTAACAATCTCAATGAACATTACCCACCAATCATGATGAACAATGCCGTTCCCAGTGATGTCATTGAACAAATGTGGCCATTGCCAAAATATACCCAGGAGGCTACAACTGGGAAAATAGGTCAGCCACTGTACATGTTAACATGACCATATTTGGTTCAGTGATGTCATTGCTATCCCCGCACCTTTGTTTACATGGCTGGGAATTCCTGGCCAGCAAGTGAATAGGAAGCCTGATGATGTCACTGACTGCTAAAGACATGGCTGGTGCTTCCGTAACCACTGACAGGGGAAAAAGGAATCTCCCACATACTGTATAGCGATAAACAAAACACTACTCTATATGACATTCGTCTCCTGCCCAGTCAGATAAAAGCCTGGACCAGCAAAGAGCTCTCTGAGATAGATAATCTGACCTATTCTATGATTTGTGACTTTAAAAGAAAGGGGAGACGGTTTATAAAATATTAGTAATCTTGTTAATTTGGTAAAATGACTTTCAGAGGAACAACAGAGCAACGTGTGGTAGAGCTGTGTAAACTCTGCTTTGTTTTTAATTCTTTAAGGTAACGAAATGAGCGATGATAGTCATGAGCATAAAGATGAAGAGGATGATGATGATGATGATTATAAGCACACTGGTGATAAAGATGATAAAGAAAAAATAAAAGGAGAGAGGTGAGAAGCTGTGGATATCTCAATTTTTTTTACAATACTTTTTCATATGTGGCAAATATAAAAAAAAAAAAAGGCAATAAGATCTTCAAACGAGTCCACAGGCCGTTGGAGAGGTTTGGGTGGGTGGAGGAGGAATGTCTGCCTCCATTATCTCCTCTATACTGAGCCTCTCCTCTACCTCCAGTATCTCCTCTTTGCTGATTCTCTCCTCCACTTATAGTACCCCCTATATACTGAGTCTCTCCTCTACATCCAGTCTCTCCTCTATGCTGAGTCTCTCTTCTACATCCGGTCTCTCCTCTATACTGAGCCTCTCCTCTACCTCCAGGATCTCCTCTATACTGAGCCTCTCCTCTACATCCAGTATCTCCTCTATACTGAGCCTCTCCTCTACCTCCAGGATCTCCTCTATACTGAGCCTCTCCTCTACCTCCAGGATCTCCTCTATACTGAGCCTCTCCTCTACATCCAGTATCTCCTCTATACTGAGCCTCTCCTCTACCTCCAGGATCTCCTCTATACTGAGCCTCTCCTCTACCTCCAGGATCTCCTCTATACTGAGCCTCTCCTCTACCTCCAGTATCTCCTCTATACTGAGCCTCTCCTCTACCTCCAGCATCTCCTCTATACTGAGCCTCTCCTCTACATCCAGTATCTCCTCTATACTGAGCCTCTCCTCTACCTCCAGTATTCCCTTCTATACTGAGCCTCTCCTCTACATTCAGTATCTCCTCTGTACTGAGCTTCTCCTCTACCTCCAGTATCTCCTCTATAGTGAGCCTCTCCTCTACCTCCAGTATCTCCTCTATACTTAGCCTCTCCTCTACATCCAATATTTCCTCTATACTGAGACTCTCTTCTACCTCCAGTATCTCCTCTATGCTGAGCCTCTCCTCTACTTCCAGTATTTCCTCTATACTGAGCCTCTCCTCTACCTCCAGTATCTCCTCTATGCTGAGCCTTTCCTCTACCTCCAGTATCTCCTCTGTACTGAGCCTCTCCTCTCTCTCCAGTATCTCCTCTTTGCTGATTCTCTCCTCCACTTATAGTACCCCCTATATACTGAGCCTCTCCTCTACCTCAAGTATCTCCTCTATGCTGAGTCTCTCTTCTACATCCAATATGTCCTCTATACTGAGCCTCTCCTCTCTCTCCAGTATCTCCTCTATACTGAGCCTCGTCCTTACCTCCAGTATCTCCTCTATACTGAGCCTCTCCTCTACCTCCAGTATCTCCTCTATACTGAGCCTCTCCTCTACCTCCAGTATCTCCTCTATACGGAGCCTCTCCTCTACCTCCAGTATCTCCTCTATACTGAGCCTCCCCTCTACCTCCAGTATCTCATCTATACTGAGCCTCTCCTCTACCTCCAGTATCTCCTCTATACTGAGCCTCCCTCTACCTCCAGTATCTCCTCTATACTGAGCCTCTCCTCTACCTCCAGTATCTCCTCTATACTGAGCCTCTCCTCTACCTCCAGTATTTCCTCTATACTGAGACTCTCTTCTACCTCCAGTATCTCCTCTATGCTGAGCCTCTCCTCTACTTCCAGTATTTCCTCTATACTGAGCCTCTCCTCTACCTCCAGTATCTCCTCTATGCTGAGCCTTTCCTCTCTCTCCAGTATCTCCTCTTTGCTGATTCTCTCCTCCACTTATAGTACCCCCTATATACTGAGCCTCTCCTCTACCTCAAGTATCTCCTCTATGCTGAGTCTATCTTCTACATCCAGCATCTCCTCTATACTGAGCCTCTCCTCTTCCTCAAGTATCTCCTCTTTACTGAGCCTCTCCTCTCCATCCAATATGTCCTCTATACTGAGCCTCTCCTCTACCTCCAGCATCTCCTCTATACGGAGCCTCTCCTCTCTCTCCAGTATCTCCTCTATACTGAGCCTCGTCCTTACCTCCAGTATCTCCTCTATACTGAGCCTCTCCTCTACCTCCAGCATCTCCTCTATACGGAGCCTCTCCTCTCTCTCCAGTATCTCCTCTATACTGAGCCTCGTCCTTACCTCCAGTATCTCCTCTATACAGAGCCTCTCCTCTACCTCCAGTATCTCCTCTATACTGAGCCTCCCCTCTACCTCCAGTATCTCCTCTATACTGAGCCTTTCCTCTACATCCAGTATCTCCTCTATACTGAGCCTCCCCTCTACATCCAGTATCTCCTCTATACTGAGCCTCCCCTCTCCCTCCAGTATCTCCTCTATACTGAGCCTTTCCTCTACCTCCAGTATTTAAAATGTCCTCATATTGTGATTTCGTTTATTAAAAAGGATTTATTAAAATAATCACAATATATTCACAAACGAACAGTGAACAAACACAGTGAGCCGAGTTCTCTCAGAGATGATACTTCCGTGCGTTCCACGACCTGGAAGTGACGTGTTGATACTCGCGCTCACATCACCACGTCACTTCCGGCTCGTTACTCCTGTGGGGCTTGATCTGGTCCTGGGAGAGAGGGGAAGCACGCGTGTTTTCACAATCCCGAATCACCATTGCAGATTGAATACATTTTGGGATTTTGATTACTATCATCTATTTTTATATGGACATATTTTTGGGATTCTTACATTATTAATTTTTGCACATATGTCACTTTTATTGATGTTTTTAGCTGATTTTTTTACTTATCCAGTTGTCTTAACACTGCTAGCATTACTTTATCATCTATTACTACTCATTATTACACTATTTATTTGTTGCACTTGAGCATTTTTTTTTATTCAGTTATATATTGATTGGTGAGACACATTTATTTATTTTTAATGAACCTCTCATTGGTTTCCACTCCTTTTTGGATCAGGCAGCGCCATTTACCTCCTTTCTTTCTTAGCGGGTAAAATATGTATTGAACACGTCACCATTTTTTAATGCAAATATATTTCTAAAGGTGCCATTGACATGAAATGTTCACCACATGTCGATATCAACCCATGCAATCCATACATATCAAGACACCAAAACAAATAAGTTCAGAAATGAAGTTATGTGTAATAAAATAGAATAACACTGGGAAAAAAGTATTGAACACATGAAGAAAGGGAGGTACGAAAAGGCATGAAAAGCCAAGAGACCAACGGAAATCTATCAGTAATTAGAAAGCAATCCTGCCCCTTGTCAGTGCAAATTAATATCAGCTGGTTCAATCACAACTGATGGCCTATTGAAAGGTGTCTCATTACCAAGGGGTCACACAAGAAACATCTCATGATGGGTAAAAGCAAAGAGCTCTCTCAAGACCCTTACAACCTTATTGTTGCAAAACATACTGATGGCATTGGTTACAGAAGGATTTCTAAACTTCTGAATGTTCCAGTGAGCACTGTTGGCGCCATAATCTGGAAGTGGAAAGAACATAATTTCACCATAAACCAGCCAAGATAAGGTGCTCCTCGCAAGACTTCTGACAGAAGAGTGAAAATAATTATCAGAAGAGTTGTCCAAGAGTCAAGAGCCACTTGTGGAGAGCTTCAGAAAGATCTGAAATGATCAGGTACAACTGTTTAAAGAAAACAATAAGTAATGCACTCCTTGGCCTGTATGCATGCTCACCACGCAAGACTCCATTGCTGAACAAAAAGCATTGCAAACAAAGAAATTGGACCGCACTCGGAAATATGAAATCAAAACTGTTCTTTATTCCTCATCGAATCCATACAGACAGTGCATTGAGAGACATGTCAGGTTGACGCGTTTCACGATATAGATAATCGCTTACTCATAACCACACCTTTTGTTGAAATGGCGAGCCTCCGTGAACAAAAAGCATGTTGAAGCTCATTTAAAGTTTGTTGCCAATATTTAGACAAGCCTATGAAATGCTGGGAGAATATAGTCTGCTCAGATGAGCTCAAAATGGAACTCTTTGGATGTCATATTACACGCCATGTTTGGAGGTCACATGGCATGTCACCCAAAAAAACACCCCCATACCAACAGTGAAGTTTGGAGGGGGGAACATCATGGCGTGGGCGAGGCTGTTTTCCAGCATACGGTACTGGCAAACTTTTGCCTCGTTTCCACTGAGTGGTACGGTACGGTTTGGTTCAGTACGGTACGGCTCGGAACGGTACACATTGCGTTTCCACTGCCAATAGTACCCTTTCATGATAGGTGTGGTGTAGCAGGAAAGCTGTGATAGACGATTCTCTGTCAACCAATCAAAGTTCTGCAGAGTGTAGCTCCACCCTGTTGTTACGGTACTAATGTGCTTGGTACCCCAACGAAAGGGTACCAAAAAAGTGGTACGGTACGGTTCGGAATTAGGGTACCATTCGTAATGGAAACGGCATAAATAGCTTACCGTACCGAACCGAACCGTACCAGAAAGCTCAGTGGAAACGAGCCATTAGTATCATTGAAGGAAAGATGACATGAAAAATGTCCCAAGACATTCTTGATAAAATACTGCCACCATCTCCCAAGATGATGAAGATGAAATGAGGGTGGACATTTCAGCAAGACAATGATCCCAAACACAAAGCCAAGGAAACTCTCCATTGGTTTCAAAAACAGAAAAAATAAAGTTAGTGGTGTAGCACAATTCCCAGCCACGTTGCTGGATATGGGTCCCCCTGGGTCACCGCTAGCAACAACAGCACATTTAAGCATGTTCTCCAAGTGTGAGCACTGAGACAAGAAACAGTCCAGTATCTTTGAGTTTTTAGGTTTATTTAGGAACTTGGACGGGAGAAGGGATGAGTGGGATACTCCTACAACTGAACTATGCACAATATGGCGGGGACTCTGAAAAATGCTGCTTGGCGCTGGTTTACGCTGGCTGGATGCCGGTTAACGCTGGATTAACTACGTGACTTTTCCTTTGACTAAAGAAGTCCTTCTTGGCTCCCTTAGGTACTCTTGCCTGAGGTAGCTACTTGTACACTGTTGCTGTACTGCTAAACGCTTCAGGGCCCACACTGGAACCCCCTTCACTCCCTATCTTCAGGGCCCACACTGGAACCCCCTTTCACTCCCTATCTTCAGGTCTTTAACACTTGGCACCCCCTTTCACTCCCTATCTTCAGGGCCCACACTGGAACCCCCTTTCACTCCCTATCTTCAGGGCCCACACTGGAACCCCCTTTCACTCCCTATCTTCAGGGCCCACACTGGAACCCCCTTTCACTCCCTATCTTCAGGGCTTTAACACTTGGCACCCCCTTTCACTGCCACTACTGCTGGTCAGCTGGCTCCTGGATCCCTTTGACCTTCTAGAGTGGTCCCCTCTCCTAGGCAGACCCCTGGGCAGATCTCCATACGATACTGTTTTTCCTGGAGGTCTCTGCTCACCAGCTCCACTCGGTCAGCAACACTCTGGATCCCTCTCTGTAGCACAGCTCAACCTCCGGTCCCCTAGGCCAACTGCCTGGACCACCTTCTCTCTCTGACAGGAGGAGAGACAGCCATCACCACCTCCTGGGACTGATGCATCCGCTAAAAGATGCTCTGTCACATGTTCCCGCCGGATTTATTCCCAATCCCAGGGTGCATTGCGGCAAACTCCACCCACTGAGACAGTCATAAACCCTTATGTGCTAATGGCCAGGTTTCCTCCACTGTCCAACATGATCCCTCATTGGATACAGTGGGGAGACTCCTCAGACTCAACAGGCACACCTGGAAACATGTGACAGACTAGCTGATAATTCAGCCCCCCCCCCCCCTGATAAGCAGACAGGGCCCCCTATGTGTTTACCTAGCACCTACCTAGGAAGGTGCTACACTAGAATGGCCCAGCCAATCACATGACTCGATTACAATAGAAAATCTATGGAAAGAACTAAAGATCGGAGTTGATAGAAGCGGCCCACGGAACCTTCAAGATTTGAAGTCTGTTTGTGTGGAAGAATGGGCCAAAATGACACCTGAGCAACGCATGTGACTAGGTTCTCCATACAGGAGGCGTCTTGAAGCCGTCATTACCAACAAAGGATTTTGTACCAAGCAATAAATACATTTCAGTTTGCGTGTTCAACACTTTTTCCCTGTTTACTCCTCTTTTTTTTTGTAATTATGCTTTTATTGAGATTGTACAAACAACAGGCAAAAACAAAGGAATAAAGGTATACAGTGCATTGCGAAAGTATTCGGCCCCCTTGAACTTTGCAACCTTTGGCCACATTTCAGGCTTCAAACATAAAGATATAAAACTGTAATTTTTTTGTGAAGAATCAACAACAAGTGGGACACAATCATGAAGTGGAACGAAATTTATTGGATATTTCAAACTTTTTTAACAAATAAAAAACTGAAAAATTGGCCGTGCAAAATTATTCAGCCCCCTTAAGTTAATACTTTGTAGCGCCACCTTTTGCTGCGATTACAGCTGTAAGTCGCTTGGGGTATGTCTCTATCAGTTTTGCACATCGAGAGACTGAAATTTTTGCCCATTCCTCCTTGCAAAACAGCTCGAGCTCAGTGAGGTTAGATGGAGAGCGTTTGTGAACAGCAGTTTTCAGTTCTTTCCACAGATTCTCGATTGGATTCAGGTCTGGACTTTGACTTGGCCATTCTAACACCTGGATATGTTTATTTGTGAACCATTGCATTGTAGATTTTGCTTTATGTTTTGGATCATTGTCTGGTTGGAAGACAAATCTCCGTCCCAGTCTCAGGTCTTTTGCAGACTCCATCAGGTTTTCTTCCAGAATGGTCCTGTATTTGGCTCAATCCATCTTCCCATCAATTTTAACCATCTTCCCTGTCCCTGCTGAAGAAAAGCAGGCCCAAAACATGATGCTGCCACCACCATGTTTGACAGTGGGGATGGTGTGTTCAGGGTGATGAGCTGTGTTGCTTTTACGCCAAACGTAACGTTTTGCATTGTTGCCAAAAAGTTTGATTTTGGTTTCATCTGACCAGAGCCCCTTCTTCCACATGTTTGGTGTCTCCCAGGTGGCTTGTGGCAAACTTTAAACGATACTTTTTATGGATATCTTTAAGAAATGGCTTTCTTCTTGCCACTCTTCCATAAAGGCCAGATTTGTGCCGTATACGACTGATTGTTGTCCTATGGACAGAGTCTCCCACCTCAGCTGTAGATCTCTGCAGTTCATCCAGAGTGATCATGGGCCTCTTGGCTGCATCTCTGATCAGTCTTCTCCTTGTATGAGCTGAAAGTTTAGAGGGACGGCCAGGTCTTCGTAGATTTGCAGTGGTCTGATACTCCTTCCATTTCAATATTATCGCTTGCACAGTGCTCCTTGGGATGTTTAAAGCTTGGGAAATCTTTTTGTATCCAAATCCGGCTTTAAACTTCTCCACAACAGTATCTCGGACCTGCCTGGTGTGTTCCTTGTTCTTCATGATGCTCTCTGCGCTTTAAACGGACCTCTGAGACTATCACAGTGCAGGTGCATTTATACGGAGACTTGATTACACACAGGTGGATTCTATTTATCATCATTAGTCATTTAGGTCAACATTGGATCATTCAGAGATCCTCACTGAACTTCTGGAGAGAGTTTGCTGCACTGAAAGTAAAGGGGCTGAATAAATTTGCACGCCCAATTTTTCAGTTTTTTATTTGTTAACAAAGTTTGAAATATCCAATAAATTTCGTTCCACTTCATGATTGTGTCCCACTTGTTGTTGATTCTTCACAAAAAATTACAGTTTTATATCTTTATGTTTGAAGCCTGAAATGTGGCAAAAAGTCGAAAAGTTCAAGGGGGCCTAATACTTTCGCAATGCACTGTAACATCCATCAAACGAGAAATAATCGAAGTACAACTTACAGGTTCATTTTGTGCAAAGAAATACAACATAGACACCTAATACAATTCAAGGCAGGTGCAAGATTATTCATTGAATATACAGCGCATCCAGAAAGTATTCACAGCCGTTCACTTTTGTGTGTGACAGCCTTATTCCAAAATGGATTCAATTTATTATTTTCCTCAAAATTCTACAAACAATCCCCCATAATGACAACGTGAAAGAAGTCTGTTTGAAATATTTGCAAATTTATTAAAAATAAAAAAATAAAAAAACTAAATAATCCCATGTACATAAGTATTCACACCCTTTGCCATGACACTCAGAATTGAGCTCAGGTGAATCCTGTTTCCACTCATCATCCTTGAGATGTTTCTACAACTTGATTGGAGTCCACCTGTGGTAAATTCAGTTGATTGGACATGATTTGGAAAGGCACATACCTGTCTATATAAGGTCCTATTGTTAACAGTGCATGTCAGAGCACAAACCAAGCCATGAAGTCCAAGGAATTGTCTGTAGACCTCCAAGACAGGGTTGTATGGAGGCACAGATCGGGGGAGGGGTACAGAAACATTTCTGCAGCATTGAAGGTCCCAATGAGCACAGTGGCCTCCATCATCTGTAAATGGAAGAAGTTTGGAACCACCAGGACTCTTCCTAGAGCGGGCCGTCCGGCCAAACTGATCGATCGGGGGACAAGGGCCTTAGATAGGGAGGTGACCAAGAACCCAATGGTCACTCTGACAGAGTTCCAGTGTTTCTCTGTGGAGAGAGGAGAACCTTCCAGAAGAACAACCATCTCTGCAGCACTCCACCAATCCGGTCTGAATGGTAGTATTACGTACCTGGTGGAGATCGAGCTGTAGAGGGGGCTTCTCTTGCACCTCCTGTCTAACACCCCTGGTAGAGATGACAGGCGGTGTAGGACACAGAGTGGCACGAGGGCCGGTATAGCAGGTGGTGCCTTGACAGGAGACTGATGGCTGTGGGTCACCGGATGAGCACCTGGAACTGGAACTCGGTGATGCTGGATGAGAAGGCAGGAACGAAGCCGGAACACAAGCCAGGCAGTCGTCAACAGCCAGGCAGCGCAGGTACAGGAACGTGAGACGGAAGCGGAGTCAGGATACAAGCCGAAGTCGGTACACAGTCTGGCAGCGAGGTACAAAGGCATAAAGACAGGAGCAGGGTCAATCACAGGCCGGGGTCACAGGTAGGCAGGCATGAATCCAAAGGAGAGTCAAGGGCAAGCCGGGTCAGTACGGGTAATCCAGAAGCAGGTCTGGGCGCAGGTAAACAGGAACAAGCTGAAAGACCACTCAGCAATGTGCTCCTGTTACTGCTCAATTTAACCACTTTACCACCGGAGGATTTTGCTGTCTTACGTCTGGGCCACTTTTTGCGATTCGGCACTGTTCGAATTTAACTGACAATTGCGCGGTCGTGCGACGCCGTACCCAAACGAAATTTACGTCCTTTTTTTTCCCACAAACAGAGCTTTCTTTTGGTGGTATTTGATCACCTGTGCGATTTTTACTTTTTGCGCTATAAACAAAAAAAGAGCGTTTATTTTGAAAAAATAACAATATTTTTAACATTTTTTTATATGAAATTCCTCCCAAAAAAATGTAAAAATCTAATTTTTTTAAAATTTTTGGCCAATTTGTTTTATGCTACATATGTTTGGTAAAAAATTCACAATAAGCGTATTTTGATTGGTTTGCGCAAAAGTTATTGCGTTTACTAACAAAGGGAAAGATTTCTGTCATTTTTGTTGTTTTTTTATTTAACGAGTAATGGCGGCGATCTGCGATTTTTTTTGTGGTACTGCGACATTGCAGCGGACAGATCGGACCCTTGACTGACATTTGTGACACTTTTGGGGTTACCAGTGACATTACTACAGTAATCAGTGCTATACATATGCACTGTTACTGTAAAAATGACACTGGCAGGGAAGGGGTTAATTTTTATTGGAGAGGGAGGGGTTAATGTATGCCTGGTGCTTACTGACATGTGTGGGGGGAGGGGACTGAGTGACACAAGGACAGATCGCAGGTTCAACTATGCTGAACCCTGCAATCTGTCCCTGCCTGTCACTTAGGAGATCCGCCCGCTTTGTTTATACAAGCAGGCGGATCTCCACACTAGATCCCCGATGATCGGGGAAGAGCAGTGGCGATCACCGTCGCTCCTCCCCTTCCCCGACTTCCGCTGTGACTGAATACAGCGGGAGCGAGCCTCCGGCGGCGCGCGCGCCACCGAGAAAGGGGAGTGTCTGGCGATGTAGGTCTACGTCGCCAGACGATAACCAACCACTGTGCCGCAGTAGGCTCAACGTGAGCAGACAGCAAGTGGTTAAATAGGCCGTTTGGCGCCAAATGCGTGCGCGCGTAAGCGCATGGCGTCAATCTGTGATTTTTAGCGGGACTGCGACATTGCGGCGGACAGATTGGACCCCTGACTGACACTTTTGGGGGAACCAGTGACGTTGCTACAGTAATTAAACACAACATATACACTCAAGGTGATATTCACCATCCATGCGCTAATCATACCAGTCCAAACGTAGCTTGTGTGTCTTCCTTCCAGGACATAGTCTATTAGTGCCGGGTCACACTTGTGCGATGCGGGAAGGCTGCGAATTCACAGCCTGTTCCCGCATCGCAAACGCACCCTTGGCAGTTCACACTGCCATATGCGATACGCTGGGGGTGTCAATTAATTGTTAACGACACCCCCAGTTTGATCGCATATCGCAGTGTGATCTGACAGTTCGCACAGGATGGATCGCACAAGTGTGCACCACTGTGCGATCCGATCCTGATGCGGCTGAAAAAAAGGGTCATGTGCGACTTTTGTGCGGGTGCAGTGCGAATTTCAGCCATACAAAGTGTATGGCTAAACTCGCACTGCACAGCCGATCGCATGTAATGAAGGAGCAGTGCACTCCGATATTACATGCGATCGCCGCACACGCTATAGTGTTAACCGGCACTTAAAGCTAGGTGGCTGCTGCTCCAGTCAACTCCACTGGGTGGCGGAAGAGAACACTGTGCAAAAGATAAACAGAACCAGGCGCACATCCAACCTAATGTATTATAGTTTTTATTAACCGCTTTAGGACCGGAGGATTTTCCTGCTTTACGTCCAGGCCACTTTTTGCAACTTGCCACTGCGCAACTTTGACTGACAATTGTGCAGTCATGCAACGCTGTACCCGAACTAAATGTACGTCCTTTTTTCCCACAAACAGAGCTTTCTTTTGGTGGTATTTGATCACCTCTGCGCTTTTCATTTTTTGCGATATTAATAAAAAAATGCGACAATTTTGAAAAAATAACAATATTTTTCTAGTTTGACAGTTAAAAAATATCCAATATATTCAATTTTGGTCATATATTTAGGCCGAAATGTATTTAGCTACATGTCTTTGACAAAAAAAATTCTCAATGAGCGTATTTTTAACAGCTTTAAGACCGGAAGATTTTACCCCCTTCCTGACCAGGCCATATTTTGGGATTCGGCACTGCGTTACTTTAGCGGACAATTGCGCGGTCGTGCGACGCTGTACCCAAATTAATGTCCTTTTTTACCCCACAAACAGAGCTTTCTTTTGGTGGTATTTGGTCACCTGTGCGATTTTTACTTTTTGCGCTATATACAAAAGAGAGCGACAATTTTGAAAAAATAACAATATTTTTCACATTTTTTATATGAAATTCCCCCCCAAAAAAATGTAAAAATCAAAATTTTTTAACATTTTCGGACAATTTGTTTTCTGCTACATATGTTTGGTAAAAAAAAAAAAAGTTATCGCAACTACTAACCAAGGGAAAGATTTTTGTCATTTTTATTGTTTTTTTTTTTTAACTAGTAATGGCGGCGATCTGCGATTTTTTTTTGTGGGACTGCGACATTGCGGCGGACAGATCGGACCCTTGACTGATATTTTTGACACTTTTGGGGGTACCAGTGACATTAAAATAGTGCACATATAAAATAAATAAATAATATTCCACTTGTGAGCAGAAACTTACTTGTGCTGGGTATAAAAACCAGTGTGAGAAGGTGCTCATGTGCAAATGCCAAATAAATAAATAAATAAATAAATAAGCACTAGTGAGCAGTGTTAATTTCGTCGACTAAAACCGACTAAAACGTTTTCGTCGACTAACACAATTCAGATAACTAAAATACGACTAAAACTAAAATGGCATTTTAGTCTTAAGACTAAAATACGACTAAAATGGCATTTTAGTCAAAAGACTATAACTAAAACTAAATCGAAATTTGCTGCCAAAATTAACACTGGTGCATGCTCAAAGCTTAATACCATAAATAATAACATATTAGATTTTTCACTCCAGGACCAGCAGTAGTATATAATGAGTTTGGAAATTGTAGAGAAATGCTTAAATAATGCATTACAAATCACAATTGAACTACACCCATTCCATTATAGATGACTAAAATGAGTTTTAGTCGACTAAAGTGTAGGACGTTTTAGTCGACTAAAATATACTGGAGTTTTAGTCGACTAAATACGACTAAAACTAAAACACTTTCAGAAGACTAAAATGGGACTAAAACTAAAATGCCATTTTAGTCCTAAGACTAAGACTAAAACTAAATTGAAATCTGCTGCCAAAATTAACACTGCTAGTGAGAAATAAATAAATACAGTGCAGAAAAAATTTATATTGTCACTGGAAATTAGTGAACCAGTGTAAAATTATTATTATTTAAGGGAATTCTTGAAAAGTGCAAGCAAGACAAGTGAAAAAAGAAATTCCCACTGTGTAGAAAAAAAAAATGTTGCATTCACTAGCCGCTGCAGCAGACGTCCTCTGACGAAACGCGTAGGGCGGGTCCATTGCGTCATACGTCACTTCCGGTTCTCAAGCATCTGACCGTGGAACGCGGAAGCTTCCCGGGAGACCGAACTGATCACCAACAGCCTACACCGTGAGTGTATCTATGCTCGCTACTCTATTAGCATTTATTTACTGCACAAATGGGGTTCCCTTTCTCTTGCATTCTATGATATCGATTGGCGTGTGCCTGCTCGCCGAAGAGAAGGAACCTCTACAATTGTGCCTACCTTATTCAAGTGAAAACTACCAAAACAGGTTGTATATCGGTTGCGACCTCTAGTGGCCACACTAGTGAATGCAACATTTTTTTTTCTACACAGTGGGAATTTCTTTTTTCACTTGTCTTGTTTGCACTTTTCAAGAATTCCCTTAAATAATAATAATTTTACACTGGTTCACTAATTTCCAGTGGCACTATTAATTTTTCTGCACCGAATAAATTTTTTCTGCACTGTATTTATTTATATTTGGAATAAAATTTCATCACTATTTCTCACTAGTGCTTATTTATTTATTTATTTGGCATTTGCACATGAGCACCTTCTCACACTGGTTTTTATAACCCAGCACAAGTAAGTTTCTGCTCACAAGTGGAATATTATTTATTTATTTTATATATGCACTATTTTAATTTACCAACTGTCTTTGTAATTATTCACTTCATGGCACATATAGTTTAACCACTTTACTGCTGAGTACCGGAGTACTACTGCGGCAAAGTGGCACGATCCCGCCTGACAACGTAGACCTACGTCACCAGACTCCTCCCCCTGTAGGCGGCGCTCGCGCGCCGCCGGAGGCGCGCTCCCGCTGTTTTCATTCACAGCGGGAGTCGGGCCAGAGGAGGAGCAGCGGCGATCGCCTCTGCTCTGCCCCGATCGTCGGGGAATCGAGTTTGGAGATCCGCCCGCTGTGTGTAAACAAAGTGGGCGGATCTCCTAAGTGACAGACAGTGACAGATCGGAGTGTTCAGCATAGCTGAACATCCGATCTGTCCCTGTGTCACACAGTCACCTCCCCCCCACACGTCAGTAAGCACCAGGCATACATTAACCCCTCCCTCGCCAATAAAGTTAACCCCTTCCCTGCCAGTGTCATTTTTACAGTAACAGTGCATATGTATAGCACTGATTACTGTAGTAATGTCACTGGTAACCCCAAAAGTGTCAAAAATGTCAGTCAAGGGTCCGATCTGTCCGCCGAAATGTCGCAGTCCCGCAAAAAAAATCACAGATCGCCGCCATTACTCGTTAAGAAAAAAAAAAAACACCAAAAATGACAGAAATCTTTCCCTTTGTTAGTAAACGCAATAACTTTTGCGCAAACCAATCAAAATACGCTTATTGCGATTTTTTTTTTTTACCAAACATGGGTAGCAGAAAACAAATTGGCCAAAAATTTTTTAAAAAAATTGGTTTTTACATCTTTTTTGGGGGGAATTGCATATAAAAAAATGTGAAAAATATTGTTATTTTTTCAAAATAAACGCTCTTTTTTTGTTTATAGCGCAAAAAGTAAATTTCGTTTGGGTACGGCGTCGCATGACCGCGCAATTGTCAGTTAAAGTCGCACAGCGCCGAATCGCAAAAAGTGGCCCGGACGTAAGACCGCAAAATGCAGTGGTAAAGTGGTTAAGGTGACAATTTGTCACTTAGAGGTAGCGCCGGGGCAACTCCTTTGCACTTTTCACTTAATTTAACCCCACTGGGTTTTGTTGCTGGCAGCTTACACCTGTTTAACACACGTTATTCACACACTTCCATAGCGCTGGTCACCCTTGCCTTTTTACTACCAGTGACATTACTACAGTAATCAGTGCTATAAATATGCACTGTTACGGTACTAATGACACTGGCAGGGAAGGGGTTAACTTTTTTGGTGATCAAGGGGTTAAATGTATGCCTGGTGCTCTACTGACGTGTGTGGGGGGAGGGGATTGTGTGACACAGGGGCAGATCACAGGTTTAACTATGCTGAATCCTGTGATCTGTCCCTGCCTGTCACATAGGAGATCCGCCCGCTTTGTTTACACACTCGATCCCCGACGATCGGGGAAGAATAGGTAATCACCACCTCCCCTGTCCTGACTCCCGCTGTGTCTGAATACAGCGGGAGCGAGCCTCCGGTGGCGCACGTGCGCCGCCCACAAGGGGAAGAGTCCAGCGACGTAGGTTTATTTTTTTTTAATTTCTATTATATTTTTTTATTTTTATTTTAATTTTTTCACATTTTTGTATATGTATTATATATTATATTTTATATGGAAGATTTTAATAATACACATGCATCCTTATGTATGCATGTGTGGGTATTTATGTATATATTTTTGCATGGCTGGTGTGCTAGGTGTACTTTTTTTATATATATAAATTCATTTTTTATGAGTTTTAATATGAGCCATGTACATATAACATGTGTTTTTGTTGCAATATATGTTGCCGCTTTTAATTGTAATCATAGACTCTTGCAAATGCTTGTAAGTGTTCCCAGCGTGCGGAGCCTCTCCTGGTATGGCCGTTTTAAGTCCAGGGGCGGGGGAGGGGCCAGTATATACACACACGTACATATAGTTCTGGGGCACTGACATAGCTATGACCTGAAGAGGGAGGCTACGCCTCCGAAACATGTTGTCATAGCAACCAGTGCTGGGCCTTAGTTTCCATCCTCCACCACCATCTGCCGGAGAGTTATCGGCTTCTGCCTGGATCCTTGTGCGTTGTGCGGGATTCACGGTGGGGACAGCGGAGTCTGGCTCAGGCGCACTAGGCAGAGACGCCGGAGGTGCAGCGGATCGCTCGTCTTGAGGGGAGCTTCACTTTCCAGGGGACACTGAGTGGGTACAGTGCGGGATCTGAAGAGGCCATACAGCAGGAGAGGAACCTACATATGCCCAGTACTTGATGTACCATGTGAGTGCATTTCATATTGATTCATATTGCTACAGTAATCAATGCTAAAAATATGCACTGTTACTGTAATAATGACACTGGCAGGGAAGGGGTTAACCCTGTGGGTGATCAAGGGGTTAAATGTGAGCCTAGGGGAGTGATTCTAACTGGGTGGGGGGGGGGCGTGGCTTCTGAAATGACCATAGAGACATGTGATCCTATATAGAAGGATCACAGGCAGGCACTCTGTGATCATTGCAGGGAGAAGAACGGTCAGCTGTGTTTACAACATCCGACCGTCCTTCTCTCTCAGTGGGGAGCGATCGCAGGTGTTAGGCGGCAATCGGAGCCGCCTGCCCGCTGCATCAGCTTCCCCGCTGACGGCGCACGCTCGCCCCATAGCCTCCCGAGAGCGAGCTGCCTGGGAGCGGCTGCCTGCCGCAGTACATCAGCGGCGGGCAGTCGTAAAGTGGTTAAAGGCACAAGGGCAAACTGCAACACCCAGTCCAAAGAGTTAAAGTTAGGTCCACAGAAAATACGTTGCCTTGCCGGGGCTCTGTGGCTTACCCATGTATAAAGTGACTGTACCTTATGGCAAAACCATAAGTCGTCCATTTTAGGCAAGAGTCCTTTAAGGCAATAAATCCACAAGAGGTAGCAAGTAATCCCTAAGTCCCTAAGTCCGTAATTTGGCAGTAGTCCACAAAGGCAATAAGTCCATAACTGGCAGCTAAGAGTCCGTAAAAGTTCTCAGATTTCAAACCCCATAGGGAATCCCGAATGGGTCCCCAGATGCCAGATGCCGATGGGGGCACAGAATGACATAGTAACAGCCTACAGCTTGGCAGTGGTTTAGCAAGAGATCTGTGCTGCGGCACTGGGGAGCCCCTGTTTATGTGAGTCTTTAGACAATTGTTGGGAAAATCTAGCCAATCATTTCAGCTGAGAAAGAGCGCAGTGAACCCAGACAGCTGCAAAACACGAGACAGCACAGCAGAAAACTTGAACCTTTTGGGCTCATGTACACTGCAACTTGTAAACGGACATTTAGGAGCAGTTGGGCGATTTTTTTTCAGAAGCCCCTGAACCCACCTCTATGTTATCTTATCTGTCCATGTACACCGGGTCGTTTACAGTCATTTACAGGCAGTTGAGTTCAGTGACGTTTTTTTGGAAAGCAATTATTTGCTTTCCAACGTGTGTTTCCCGGTGTTTCAAACGCAAAAACGGTACCCGCATTTAGCGCTTGCGTTTTTAGGAGGCCTTTATATATATATATAGATTTATATTGTGTATATGTATATATACTGTATATATATATATATCATGATGCTCTCTGCGCTTTAAACGGACCTCTGAGACTATCACAGTGCAGGTGTATTTATATGGAGACTTGATTACACACAGGTGGATTCTATTTATCATCATTAGTCATTTAGGTCAACATTGGATCATTCAGAGATCCTCACTGAACTTCTGGAGAGAGTTTGCTGCCCTGAAAGTAAAGGGGCTGAATAATTTTGCACGCCCAATTTTTCAGTTTTTTATTTGTTAACAAAGTTTGAAATATACAATAAATTTCGTTCCATTTCATGATTGTGTCCCGCTTGTTGTTGATTCTTCACAAAAAATTACAGTTTTATATCTTTATGTTTGAAGCCTGAAATGTGGCAAAAGGTCGAAAAGTTCAAGGGGGCGAATATTTTCGCAAGGCACTGTGTATATATATATATATATATATATATATATACACACGGTCACCTTGGCATGGCAGAGTCAGGTCACCCCAAACACCGGTCACCCTGACATGGCAGAGTGGGGTCATGCAGCTGCCATGTAAGGGTGACCTGACTCTGCCATGCCAGGGTGACCCAACTATGCAGATTTTGGGTTAGGGATATACATATATACACATATATATATACAGTATTTGGATACCATCATTCAGTGTGGAGGACTGGTGATATCAAGTGGCTGAAAGAATTTGCTTTGGGGGACCACTCTAGATTGAATGTGCGTTTTACCTCAAAAGTAGCTTTTTTATTTTCTTTTAATAGGCTATTGATATTTATTTATTTATGTATTGAATTTATTTATTTAGTCTCTTCTTAAGCTGGTATTCTGTTTCAGTTCTAAAATTCTGCAGATTCTCCTCCCTTGTCTGGCTGTGGTGGTCCTTCTGGCGATCTGCTCTTTTCTTCTTTGGAGGAAAAATCGAAAACTTCAGAGTAAGTCTGGTCGGTCATTTTCTTCCAAAATTTAATTTTCCTATAAGGAGTAAGCGATGCCCTTCTCTGTGTTTTGGGTTAGGCGATGCCCATTTCATTATTAGATTATTTCTGATTGGTTAACCAGGTCATTGTACAGTTCGATATAATGAACAAAATTATAAACGCAACTCTTGTTTTTGCCCCCATTTTTTCATGAGCTGAACTCAAAGATCTAAGAAAACCGGGATTTATCCATGAAGAGAACACCTCTCCAAAGTGCCAGACGCCATTGAATGTGAGCATTTGCCCACTCAAGTCGGTTACGATGAACTGCAATCAGGTGGAGACCCCGATGAGAACGACGAGCCTGCAGATTGACTTCCCTGAGGCGGTTTCTGACAGTTTGTGCAGAAATTCTTTGGTTATGCAAACTGATTGTTGCAACAGCTTGTTGAAGATGCTGGATGTGGAGGTCCTGGGCTGGTCTCAGACCATCTTGGAGGTGAAGATGCTGGATGCGGAGGTCCTGGGCTGGTCTCAGACCATCTTGGAGGTGAAGATGCTGGATGTGGAGGTCCTGGGTTGGTCTCAGACCATCTTAGAGGTGAAGATGCTGGATGTGGAGGTCCTGGGCTGGTCTCAGACCATCTTGGAGGTGAAGATGCTGGATGTGCAGGTCCTGGGCTGGTCTCAGACCATCTTGGAGGTGAAGATGATGGATGTGGAGGTCCTGGGCTGGTCTCAGACCATCTTGGAGGTGAAGATTCTGGATGTGGAGGTCCTGGGCTGGTCTCAGACCATCTTGGAGGTGAAGATGATGGATGTGGAGGTCCTGGGCTGGTCTCAGACCATCTTAGAGGTGAAGATGCAGGATGTTGAGGTCCTGGGCTGGTCTCAGACCATCGTAGAGGTGAAGATGCTGGATGTTGAGGTCCTGGGCTGGTCTCAGACCATCTTGGAGGAGAAGATGCTGGATGTGGAGGTTCTGGGCTGGTCTCAGACCATCTTGGAGGTGAAGATGCTGGATGTGGAGATCCTGGGCTAGTCTCAGACCATCTTGGAGGTGAAGATGCTGGATGTTGAGGTCCTGGGCTGGTCTCAGACCATCGTAGAGGTGAAGATGCTGGATGTTGAGGTCCTGGGCTGGTCTCAGACCATCTTGGAGGAGAAGATGCTGGATGTGGAGGTCCTGGGCTGGTCTCAGACCATCTTGGAGGTGAAGATGCTGGATGTGGAGGTCCTGGGCTGGTCTCAGACTACCTTGGAGGTGAATATGCTGGATGTGGAGGTCCTGGGCTGGTCTCAGACCATCTTAGAGGTGAAGATGCTGGATGTTGAGGTCCTGGGCTGGTCTCAGACCATCTTAGAGGTGAAGATGCTAGATGTGGAGGTCCTGGGCTGGTCTCAGACCATTTTAGAGGTGAAGATGCTGGATGTGGAGGTCCTGGGCTGGTCTCAGACCATCTTAGAGGTGAAGGTGCTGGATGTGGAGGTCCTGGGCTGGTGTGGTTACACGTGGTCTGCGGTTGTGAGGCCGGTTGGATGTACTGCCAAATTCTCTGAAACACCTTTGGAGACGGCTTATGGTAGAGAAATTAACATTCAATACATGGGCAACAGCTCTGGTGGACATTCCTGCAGTCAGCATGCCAATTGCACGTTCCCTCAAAACTTGGGACATCTGTGGCATTGCTCTGTGTGATAAAACTGCAGATTTTAGAGTGGCCTTTTATTGTGGGCAGCCTAAGGCCCACCTGTGCAATAATCATGCTGTCTAATCAGCATCTTGATATGCCACACCTGTGAGGTGGATGGATTATCTCGGCAAAGGAGAAGCGATCACTAACATAGATTTAGACAGATTTGTGAACAATATTTGAATGAAATCTGCCTTTTGTGTACATAGAAAAAGTCTTAGATCTTTTAGTTCAGCTCATGAAAAATGAGGGCAAAAACAGAAAGTGTTGGGTTTATAATTTTGTTCAGTATATTTGTACACAGGCACAATTTTATTTTTTCAGGTATTTACCAAAACATTTTCAAGCTATAGTTATATGATGGATATGGGCTGAAAGTGCACACTCTCAGGTGTAATTTGATGGTATGTACATCCAAATCAGAGGAAGGGTTTAGTAATTACAGCTCTTAGGAATCGCCATATCCCCTTTTTCAAGGAACCAAAAGTATTTAGACATTTTGATTCAATTTGAATCAAAAGCTGTTTCACGGCCAGGTGTGGTCTACTGGTCTACTCTTTCTTTATTTCTTCGTCAATTAACATAGTTACATAGTTACATAGTTAGTGAGGCTGAAAAAAGACACAAGTCCATCCAGTTCAACCTATGATGTGTGTGTGTGTTTGCTAACCGTACATTGTATACCCCTGTATGTTGTGGTCTTTAAGGTGTCCATCCAATAGTTTTTTGAAACTATCAAGGCTCCCCGCTGATACGACTGCTTGCGGAAGAGAATTCCACATCCTTACTACTCTTACAGTGAAGAACCCCTTACGCACTTTAAGGTTAAACCGCCTTTCCTCAAGTTTTAGTGAGTGGCCACGTGTCTTATTGTATTCCCTTACTCTGAATAGTTTGTTCCTTATGCTAGGGTCGCCAGTACAGTATTTGTACATTGATATCATATCCCCCCTCAATCGTCTCTTCTCCAGAGAGAATAAGTTCAGTGCTTGTAGTCTTTCCTCATAGCTGATGTCCTCCATTCCCCTAATTATTTTTGTTGCCCTTCTCTGGACTTTCTCCAGTTCCAGCACATCCTTCCTGAGGACCGGTGCCCAGAACTGGACAGCATACTCCGGACCAGAGTTTTGTAGAGTGGAAGAATAATCTCTTTATTTCTGGAGTGAATCCCCTTTTTTATACAACCCAGTATTCTGTTGGCTTTGCTTGCAGCGGCTTGGCATTGCATGCCACTTCCAAGCCTGTTGTCTACCAGTACCCCCAGGTCCCTTTCCATCCTAGACTCACCCAGAGGTTCCCCCCCTAGTGAGTAGCTTGCTTTCTGGTTACTGGCCCCCAAGTGCATTACTTTACATTTTTCTACATTAAATCTCATCTGCCATGTAGTTGCCCACCCCGTTATTTTGTTCAGGTCTGCTTGCAAGATTTCCACATCCTGCATAGAAGATATTGGCATGCCTAATTTAGTATCATCTGCAAATACTGAGATTGTACTAGATATCCCCTCCTCTAGATCATTTATGAATAAATTAAACAGGATTGGTCCCAGGACAGAACCCTGGGGGACCCCACTTTCCACACCCGCCCACTCAGAGTACTCCCCATTAATCACCACCCTCTGGACTCTCCCCTGGAGCCAGTTCTCTATCCAGGTACTCACCTTATGGTCCATACCTACCTTCCTTAGTTTGTACAGTAAGCGTTTGTGGGGAACGGTGTCAAAGGCCTTTGCAAAGTCCAGATACACCACATCCACAGGCTTACCTTTATCTAAGTGGCAGCTCACTTCATCGTAGAAGGTTAATAGATTGGTTTGGCATGAACGATTTTTCATGAATCCATGCTGATTACTACTTATAATACCGTTTTCATTACTAAAGTCTTGTATGTGGTCCCTTATCATCCCCTCCAAAATTTTGCAGACTACTGATGTTAGGCTGACCGGCCTATAGTTACCCGGGATATATCTCGGCCCCTTTTTAAATATTGGTACCACGTTGGCTTTTTTCCAATCAGCTGGCACCATACCTGTCTGTAAACTATCCTTAAAGATCAAGAATAATGGTCTGGCAATCACCTGGCTGAGCTCATTAAGAACCCTTGGGTGCAAGCCATCCGGTCCCGGGGATTTATTTATGTTAAGTTTCTCTAGTTTAGCTCTAAGTCTATCCTCTGTTAGCCATGGCGGCACTTCCTGAGGTGTATTATTTAGTTCGGCCTTACAAGCTGGGTTCGTGTAGCCCCCCGATTCCTTTGTGAAGACTGAAGAAAAGAAATTATTTAACACTTCCGCCTTTTCTCTGTCCTCTGTGGCAATTTTTCCTTTATCATCTTTTATGGGGCCAATGTGTTCTGGCCTCGCTTTCTTACTGTTTATATACTTAAAGAACTTCTTGGGGTTCTTTTTACTCTCCTCCGCTATATGTCTCTCGTGTTCTATTTTAGCCGCCCTGATTTCATCTTTACATTTCTTATTACACTCTTTGTAGTGCTTAAATGCTGCCAATGACCCCTCAGTCTTGTATTTTTTGAAGGCCTTTTCTTTAGCTCTAATATACATTTTTATGTTGGAGTTTAGCCACCCAGGGTTTAGTTTTGCTCTTTTAAATTTATTTCCCTGTGGAATGCACTGGCCCACCCCCTTGTTAAGTATGCTCTTGAAGCACTCCCATTTTTCCTCCGTGTTCTTTGTTCCCAGGGTTCTATCCCATTTGATATTTTCTAGCAGCGAGCGCAGTTTAGGGAAATTGGCTCTTTTGAAATTCAGTGTCCTTATATTACCCTTGTGTTTCCTATTACTGTAATTAATACTGAAACCAATTGACCTATGGTCACTGTTCCCTAAGTTGTCCCGTATTTCTATATCCGTGAGCAGGTCTGTATTGTTGGTAATCAGTAGGTCAAGTACCGCATTGTTTCTTGTCGGTGCATTCACCATCTGACCCATGAAATTGTCCTGCAAAACATTTAGGAACTGCCTAGCCTTGGCTGAATGCGCGGTTCCTTCTGCCCAGTCTATATCAGGATAATTAAAGTCCCCCATTATAATGACATTTCCCATCCTTGCTGCCAATCCTATCTGTAACATGAGGTCCACCTCCCCCTCCTCCCTCTGGTTGGGGGGCCTATAGCATACGCCCAATATTACCTTCCCCACCGTGCCTTCCCTTTGAAGCTCTACCCATAGGGATTCTGCTTCGTCCATAGCTCCATTATTAATATCATCCCTCATATTTACCTGTATACTGTTCTTAATATACAAACATACCCCTCCCCCTTTTTTACCCTCTCTATCTCTGCGATAAAGGGAATACCCCTGAATGGTCGCCATCCAGTCATGAGAGCTGTCAAACCAAGTCTCAGTTATCCCCACAAAATCTAAGTCCTCCTCAAACATCAGCAGCTCCAGCTCTCCCATCTTGTTGGCCAGGCTTCTGGCATTGGTATACAAGCCTCGTAATTTTGATGTTTTTAGGCTGCTCTCTTGATTTTTCCCCGTACCCACCCTGGGTATAGGAGCTCCGAACACCCTACCGCTAATGCCCCCATTTCTGCCCTCTGAAGCTTGCTTTCCACTGGCTAATTCTACATCTGTACCCTCCCCCCCATTCCCTAGTTTAAAAGCCCCTCTAACTTTTTGGCCATCCTCGCACCCAGTACGGCTGCACCCACCCCATTTAGGTGCAATCCGTCCCTACCAAAGAGCCGGTGACCGACTGAGAAGACGGCCCAGTTCTCCAGGAACCCGAAACCCTCCTTACTACACCAGCTCCTCAGCCACTCGTTAACTTCCCTAATCTCCCGCTGCCTCTCTGGTGTGGCTCGAGGTACAGGTAGTATTTCGGAAAATACTACCTTGGAGGTCCTAGTCCTCAACTTAGCGCCTAAGTCCCTGAAATCGTTTAGGACTCTCCGTCTTCCTCTGCCTATGTCATTGGTACCCACGTGTACCATGACAGCTGGGTCTTCCCCAGCCCCACCCAATAATCTGTTCACCCGATCCGCGATGTGCCGAACCCGAGCGCCCGGCAAACAACAGACTGTTCGGCGCACACGGTCTTTGTCACAGATTACACTATCTGCCCTTCTAATAATTGAGTCCCCTACCACCAGCACCTGTCTATCCTTTCCCTTTCTCCCGGCCTCACTGGAGGAGTTCTTCCCCTGGCAGCTAGGGGCGTCACTCTGCTCCAGCAATGCTGGTCCCTGACTGGTTTCCCCAACATCACACAACGGGGCGTATCTATTGGGGTGCTCCAGCCCAGGATCAGCCTCCTTGACTTGTCCCCTTCTACCCCTCCTAACTGTCACCCCTCTGCTCTGCTCTGATGCCTGCACCTCCGATACTCCGCCCACCTCTGTGCAGGCCCCTGCCTGCACCTGATTGGTACAATCCTGGCTCTCCTCCGGTATGGACATTCGTCTCAGTGTTGCCAGCTGCTTCCCTAGATTCAGGACCTGAGCTTCCAGGGAAGCAACGTGCTCACATTTTGCGCATTTGTATTCGCCCTCGATCGCATGACCGAGGAACGCATACATATCACAAGATGTACACCGAGTCGCATCTCCACACCCGCCGGGCATTGTACCTACTATCTAATCTAATGGGGATTCAGCGATTTAAGTCTATCCTATGTGGCTATTTCCTGGCTTCCTAACGCTACCTTCTCACCCTCTGGTATTCCGCTCCACTCACTTGACACCGGTCAGTCACCCAACACTCACAATCTCACAGCCCGGTCAGACGCACAACGCTGAGTCGCACAGCCCGGTCAGACGCACAACACTAAGTCGCACAGCCCGGTCAGACGCACAACACTAAGTCGCACAGCCCGGTCAGACGCACAACATTCAGTCGCACAGCCCGGTCAGACGCACAACACCATTAAGCAGGTAAAAGGTCTGGAGTTGGTGTGGTATTTGCATTTGGAATATATTACTGTGAACCTAGATCAGGGGTTCAAAGGAGCTGTCCATGCAACTGAAACAGGCCATTGTAAGACTTCAAAAACAAAAGAAATCTATCAGAGAGATAGCAGCAACATTAGAAGTGGCCAAATCAACAGTTTGGTACCTTCTGTGGAAAGAAGAACGCACTGGGGAGCTCAGCAACATAAAAAGGCCAGGACGTCCACGGAAGACAACAGTGGTGGATGATCGCAGAATCCTCTCTATGGTAAAGGAAAACCCATTCACAACATCCAGACAAGTGAAGGACACTCTCCAGGAGGTGGGCGTATCATTGTCAAAGTCTACAATCAAGAGAAGACTTCTTGAGAGCAAATACAGAGGGTTCACCACAAGGTGCAAACCATTCATAAGTCTAAGGCCCGTTTCACACTATCCGTCCGTCGAACGGATTCCGTTTTTCTCAACGGGGGATCGAGCCGCCAATCCCCCGCTGAGCAGGAGGAGGACAGCTGTGTCTCTGCGCTGTGTACGGAGACACATCTGTCAGTTCCCCAAGCATCTCTATGGGGGAAATCGGATGGGAACGGACCGTCGGTCCATTCTCATCCGATCCCATCCGGTGGATGGATGGAAAATAGGGTTTCCATCCGTCCAGATTTGACGGATCGGATCGGGTGTCAGCGGACATGTCTCCGCTGACATCCGATCCCCCATAGAGATGCATGGGGGGACCGCTCAGATCCGCCAAAAAAAAACGGACAGGCGGATCTGAACGGTCCGCCTGTGTGAAAGGGGCCTTAAGAATAGAAAAGCCAGATTAGACTTTGCCAAAAAACACCTAAAAAAAGCCAGAGCAGTTCTGGAAAAGCATTCTTTGGACGGATGAAACTAAGATAAATCTGTACCAGAGTGACTGGAAGAAAAAATTGTGGAGAAGGATTGGGACAGCTCATGATCGAAAGCACACAACGTCATCTGTAAAAAATGGCGGAGGCAGTGTGATGGCATGGGCATGCATGGCTTCCAGTGGCACTGGGTCATTGATGATGTGACAGAAGACAGAAGCAGCCAGATGAATTCTGCAGTGTTTAGAGATATACTGTCAGCTCACATTCAGCCAAATGCAGCAAAGCTAATTGGACGGTGCTTCACATTACAGATGGACAATGATTCAAAACACACTGCAAAAACATCCCAGGAGCTTTTGAAGGAAAAGAAGTGGAATATTCTGGAATGGTCGAGTCAATCAACCCAATTGAGCATTTCACTTGCTGAAGGCAAAACTAAAAGCAGAAAGAGCCATAAGCAAAGAACAACTGAAGACAGCTGCAGTTAGAGCCTGGCAAAGCATCAGAGAGGAGGAAACCCTGTCTTTGGTAATGTCCATGGGTTCCAGACTTCAGGCAGTCATTGCCAGTAAAGGATTCTCAACAAAATATTAAAAATGAACATTTTATTTATGATTATATTCATTTGTGGTCGGTAAATAAAATGATGGATACCCTTAGTATGGAAAGTCGGTGTGGTGTGCCAGAACCAACGTAAGGGGGTAGGCCTGTAAATAAAGAGGGCCCCCCGAAGATTAGAGGTCAGGAAAAAAGGGTGAAGGTGGGTGGGGTAACTAGAGTGAACAGCAGCAGGCCGGAGTAGGGGAGGGGCAGCGCTATAAAGCCCGCTAGCTCCTCCCACAAACACCAGCCTGCGGCCGAACACTTGTGGTCGGTAAATAAAATGATGGATACCCTTAGTATGGAAAGTCGGTGTGGTGTGCCAGAATCGACGTAAGGGGGTAGGCCTGTAAATAAAGGGGGCAAAAAGGAAGCAAAGAACACACTTTATTAACAACCCAATTCATGTCATAAGCCTACTAAAAGCTAACCTCAACTCCTTCTCTGGGTGAGGAATGTATACTTGAAAGGCAACAAATTCCCATTGACCAAGTCTTTTGATGATGTGGCCTAGCGTGTTGTTGCCGGAGGCAGCTGATGCTGCGCCTATCCTAAAGGAGTGACCAGAGTGCGCAGCAGGGTCCCAACCCAGTCTGATACATAGAGTGCGGATATAAAATATAAACTTATTTGTGGTGAGGGGGATGCCCAGCAACATGAAAAGTGGTGAGTAGCTGGGAGAGCTCTGGGTCTGAGCAACGTAATTGTCCAGGACCTTGACAGGGCACCAATTATTCCCTGATGGGTACAAAGGGATGGACAAAGGGTGTCCCACCTGCCTGGTCTTAGAACACCGAAGTGACAAGACATAGTGATCCCCCCGTTTGACCAAATCCCATTTGAGGAGGCATGAGCGACCCTCTGATAGGGAAGCCACCGTGAACTCCCCGGGTCTGAGAAAGCCATAAAAGGCCAGGTACATGGCGGTTTTGACAACTAAATTCGTGAAGGATTCAAAAGGGGCCGTGTCAAACAAATCGGAGAGAGCCCGGAATTTCTCCCCATCTATCGGCAACCACCTGACCGGAGTATGGCGATCCACTTTGCCAATACTCTTCAAAAGGTTTTTTAATGGCTATGCCCTGAGAAAGGGAGACGAGTTCGGCTGGTACGTCAGGACATGATGTTGAACACCAGACAGATACAGCTTGATGGTACTAGCAGATAGTTTCAGCTGGAGGTGGCAAAAGGCTGCAAAGGCGACCATCGTCTGAACTGAGTGGTCGTGCAACCCAAATTCCGCTGAAAACCTCCGGAAGATGGACATGGCTCGGTCATAAGCCTTCCTGGTGTTTGACGACAGAGCCATCCGTGCCAATTCCCGACCATGCGCCACAATCCGGGCTAGTCCAGTACTAATTCTTCGAACTCCGGGGTACGAGTGGGGCATCTGTCGGCCGTCGGGTGGAGGTTGACGAACACCTGTAATTTAGACCCGGGAAAGAGCGTCAGCAGCTGAGTTGGAGTGGCCCGGGATATGTTCACAATAAAGAAAAAACTGGAAGGTGGCTGCTAACAAAGTCAGCCTGCGAACCAGCCTCATGATGGTCAGGGATGATGACTGGCCCTTGTTAATGATGTCACAGACTGCCTTATTGTCGCTAAAACACTTGACTGCCATCCCTGACCAGCACCTACCCCAAGTGAAAACTGCCGCCACTATGGGATAGATCTCGAACAACGCCAAGGTCTCACCGAAAGCGGGTAAGGAAAGTGACTCAGCCGGCCAACGATCCCTGAACCACGAGTCCCCAAAGATGGCTGTGAACCCAGTATTAGCGGCCGTATCCGTCCAAAACACAATGGACTGGGAAGAGATAGGCGGGATAAACATAGAAATGCCGTTCCAACTTTCCAGGAACTCCACCTACATGGCCAGGTCCGCCCTGGCTGGGGGATCCAAGTGGGTGACAACGCCCTCCAGAAGACCTGGCAATAGACACAGCAACCGGGAGATGAAGGACCTGCCCTGGGGGATGATGCGCATGGCAAAATTCAAAGACCCAATTAATGACTGCAGATCTTTCCTCAAAAAGGTCCCCACTTCAAGGAACCTGCCTACCACCTTTCGAATGCGCCTAAGCTTGTCCTCAGGGAGGCTGGACTGCATGGAGATGGAATCCAAGGTGATCCCCAAGAAATCTAACCTGGTGACAGGTCCAATCGTCTTGCCTGGTGACAGAGGGACCCCTAAGGATGAAAACAAGGCCATGGAGCTGCTCAAACTGACGGGAGTGCAGTTGCCCTGTTCAATCAACAAGAAGTCGTCCAAGTAATGCAAAGCCGTGGGGCCCCTGGTGATGTTCAGAAGAAGCCAGCAGAGCATCTCTGCGAAGGTATCAAAAATCCTTGGACTGCTCTTGGACCCGAATGTGAGCCTGATGGCAAAATAATATTCCTCCCTCCACTTAACACCGTGAACATGCCATAAAGAGGGGTGAATGGGCAACAGCTTGAAGGCGTTGGCTATGTCTGTCTTGCTGAGCCATGCAGCCCTACCTGCCCCCAAAATGGCTTGGATGGCGTTGTCCACGGTGGTATAGTGGAGAGAGAACTCAGCTGAAGGGATAAGAGAATTCAGGCTAGGGTTAGTTGAAGAATGAGGAGCCGACATGTCAATGATTAACCGCTTTTTATTCGAGTATTTGCTTGTGGAGATACCAATGGGGTTAGTACGCCAGGAGGTGAAGGGGGGGTTGGGAAAGGGGCCTAACATGAACCCTTCCTGAACTTCCTTTCTGAGCAGAAGATCCATCGACTGCGGGTCCTCCCTGGCAGACAGTAGGTTGGGACATTCTAGTGACCCTGTGGGTAGAGACACCAACCCCGTGTGGAACCCCCCGAGAACCCTTGTACCAAATACTCGATGCAGGTGCGGAGACGGGTGAGACTGTAGGTAAAAAGCCAGCACCTCGATCTTGACCCCAGTCAGTCATTGGTTTGGATTAAGCCTTGATGGACACATGGACTTGGTATGAGCCCTGAAGCAAATTGAACAAACATGGAGCAGCCTGCAAGCACTGAAACTACACGCCCCCCCCCCCCCCCCCCGTTGAAATTGTTGCAGACCTGGGCCTTGCCTAAGTAAATGATCGGGTGACCCAGTTTGTCTCTAAGGCCACGCTGCTCTGATCTGCCAGCCCCCCCCAGGACCCCGGACGTGGAGGACTCGGTCTCCATGGGGCAAAGGTTGGCAGAGTGCGAGGTGGATGAGCATGTGGCGCAAGAGGGAGGCCCCAAACCTGCAAAGTGCCTACAGAAAAGTTTGGTGTCCAAGAGGCTCCAATCGAACCGCACATTGAATTGTGCCAAGGTAGCCGCTGCTTTGGCTGAAACTGACTTATGAAAGTCAGAAAATGTAAAACCCCCGTACTTGTGGCCCATATCCACAACCTTATGGAGATAAAGATCCAACTCCTCCCAACGATGTGGGTAGACAGAACATAACACATCCCTGTAAATCCCGAAAGCCAGGACGAATTCAGGGATGGTCAGCTTCTTATTGAGCCTGGGGTCTCTGGCCTTCATCACTACAGACAAATCCCCGTAGTTGTAAACCTTGTTCTCTACCACATCTTGGGAGGCAATAAGGAGAGCCACCAGGTTAATGTCCTTCCCCTCCAGGATATCCTTGCGGAGGGCTGGGGGGACCATGTGTGCCGGGGTAATGATGGGAGACACTGTAGCAGAGGGAAAGAGGGGAACTGGGGGCCTACCCTGTTCACTAACGGGAGCGGGCGCCTGCAACAGTAAGGAAGGAGGAGAAACCCCATGAGCTGGACTGGCGTCCTCCAGTTTGGTCAGTCTATCGCCGATGGACTGCAGGGAAGACAGGATGGAGTCCAGGGTCCCTTGCATGACTGATCCACAGCCCTGAGAGCTGGTGCCCAGTCCAGGATCTTCCGGATGCTCAGACAGGATTCTAAACAGTCTGGCCTTCCTAGCTGTTGCCGGGAACGGGATACCCCTCTGGCGTAGGACCGCCGAGATCTTTGGGATGGTCCAAGATCCATAGGAGCCCAGCGGGGATGGATTCCAATGACCCCTGGGGGTACCAGATCTGACTGGGGTGCCAGGTCTGGCTGGCGTGGAGGGGGAGGAAGATCCTTCGTCCAGGATGGCTCCTTGAGGCACGCTGTCGAAAGAAACAAAATAGAACACCAAAGTCCAATTAACAACCGCGAGAGCCCGAGAACAAAACTGGCTGGCTAGCTAGTGCCCTTAAGCGAAAAACTTAACTACCCCATGACAGGTGAGGCCCTGCTAGATGCCAAGCGGCAGGCAAGAGGCTCTACCTATGATTTGGACGTGGGGCATGAGCCACTAGCGTGGTGGCGGGAAGGTTGGCCTCTCGGTGACAGTAAAGAATCAAAACATGTGGCCGTGACAGGTGAGGCCCTAACTATAAACCCATGAGACGGGTGAAGCGAGGCACTAACTATGGTTTGGCCCGAGGGGCGAAGAATCTCCGTGTTGAGATTGGGAAGTTGGCCTCGCGGGACCAGCTATGAAGGGGAAGTATAGGGCCAGCACCTGAACCCTAACAGCCAGTTTACTCATCCTATGGGGAGGGGGGGGGGGGCTTGACAGGGGAGACAACACATGACGAGGTACAATACAGTTGAAGTGCAAACAGCGAATAACAGTGCCCATGAGGAAGGACGAACGACATGAAGTATTGTACGTGGCACAGAGTTGGTGAAGGTAGTGATGGAACAACTGGAACCGAGTGGCACCCGCTGGTGACATACTGAAGGTGTGATGCGTGCCTGAAGCGTGACCGGAAGGGGCCTAGACAACTGGTATATGGCATACCGAGGTGACTAAAAGATGTGTGTGGAGGCCCAATGAGATAAATGTAAGACTGGCCTAGTAGTGCCTATGGGCAACGCTGGAGTGGCGTCTGTGATGACTACCTGAATGCGGAGCCGTGGAGTAAAACACAAGGAAGAACCTGCAACCTGGCAGTAGTACCGGATACCGGCACTGAAGGACATGACGTAATCCTGGAGAAAAAAGGCAATCAGTCAAAGGAGGAAAGAAGGGGGGGGGGGGGGGGAAGAAGAGGGAGAGAAAGAGAGAGGAAAAAAAAAAACAGAAGCAGCAACACATGACCTCCCAAGTGTTGATAGCATGTCATGGAAGCCAGGGATCGGGAAACACATGATCCCGTGGAATGCTAGTGAGTCCCCCCCCCACCCCCCCTGAACCCTGGACACCAAGCCTCCCCCCCTCCTGACCGAGGGGGTAGGTTGATACATATGTATGTATGTATATATATGTATATATCATCCCTCTATCCTACCCTTGACCTATATACCCAAGAGCCCCCCGATGAGAGCCTGGGGGCGCCTGGTGACCCCAGTGAGGGGGAGCCGTGCCTGATTGAGAGGAAGGCCGGCAGGCAGGTGGGACGACAGACCAACCCCCCCCCCCCCCCTCTGCAGGAGACCATGCCCAACCAGGGTGAACGAAGTGCAATTGAGCAAAATTCCCTTTTATTTTTTTCTCTTTCCCCTTAATCCTCCTGCTGTGTAGCCCAAGATTGGAGCGCCCCCCCCAATGAAGAGAAAAATAGCCGTGGCCTAGCTGGAGGCAGGCAATGTGATGCAAGTGAACATAGCCGTGGCCTTGATTGAGAGGCAGGCAGTGTGTGCAAGAAGCCGCCCCCCCCTCCTCCCCCCCGATCCCCAATCGGTACCTGACCCGGCTTGTACAGCGGGGAGAAGCAGCGGTGGCGATGCTGGCGGTGGTGGAGGTGCTGACGGCGGCTGGTGGCAGCGGTGGAGGTGCTGGGACGGCTGGCAGTGGTGGAGGTGCTGGCGGCGGCGGAGGTGTCTTCAGCGTCTTCTGGCAACCGGAAGTTCGGTCCTCGAGGCGGAAGTTCCAGCGGACGTCAGGTGACAAGCTAGAACACCTGACTAGAGCGAACAGCAGCAGGCTGGAGTAGGGGAGGGGCGGCGCTATAAAGCCCGCTAGCTCCTCCCACAAACACCGGCCTGCGGCCGAACACTTGTAGATTTACATTTGAGCCCCTGAAAATGGGGGGACTGTGTATAAAAATGGTTGCAGTTCCTAAAATTTGTACTTGATATTTATGTTCAACCCCTTGAATTAACCACTTAAGCCCCGGAAGATTTTACCCCCTTCCTGACCAGGGCCTATTTTGCGATTCGGCACTGCGTGAATTTAACGGACAATTGCGCGGTCATGCGACGCTGAACCCAAATGCAATTGACGTCCTTTTTTCCCCACAAACAGAGCTTTCTTTTGGTGGTATTTGATCACCTGTGCGATTTTTTGATCATGCGCTATAAACAAAAAAAGAGCGACAATTTTGCAAAAACAACAATATTTTTCACATTTTTTTTTATGAAATTCCCCCCAATTTGTTTTATGCTACCCATGTTTGGTAAAAAAGATTACAATAAGCGTATTTTGATTGGTTTGTGCAAAAGTTATTGCGTTTACTAACTAAGGGAAAGATTTCTGTCATTTTTGGGTTTTTTTTAACGAGTAATGGCGGCGATCTGCAATTTTTTTTACGGGACTGCGACATTGCGGCAGACAGATCGGACCCCTGACTGACATTTTTGACACTTTTGGGAGTACCAGTGATATTACCACAGTAATCAGTGCTATAAATATGCACTGTTACTGTAAAAATAACACTGGTAGGGAAGGGGTTAACTTTATTGGAGAGGCAGGGGTTAAATGTGTCCCTAGGGGCGTGTTTCTTACTGTAAAGGGGCGTGGCTTTTCATGTAATCACAGAGACATACGATCCTAAATAGCAGGATCGTATGATCTCTGCAGTTACACCAGGGAGAATGACAGGCGGCTTTGTTTACATTAGCCGCCTGCCTTTTTCCCTCTGCAGCGGACGATCGCGAGTGACCAGCGGACATCCGAGCCTCTGGTCACTCGCGCTGGAGTGTCCGAGAACGAGCAGGGGCGGGAGCGCGCCTCTGGCGGCGCGCGCTCGCCCCCTATTGGCTCGCGGGCGAATGAAGTATATATACGTCACTTTGCCCAGGAGGGGCTGACCGCCGCCGTATATAGTCGTGCGGCGGTCGGCAAGAGGTTAAAACTGAAAGTCCACACTTCAAATTCATTTGGATTGTTTAGTTTTAATCTTCTTCTGGTGGCATACAGAGCCAAAAGTATGAACATGGTGCCTGTGTCCAAATACATATGGACCTAACTGTACATCATTTACAAACTGTCTTATCCAATAGGACAAGCAATTGGATTGTTATAAAGGCGAAGTTCTACTTTAGGATAATAACACCAATTAGTTTGGATTCCAACACTGTGCACATGACTCTGATCAGTTATTTAGGATTGATGACTTTGTTTTCTCCTTACTCACAGTCTTTTTTTCCCCAGGAAACCTTGAGATAGGAGGCGCTAGTTATCGGGTAAGCATCGTATTTGCTTTATTTGGTGCAGGAAATTATATGATTGGCTGATCTTATATGGGGGGTAATTGTGGACCCTAATGTCTACAGTGCCTCTCACACACAGCTGGTTGGTTTATTCCTCCATCCTAGCTTGTACCCAGATAGCAAAGACACATTTGTGGCAGTGTTGAATTGTAAGTCTGGTAACTTGCTGCACATTTTTATTGCTAAGTTGTACACTTGCAGAGCACTTGAAGCACAAGTTCTAGTTGACACTTTTCCAATCTGTAGCAAATTTGCATGGCAAGTCTCTAGCAAGAGCAACATTGAAGTGATGGGTCTACAGCAGGGGTGTCAAACTCAATTTCATCGCGGGTCGCATCAGCAGTATGGTTGCCCTCAAAGGGCCAGTTGTATCTATGCAAAGATGCTGGGTTCAGGAGTGTGTTATGTACAGAGTGCAGAGCTCATGATTATGGTATGTACAGAGTGCAGGGTACAGGACTGCATTTCGTATAGGGTGCAGAGCTGAAGATTATGTTATGTACAGAGTGCAGAGTTCAGGAGTGTGTTATGTACAGAGTGCAGGGTACAGGACTGCATTTCGTATAGAGTGCAGTGCTCAAGATTATGTTATGTACAGAGTGCAGAGCTCAGGAGTGCACTGTGTACAGAGTGCAGGATTCAGGAGTGCGCTATGCACAGAGTGCAGGGTTCAGGAGTGTGTTATGTACAGAGTGCAGAGCTCATGATTATGGTATGTACAGAGTGCAGGGTACAGGACTGCATTTCGTATAGGGTGCAGAGCTCAAGATTATGTTATGTACAGAGTGCAGAGCTCAGGAGTGCGCTGTGTACAGAGTGCAGGATTCAGGAGTGCGCTATGCACAGAGTGCATGGTTCATGAGTGTGTTATGTACAGAGTGCAGAGCTGGTGATTACGATATGTACAGAGTGCAGGGTACAGGACTGCATTTCGTATAGAGTGCAGAGCTCAAGATTATGTTCTGTACAGAGTGCAGAGCTCAGGAGTGCGCTGTGTACAGAGTGCAGGATTCAGGAGTACACTATACACAGAGCGCAGGGTTCAGGAGTGTGTTATGTACAGAGTGCAGAGCTCATGATTATGATATGTACAGAGTGCAGGGTACAGGACTGCATTTCGTATAGAGTGCAGAGCTCAAGATTATGTTATGTACAGAGTGCAGAGCTCAGGAGTGCACTGTGTACAGAGTGCAGGATTCAGGAGTGCGCTATGCACAGAGTGCAGGGTTCAGGAGTGTGTTATGTACAGAGTGCAGGGTACAGGACTGCATTTCGTATAGAGTGCAGAGCTCAAGATTATGTTATGTACAGAGTGCAGAGCTCAGGAGTGCGCTGTGTACAGAGTGCAGGATTCAGGAGTACACTATGCACAGAGCGCAGGGTTCAGGAGTGTGTTATGTACAGAGTGCAGAGCTCATGATTATGATATGTACAGAGTGCAGAGTACAGGACTGCATTTCGTATAGAGTGCAGAGCTCAAGATTATGTTATGTACAGAGTGCAGAGCTCAGAAAATGCGCTGTGTACAGAGTGCAGGATTCAGGAGTACGTTATGCACAGAGCGCAGGGTTCAGGAGTGTGTTATGTACAGAGTGCAGAGCTCATGATTATGATATGTACAGAGTGCAAGGTACAGGACTGCATTTCGTATAGAGTGCAGAGCTCAAGATTATGTTATGTACAGAGTGCAGAGCTCAGGAGTGCGCTGTGTACAGAGTGCAGGGTTCAGGAGTGCGCAATGCACAGAGTGCAGGGTTCAGGAGTGTGTTACATACAGAGTTTAGGGGTGTGCTGGGTTTAGGGGTGAAATTCACAGTGTGCAACCCCAACCCCCTTTCCTGACGCTTCCTCGCATCTCTCTCCCCTGCCTTGCCTGGCTCTAGTACCTCCCTGTGTAGGCGGCTCTGTCTCACCTTGCAGGAAACAGAGGGTGAGAGATGGAGGTGGCGGAATAGAGTTTTGCCATTTTCTGCCTGCAAAGGCCACATGACCAGGCCTGTATGGCCGGATTTGGTTCTTGGACCTTATGTTTGACATAAGTGGTCTACATCAAGAGCTCTGCAAGTCTACAGCATTCAGCCACAGTGTTCCCTGTGGTGGGATAGCTATTGCACAACATATAACTTAGAACCAGAACTTGCAGCAGAATTGCAGAATGTTTGCAAAGAAAGTTGATCTGTAGTCATGCAATTCGGACTTGCTGCAATTGTGCAACAAACTTGTGAAGCCCGGCAAGTCTAGCAATAGCTTAGCAAGTCATTTTCAAACTTGCTTGCTATTTGGGTAGTGTATTGTCAAATTCTGCCCCTTGAAATGAATCAGGCAACTCGGATCATACTCCTCTTAGCATACAGTAGACTGACTCTTTAGTGCCTTCCTCATTCTGCAATACCCCCTGCTCTGAGCAGTGTCCATGTCTCAGAACACTCCTTGTAAGCACATTTATCTCCTGCTGCCCCTGGGGTACCTCTGAGTCCCAACTATCTCTCTCTCCATCTTACTTCTGTCACCACCCTCCCTATAGCTTCATATACTGGGTACTGCTGTCCACCACCCTCCCTATAGCCCCATATACTGGGTACTGCTGTCCACCACCCTCCCTATAGCCCCATATACTGGGTACTGCTGTCCACCACCCTTCCTATAGCTCCATATACTGGGTACTGCTGTCCACCACCCTCTCTATAGCTCCATATACTGGGTACTGCTGTCCACCACCCTCCCTATAGCCCCATATACTGGGTACTGCTGTCCACCACCCTCCCTATAACCCCATATACTGGATACTGCTGTCCACCACCCTTCCTATAGCTCCATATACTGGGTACTGCTGTCCACCACCCTCTCTATAGCTCCATATACTGGGTACTGCTGTCCACCACCCTCCCTATAGCCCCATATACTGGGTACTGCTGTCCACCACCCTCCCTATAACCCCATATACTGGATACTGCTGTCCACCACCCTTCCTATAGCTTCATATACTGGGTACTGCTGTCCACCACCCTCTCTATAGCTCCATATACTGGGTACTGCTGTCCACCACCCTCCCTATAACCTCATATACTGGGTACTGCTGTCCACCACCCTTTCTATAGCTCCATATACTGAGTACTGCTGTCCACCACCCTCTCTATAGCTCCATATACTGGGTACTGCTGTCCACCACCCTCCCTATAGCCCCATATACTGGGTCCTGCTGTCTACCACCCTCCCTTTACCTCCATATACTGAGTACTGCTTTCCACCACCCTCCCTATAGCTCCATATACTGAGTACTGCTGTCCACCACCCTCCCTATAGCTCCATATACTGGGTAGGGGTGATCGAACGGTTCGGGTCGACCATCGGTTCGACCCGAACATTGGCTGTTCGAGGTTCGGCCGAATTCCGAACTTTTTGCTGAAGAACCCTTCCTATAGCTCCATATACTGGGTACTGCTATCCACCACCCTCTCTATAGCTCCATATACTGGGTACTGCTGTCCACCACCCTCCCTATAGCTCCATATACTGGGTACTGCTGTCCACCACCCTCCATATAGCCCCATATACTGGGTACTGCTGTCCACCACCCTTCCTATAGCTCCATATACTGGGTACTGCTGTCCACCACCCTCTCTATAGCTCCATATACTGGGTACTGCTGTCCACCACCCTTCCTATAGCTCCATATACTGGGTACTGCTGTCCACCACCCTCTCTATAGCTCCATATACTGGGTACTGCTGTCCACCACCCTCCCTATAGCCCCATATACTGGGTACTGCTGTCCACCACCCTTCCTATAGCTCCATATACTGGGTACTGCTGTCCACCACCCTCTCTATAGCTCCATATACTGGGTACTGCTGTCCACCACCCTCCCTATAGCCCCATATACTGGGTACTGCTGTCCACCACCCTCCCTTTACCTCCATATACTGAGTACTGCTGTCCACCACCCTCCCTATTGCTCCATATACTGAGTACTGCTGTCCACCACCCTCCCAATAGCTCCATATACTGGGTAGGGATGATCGAACGGTTCGGGTCGACCATCGGTTCGACCCGAACATTGGCTGTTCGAAGGTTCGGCCGAATTCCAAACTTTTTGAAGAAGTTCGGAATTCGGCAACCAGAACCGACCAAAATGCAATGGGACAGGAAACGTGAATGTGATTGGAGTGACTAGGGGGTCCAGAGGCCAATCAGTAGTGAATATGCCCCCCCAGTATATAAGATAGCCCCACCAAATTCCTAGCATTGTAATACAGGGACATGGAAGAGAGTGGAAGCAGTTCTGTTACTTCTGCTTCAAAAGTGTCATTTAGCAATTATTAGTGTGAGGAAAGGGATATCTAGTGTAGTTAGGGTGCTATTTTCCACTTTAGTTAGATTCAAAAATCTAGTTTCTGTAGGGAAAGTGTTAAGTGCCAGGGTGACCGTAGTGTAGTGTAGGGTGAACTGACTCTGACTGCTATGGCAGGGTGACCAAACCCTTCCATGTCAGGGTGACCGCTATAAAGAAAATATTGTTTCTCTTAGGTGACTTATAGAACAGCGATATGGCTTCTCGCCGGTCACCCTGCTTTTTGCTGCAGGCGTTTAATAGGGCTTTTTTGAGGACATGTTTGGAGTCAGGCATGACATCTGAACTTGTGTGTAGGGGTATATATACACACACACATGTATGTATATATACACATACAGTATATAGGTGTGAAAGTAGCAGAAATCTATGCTTGCGCTAATGAAATAATTAACACCCATATGGCTCCGCTCCTATCACACTATGTGTAAGTGTATAAATACATATAAGTATGTGTGTATATATACCCCTACACATAAGTTCTGATGTCATGCCTGACTCCAAACATGTCCTCAAAAAAGCCCAATAAAACGCCTGCAACAAAAAGCCGGGTGTGAAAATAGCGGAGCCATATCCCTGTTCTATATTAATTCTAATACAAACATACTTTTTTTTCTGGTTCTGGACATGCTACAGAGCTGAAACTTCACAGGTACACTTTTTAGACACCCCCCCCCCCCCAGACACTAAATCCAAAGAAATCTCTTTTTTTTTTTTCTCAATAATTTTTTCAATAATTGTCTCTGTTTCAAAAATGACAATTTTTAAGAACTTTTTTTTGTGTGATTAATAGTCTCTGGGGCATGACCCAGAACCCTAGGCACTTTTTAGGGGCATTTATTGGGTTTTAGGGCTTCAAAATTGTGTTTTTTGATTACCGAAGTTCGGGTCCCATTGATTTCAATGGGGTTCTGAAATCCGGGCCGAACTTTCGGGAAGTTCGGGTGTTCTGGTTGAACCGAACTTTTCAAAAGTTCGATCATCCCTAATACTGGGTACTGCTGTCCACCACCCTCCCTTTAGCCCCATATACTGGGCACTGCTGTCCACTGACCTCCATATAGTTCAATATACTAGGTACTGCTGTCCACCACCCTCCCTATAGCCCCATATACTGGGTACTGCTGTCCACCACCCTACATATAGTTCAATATGCTGGGTACTGCTATCCCGGGGCACTAGATTAATACTGTATGAACAAAACGTAAGTCACTAAGTTTTTACTACATGATTACCCCTTACACCCCAAAATCATCAAACATATGAACATAAATAAAAAACACCTGATCAATAATTGAACATAAGGTTGCTGCGTGCCCCATAAAGTGGTTTCACTCCACCCCTCAATAAAGAATGCAACAAATGATCCTGTGCAACCCACAAACCTTCACTATAAATTAATAATAAAGTCCAAAACAATGATGAACCATCCACTAAATTATCCATGTGTACCAATATCTCCGTGCACCAATATCTTCTATAACTGATCACCTGTGCTACTCATGCATACACCTCCGGTGAACAGTATATGCTCCTCTGCAGACTAGACCTGGATCACTAGTCAAGGGTCACATGCACTTTTGCCCCCTTTGCAGACTGCAAGCAGAAGGGCTCCAGATTCACTCCATCACAGATTGCTCCTACTGTTCCACTGATCCTCCATTCTCTTAGGAAGCATTATTTAATTAATGAAAGGGGAACAGGGACCAATAGTGCTTTCCGTGCAATAAAAAACATTTATTCAATGACACTCACAAGTCAGTGCACGCACAGTGCTATGTACAGCATATATCAAACATAGGCAGCTCTCTGTCTCACCACCTCCACTGCTGACATCAAAATGGCCACCGACTCACCGAGCTTCACTCCCATACGCTTTACGCTTATTCAACAGGCTTCATCAGTAGGCTTCAGATGGAGATATTGGTAAACGTGGATAATTTGGTGTTACACGTGGATAATTTGGTGGAAGATTCATCATTATTTTGGACTTTATTATTAAATGATAGTGAAGGTTTGCTCAACATATTTTGTTGCACTGGATTCATACTGTTATTTTCTCACCAGTGGACACATCTTTGCCAGCTCTCTCCCCCTCCAATCACTTTCCATTTCCCACAGTCTGTCTTCCCAAGACCTGAAACATCTCTCCCCGTTTCCTGCAGTCTTTCCACCCAGTGTTTCCAGTCTATCCTAGTGTTTTTCCCCACAGTTCCTGCAGTATTTTCTCCCAGTTTCCACAGTCTCTCATCAGAGTTTCCCTAGTTTTTTCCCCCTATTTCTTCAGTCTCTCCCACTAGTTCCAGCAGTCTCCCTTCCCCCAGTTCCTGCATTTTAAAACAAAAAAGTGCTACAACCCCAAAATCCCATGAGGATAGATAGGATTAGATCAAGACATCTGTGCCCAGGCTCATGTAGTACTGAACGTCCAAAATCCAGCAGAGTAGAAATCCAGCACCAGCACGACTTGGCATTAAAAATTGATATTTTTATTTAGTCCATCTTACCATAATAAGAAATCAATTCCTAAAAATGGACACGTTTCAGCCTCCTATATATGCCTTAGTCATAATGACAATTTTAGGAATTAATTCATTTTTATGGTTTGATGGATTAAATAAAGATATTAGTTCCTGCAGTCTATCCTCTCTTTTCTTGCAGTCTCTCCTACCTGTTCCTTCAGTCAACCCTCAGGGTTCCTGCAGTCTCTACCCCCTTCCCTAATTTATGCACTTTCTCCCACAGTTCTTGTAGTCTCTTCTTCCAGTTCCTGCATGCTTTTCCCTGAGATCCTTCAGTCTCCCATCTCAGATCCTGCAATCAATCATCCTATTTCCTGCAGTATCTCCTGCCAGTTCATAGAGTCTCTCCTTCCAGTTTCTACAGTCTTTCCACCAGTTCCCACAGTCTTTTTGAACAGTTCTCATAGTCTTTCTTTCAAGTTGTTGCCTGCAGTTTCTTTTTCCACTTCCTGCAGTTTCTCCCCCAGTCTCTTCTCCCAGTTCCTACAACCCCCCTGTTCTTGCAATATCTCCTCCCAGTTCCTGTAGCGTTTTCCCCCCTGCTCCTGTGTTTCTCTTTCCAGTTTCTGCAGTTTCTTCTTTCAGTTCCTGTAGTCTCTTCCCCCAGTTCTTACAGTCTCTCCTCTGAGTTCCTGCAGTTTCTCCCCCTAATTCATGTTGTCTCTCCCCCAGCTCCTGTTGTCTCTCTTCCCAGTTCCTGCAGTTTCTCCTCCCAATTCCTGTAATATCTTCCCCCAGTTCCTACACTCTCTCCACCCAACTTCTGTAGTCTCTTCCCCCTGTTCCTGTTGTCTCTCTCCCCAGTTCCTGCAGTTTCTCCTCCCAGCTCATATAGTCTCTTACCCAGTTCATACAGTCTCTTTTTCCAGTTCGTACAGTTTCAACTCCCAGTTTTTACAGTTTCACTCCCCAGTTCTTGCTATCTCTCCTCTGAGTTCTTTCAGGCTCTTCCCCCAGTTCTTGCAGTCCCCACCCCCAATTCCTGTTGTCTCTCTCCCCAGCTCCTGTTGTCTCTCTCCCCAGCTCCTGTTGTCTCTCTCCCCAGCTCCAATTGTCTCTCTCCCCAGCTCCTGTTGCCTCTCTCCCCAGCTCCCGTTGCCTCTCTCCCCAGTTCTCGTTGTCTCTCTCTCCAGTTCCCGTTGCCTCTCTCCCCAGTTCCCGTTGCCTCTCTCCCCAGTTCCCATTGCCTCTGTACGCAGTTCCCGTTGCCTCTCTCCCCAGTTCTCGTTGTCTCTCTCCCCAGTTCCCATTGTCCCTCTCCCCAGTTCCCGTTGTCTCTCTCTCCAGTTCCCGTAGTTTCTCCTCCCAGTTCCTGTAGTCTCTGCACCATTTGCTACAGTCTCTCCTCCCAGTTATTGCAATCTGTCATCTGATTTCCTGCAGTTTCTCCGACATTACCTATTGTCTCTCTCCCCAGTGCCTGCAGTTTCTCCTCCCAGTTCCTGTAGTTTTTTCCCCTAGTTCCTGCAGTCTCTCCTCCCAGTTTTGGTAGTCTCTTCCCCCAGTTTCGGTAGTCTCTTCCCCCAGTTTGTGTAGTCTCTTCCCCCAGTTTGTGTAGTCTCTTCCCCCAGTTTGTGTAGTCTCTTCCCCCAGTTTCTGTAGTCTCTCCCCCCAGTTCCTGTAGTCTCTCCTCTCAGTTCCCGTAGTCTCTTCCCTCTATTCCCGTATTCTCTCCTCTCAGTTCCTGTAGTCTCTTCCCCCAGTTCCTCATGTCTCTCCTCCCAGTTCCTGTAGTCTCTTGCCCCTGTTTCTGCAGTTTCTTCTCCCAGTTCCCACAATCAGACCCCTCCCCCCATCCCCCATTCCTCCAGTCTTCATCCCCTATTCACAGGGGTTTCTCTCACATGAAGTCTGTCTTACCAGTGTCTGTGGTTTCTCTTTCCATATTATTACTGTTACTATACGATCACCCCAATCTGTGTTTTCCGATCTGGAGGAAAAGTTTGCCTATTTAAACCTTTTTTGCTGTCAAACAATTCACAGCTGGGGAAGAAGATGGGATCCATCAGTGACATTGATGTGAAAAACAGTGAATTACCCCCTGTACCACACAGACCTTCCCACATCTACCAGGAGATACCGGCTACTCAAGAGGTGAGATCCAACTCCTGATCACATCCCCGTGGAATCAAGAGAGATTCACATTAGTTATTGAAACATATCTCTGCAGGGATATACAGTATGTGCATCTGATATATGATGGGCAAGGCCAAGTTACAGTTACTAAGCTTCCCAGATCCTTCAGGACAGTCCTGGGATTTTGCCCAGTAGTGTCCATGTTCCACAGGCTGTAATGCCGGATCCAGAAAATCTCAGACTTTGCAGAATAGTAGAGGGGTGCTAAGTGATGGAACACTCTCTGTTCTAGAACCCAGGATTACAGGTGGAATTCTCTCCTCCCCTACAAGTCACAGTATAGTTTTCCTCAACGGCACATAACAATTGAAAACCAATGATTTTTCTTGTTCTGGCACCAATGACGGGACCTATTTTATCCTAATGACACCAACAATGTGGATTATTGTATCCCACTGAAACCAATGATGGGATTTATTTTTTGCTACTAATATCAATGGGATGAGATTTTTTTTACTGACACCAATGATGGGATTTATTTTATCCCATGGACACCAACGATGGTGCTTAGTTAACTCCTATGTACACCTATGGGACTTTTTTTTTTTTTTGACGATGAGACTTTTTACACTCCCCCAGACACCAATGATAGGACTTATTTTAATCTCACTGACATCAATGTTGGGACTTTTTTTATCCCACTGACAACAACAATGGGGCTTATTTTACTCCAACTGAGAACAATGATGGGACTTATTTTATTCCACTGACATCAGCAATGGCAAATATTTTTTATCCCACTGACACCAACAACAGGGGGTCTTTTTTAACCACTTGCCGACCGCCGCACGACTTTTTACGTCGGCAGTCAGCCCCTCACAGGCAAAGCGACGTAGGGCTACGTCACTAGCCTGTGAGGCTCTAGGGGGCGAGCGCGCGCCGCCGGAGGCACGCTCCCGCGCCGACATGGACTCTCCTGCGCATGTGCCTGGCAGACCCGATGTCCACCAGGCACTCGCGATCCTCCGTTACATCGATAAAAAGGCAAGCGGCTAATGTAAACAAAGCCGCCTGTCATTCTCCCCTGTATAGGAATGGTGATCATACGGCTCTACTATGTAGGACCGTTGATCTCTGTTCTTACACATCAAGCCACAGCCAATCACAGTAAGAAGCACGCCCCTAGGGACACACTTAACCCCTCCCTCTCAAAAAAAGTTAACCCCTTCACTGCCAGTGTCATTTTTACAGTAACAGTGCAAATGTATAGCACTGATTAGTGTAGTAATGTCACTGGTAACCCCAAAAGTGCCAAAAATGTCAGTCAGGGGTCCGATATGTCCGCCGCAATGCCGCAGTCCCGCAAAAAAAATAGCAGATCGCCGCCATTACGCGTTAAAAAAAAAAAACAACAAAAATGACCAAAATCTTTCCCTTTGTTAGTAAACGCAATAACTTTTGCGCAAACCAATCAAAATACGCTTTTTGCGATTTTTTTTACCAAACATGTGGTAAAAAAAAAATTGGCCTAAAATGTTAAAAAAAATTTTGATTTTTATATTTTTTTGGGGGGAATTTCATATAAAAAAATGTGAAAAATATTGTTATTTTTGCAAAATTGATGCTCTTTTTTTGTTTATAGCGCATGATCAAAAAATCGCACAGGTGATCAAATACCACCAAAAGAAAGCTCTGTTTGTGGGAAAAAAAGGACGTCAAATTTGTTTAGGTACAGCGTCGCACGACCGCGCAATTGTCCATTAAAGTCACGCAGTGCCGAATCGCAAAATAGGCCCTGGTCAGGAAGGGGGTAAAATCTCCCGGGGGTTAAGTGGTTAAGCCACTGACACCAATGATGGGACATATTTTATCCCACTGACACGAGTGACGGGGCTTATTTTACTCCCACTGACATCATCGATGGCACTTATTTTTCTTCCACTGAGTTGGGTCTTATTTCATTCTTTTAAAAAACAATGAAGGAGCTTATTTTATTCCACTGACACTAATGACAGAGAAATATACCAGGTGACACTGTCAATCTTTTCTTTTAGGGTCCAGCTGAGGTCCTCCAGAATCCACTGTATGCCCCTTCTGGACCCTCTTCTCATGAGCAGCAGTCGGGGTCCCAGGATGAGCATCTGGCAGAAGGACAATACAGCCTCCTCCAACCCCCAACCCAACTCCAACCCAACTCCAACCTCCAACCCAACTCCTGCCCCCAAAGCAACTCCAACCTCCAACCCAACTCCTACCCCCAGGCCAGCAGTTATCTCACAATATGAAGAGGCTCAGAAGATATGATCATTATTTGGGACACATTTCAGATGTTGTATAATTATCTGCTTTAGCGCTAAAGCTTCCACCGATCGAACCAGAATATTATTTCCCAGTGCTGTCGCTACTTTCTTTTTTGTATTATATGTTTATTAAATAGTTCATAAAATTTTGTTAAAAATGTGTAATAGCCGTGTAACAATGACTCTGATAGATGGCCGGCAATGGATTCCATTTTATTGGCACATTCAGTGGCTGTTGTTCTATTACTACTGTCCAGACCCTCCAATCAATGTAGATGAGACTGACTCACATCCAAAAGATCTCCAGAAATGACACCACATTGGGCAGATTCTGGTAAGATTGGACTTTGGATGTCTCTGGTTATTATCACAAAATATCCTCCGACAATGACTGGATGAAATGATGGTCATTGGGCTAGGATCTCTGATAGGGGCCAAATCTTCCAGAAGTCAGTAAATAAAAATAAAATAGATATTAGTAAAATATAATGGGGTAATACACATATCTATACAAATATTTACAACCTAATCTTATACAAAGACATTAACAGTAGGGATGATCGAACGGTTCGGGTCGACCATCGGTTCGACCCGAACATTGGCTGTTCGAGGTTCGGCCGAATTTAGAACTTTTTACTGAAAAAGTTCGGAATTCGGCAACCAGAACCGACCAAAATGCAATGGGACAGGAAATGGGTTTTAAAAGCCTGTGATTGGACCAGAACCATTAGTAAAAGCCAATTGAGGGGGCAGGAGAATGCTAGGGATGTGATTGGAGTGACTAGGGGGTCTCTAGACCAATCATTAGTGAATATGCCCCCCAGTATATAAGATAGCCCCGGCAAATTCCTAGCATTGTAATACAGGGACATGGAAGAAAGTGGAAGCAGTTCTGTTAAATTGGCTTCAAAAGTGTCATTTAGCATTTATTAGTGTCAGGAAAGCGATATCTAGTGTAGTTAGAGTGCTCCTTTACACTTTAGTTAGATGCAAAAATTTTGTTTCTGTAGGGAAAGTGTTAAGTGCCAGGGTGACAGTAATGTAGTGTAGGGTGAACTGACAGTGACTGCTATGGCAGGGTGACCAAACCCTTCCATGTCAGGGTGACCGCTATAGAGAAAAGATAGTTTCTCTTAAGTCACATTCAGTGCACTAATATGGCTTCTCACCGGTCAGCTTGCTTTTTGGTTGCAGGCGTTGATAGGGATTTTTTGAGGACATGTTTGGAGTCAGGCATGACATCTGAACATGTGTATAGGGGGTATATATATACACACACCCATGTATGTATATATACAGCTGCACATATATAGGTGTGAAAGGAGCAGGACACTATACTTGCACTAATTAAATAAATAACAGGCATATGGCTCCGCTCCTATAACACCTATATATGTGTAAGTGTAAAATACATATAAGGGTGTGTGTACATATATACCCCTATACAGAAGTTCAGATGTTTTGCCTGCCTCCAAAGAACCCAAAAAAATGCCCAAAAAAACGCTAGCGCCAAAAAAAAAAACAAAAAAAAAAAACAAAAAAAAAAAACGCCCAGGTGTGTTGTTGCAGGCATTTTTTTGGGGTTTTTGGAGGCAGGCAAAACATCTGAACTTGTGTATAGTGGTATATATACACACATACTTGTATGTATTTTTACACTTACATATATATAGGTGTGAAAATAGCGAAGCCATGTCCCTGTTCTATAAGTGACATAATACAAACAATCTTTTTTTTATGGTTCTGGACATGCTACAGAGCTGAAACTTCACAGGTACACTTTTTAGAAAAATCTCATTTTTTAAAAAATTTTTTTCAATATTTGGCTCTCTATCAAAAATGACAATTTTTAAGAACTTTTTTTTTGTGTGATTAATAGTCCCTGGGGCATGACCCAGAACCCTAGGCACTTTTTAGGGGCATTTATTGGGTTTTAGGGCTTCAAAATGGTGTTTTTTGATTACCGAAGTTCGGGTCCCATTGATTTCAATGGGGTTCTGAAATCCGGGCCGAACTTTCGGGGAGTTCGGATGTTCTGGCCGAACCAAACTTTTGAAAAGTTCGATCATCCCTAATTAACAGTCGGTTCACACTAAGGCTATCCGACTTCGGGGGCAACCTGTGAAGTCACGTGCACCGCGACTTCGGCGCGACTTGCACGGACTTCACATAATTAAAGTCAATGCAAGTCGCTCCGAGGTCGCCCCGAAGTAGTACAGGAACTATTTTCTAAGTCTATTAGAATGGTTCCCGTAGCACTGAATGGACCACGACTTGTCAGGCGGCCAAGACGCCTGACAAGTCGCGGTAGTGTGAACCGGGACTTAAATAAAATACACTGTAATGATTAGACAATAAAAAAAAGGTATGTATAGTTTTTTATTTTAGAGGGACCATGGTTGCTGTCCATGCAGGGGGTCTATGGATAAGGGGTCTATGTATAAGATTTTCGCTGTGTGGCTAGAACAAAGATCAGGGCAAACATTGCTATACTTCCTGTATTATGTGCCATCTAGTGGCCACAATACATTTATTTTTCCTGCTAGGGGTATTTCTGGGGAAAAAAACCCCACACATTAAGGCCACTAGGTGGTGCTGGCGATAGAGGAATCACACATAATAGAGAAGGTATGGCAAATGTTGCCCTTCTTGTGTGAATGTTTTTCACATCCACATAGGAAATGTTTTTAAACATAGACCCCCGAAGTGTATGTCCAAGTACCATATCCAATGTACCCCCAAACCTCCCCTTCGAGATTATATTTCAACGTTATTTTTTTCTCCCTTTCTTTTAGTAGGAAACAGCTTTTCTTTTTTGTACATCACAGGACACAGAGAAGGCTAAAAATCATGACTACCTGGGTTATGTGCCACCTATAGGTGAATGGACACTGGTAAAAGAAACAGAAGAAGAAGTTCCCTATATCATTTCTCCTACTCAGGAAGATCCTCAGTTCTTTTGCCAGTGCCTGAAGGTGATAGTCACTGACGTGCATCTGTCTGCATAATCCTAACAGATTCTCCATGGTTCCAGCAGGGTTCAGGAACTTGGTTCTATCCAGGTCCATTCCTGCAGCTGGTATGCTGAGATGGATGGTGTCCAGGCTCCACTACAATGAGACTGGAACAGACATGTGAGGATTGCCTGTAATGTGACCATTGGGTGTTGGACCCTTTATATTTGGAACCCTATGCAGTACTGACTGACCAAGGTGTTTCCAGTGAGGTATTGTACAGGTCCAGGGTAAGGGACCCCAAGAAAGAGGGATTGAGCTCCCTGGAGGTCTACCTAGACATTTCTTGCCATGATGGATGAAGGTTAGTTCTTGTTCTCCAGCTGAATATGTGTGCCCTTCCTCTTTCCCCCTCTAGGAGGAGTGTGCTATAAGCAGCCTGTGTTCCATGTGTGTGGCCTGCTATTGTGACTCTGGCTAGAGAGGGGGCACACAGCCCTTGCCACATTTCTTTGATGTGCTCAAAGCCTTCTCATGGCTGCATAGTGGCCATCTTCCCTAGTCACATTGGCTGTGCATTCGCGATTGTCTGATGGCATCATAGGCAGGGAAGCGCCTTTTCCTTGGCCATTTTCACTTCAGGAAGAGTAGGAAGTAGGATCACAGTGAGTTGAAGCAGCACATTTACACTTGTGCACACCTTTTAGGCACATTTACCCCTTGATTGCCTTCCATTAACCCTTTGATCCTCCATTTCACCCAGCCAGTGTCAGCGTACAGTATTTATCATTGATAACCAAAACTGGAACAAGTAGCCAGGAAATGAAATGCGGAAATTAAACCCTTTGAAAACTTGAAGGTGGTAATTGGATTTTGGGCCCATGTACCTTGCTAAGCTCCCAAAAAGTCTCCTCATACTCAGGAGAAGTAGCAGAATGTATACACATGGCACGTGCAGGAAATATCTCAATAAAGTGACAACTTTGTGTTAAATTAATTAATTTTCCAAAAACTTGTAACAAAAAAATAAACATCTTCCATGGACTCAATATGCCTCTCAGCAAGTATTTCGGAGTGTCTTCTTTCCATAAAGGGGTCATTTGTGGGGTGTCTGAATTGTCCTTGCATTTTAAGACCTCCAAAACTGTGATAGGTAGTGAGGAAAATAAATTAGGTAATTACACTCTTTGAAAACTTGAAGGTAGTCATTGGTTTTTGGCTCCTGTACACTGCTAGGTTCCCAAAAAGTCTCACATATGTGGTATCCCCAAGCTCAGGAGAAGCAGCAGAATGTGTTTTGGGGTGTAATGCCACATATACCACATATATATGGAATGTGTGAGAAATTTCTCATTAACCACTTGCTGACCAGCCGCCGCCTATATATGGCGGCAGGTCAGCAGGTTCCTGCGAATCGTTGTACCTGTGCAGCGGTTCACAGGAGCAATCCTGGGGGGTGCGCATGCCCACTCACCAGTGGGGAGGCCAATGCACGGAGATGGCGGCTGCAATGTCCGCTGTTACCTGTGATCACTCCCTGTGAAGAGAGAGCGACGGTCTGCTGTTGTAAACACAGCAGACCGTTGTTCTCTCTGAAATGAACAAATAACTCCTGTGTTCCTCCTATTTAGGAACACAGGTCTCTGTATTGATTTCACAACCCCATCCCCCCACAGTTAGAAAACACCCCCTAGGCTCACACTTAACCCTTTGATTGCCCCTGGGTTAACCCCCTTCCCTGCCAGTGTCATTAGTACAGTGAGAGTGCATATTTTTTTAGCACGGATTACTGTAGTGATGTCACTGGTCCCCCCAAAAGTGTCAAAAATGTCAGTTAGGGGTCTGATCTGTCCGCCGTAATGTGGCAGTCCCGCAAAAAGTTGCTGATCGCTGCCATTACTAGTAAAAAACAAAATAAAAATTACATAAATCTTTTCCCTAGGTTGTAGATGCAATAACCTTTACGCAAACCAATCAAAATGTGCTTATTGGGATTTTTTTTAACCAAAAATATGTAGCAGAATACAAATTGGCCTAAAATGATGAAAAAATTTAGATTTTTAATTTTTTTTTTATTGAGAATGTTATATAGCAGAAAGTGAAAAATATTGTGTTTTTTTTTTTTTTTCAGAATTGTCGCTCTTTTTTTCACACAGGTGATCAAATACCACCAAAAGAAAGCTCTATTTGTGGGAAAAGAGGACATCAATTTTATTTGGGTACAGCATCGACAGCCGTGCAACTGTTCTTTAACCACTTTACCACCGGAGGATTTTGCTGTCTTACGTCCAGGCCACTTTTTGCGATTCGGCACTGTGCGACTTTAACTGACAATTGCGCGGTCGTGCAACGCCGTACCCAAACGAAATTTACGTCCTTTTTTTCCCACAAACAGAGCTTTCTTTTGGTGGTATTTGATCACCTGTGCGATTTTTACTTTTTGCGCTATAAACAAAAAAAGAGCGTAAATTTTAAAAAATAGCAATATTTTTCAAATTTTTTTATATGAAATTCCCCCCCCCCCCCCCCAAAAAATGTAAAAATCAACATTTTTTACCATTTTAGGCCAATTTGTTTTCTGCTACATATTTTTGGTAAAAAAAAAAACGCAATAACTGTATTTTGATTTTGCGCAAAAGTTATTGCGTTTACTAGAAACATAGAAACATAGAATGTGTCGGCAGATAAGAACCATTTGGCCCATCTAGTCTGCTCAATATATCTGAATCCTATGAATAGTCCTTGGCCCTATCTTATATGAAGGATAGCCTTATGCCTATCCCATGCATGCTTAAACTCCTTCACTGTATTTGCAGCTACCACTTCTGCAGGAAGGTTATTCCATGCATCCACTACTCTCTCAGTAAAGTAATACTTTCTCATATTACTTTTAAACCTTTGCCCCTCTAATTTAAAACTGTGTCCTCTTGTGGTAGTTTTTCTTCTTTTAAATATGCTCTCCTCCTACTAACTAAGGGAAAGATTTCTGTCATTTTTGTTTTTTTTTAAACGTGTAATGGTGGCGATCTGCAATTTTTTTGCGGGACTGCGACATTGCGGCGGACAGATCGGACCCTTGACTGACATTTTTGACACTTTTGGGGGTACCAGTGACATTTCTACAGTAATCAGTGCTATACATATGCACTGTTACTGTAAAATTACACTGGTAGTGAAGCGGTTAACTTTTTTTCAGAGGGAGGGGCTGTGTGTGTCCCTAGGGGCGTGATTCTAACTGTGATTGGCTGTGGCTTGAGCTGTAGGAACAATGATCAACGGTCCTACATAGTAGAACCGTAAAATCACTATTCCTACACAGGGGAGAATGACAGGCGGCTTGTTTACATTAGCCGCCTGACTTTCTCCCTCTGCAGCGGCGATCGCAGAGTGACCATCTGTCCTGTCATATTTGTATAATATGTGCACAGAAAAGTTGAGTGTTTATATAAAAAACCCATTTCAAAAAGGCAAAAAAACATGAAGAGAAAAAAGGAAGTAACAAATAAACCAAACAGGGATCTCATAGGGATCAACCAAAACTGAGTCCTGCAAGGTATATTCACTTTGTTTGGCCAATGACAGAATTGTAAACACGCCTTGGATCCTAACTGAGCACCAAATACTTGCGGCGTGCTGACCTCACCTCGTTGAGACGCTCAGGCGGGTGTTTGGAACTGTCCGGCCGGCAGCTCCGATTCAGCGCAGATTTTAGCATTATATGTAAGTGCAATACTTTATTGTCTACTTTTAAATAAACCAGTTTACACTATGGATATCTCCATCATTGCTTTTATATGACTGTTGGAGCCATCTTTGCGGGTCGGCCTCTACCACCAGGGACCGTTAGTGTATGTGAGATTTCGTTATTCCCAGGGGACATCTGGAATTGAGATTTGGCATTCACTTGTCCGTTCTCTGGTAAGCAGATTGTTTTGGTGGTGCCTCCTAGCGGGTCCTCAGCACATTGGAAGTCACTCTATATGCACATCCATTTTCATTGTCTGGTAATTGCATTTGGATCTAGGTGGTGGCTTACCCTTAAGACCCTCTTTGAGCTAATTTTTGATCTGTCTTCATATAACAACTATCTGGTAATTACACTATTAAGGTGGTGGTGCATTCATAGCTTCTATCATCTTTTAATATACTTGTATTGGCTAATATATATCAACATCTGGTAAGCAGCCTGTGTTGGTGGTGGGTTGTATTAGCACCTTCCCTTTTTTTTCCAATTTGGCACATTCGGGAGTGACTCACCTGAACTATTACAGTATCACGCTATGTTTTATTTGTTTTTTATTCACTCACTCAATATATCGTGATCCTGGGACGGCCATCGCTGGGGAGGAATTCTTCATCTGGCTTGGTCAATCCTTATTCAAGGCACACTTTACTGCTACTTCTGGTAAGCAGTAAATCTATATATTTATTTTTTGTACGGTCGGTAATTCGGCTGAATTCTTACCTTATTGGACTTTGAATCAAACAATTTCACAACAAACATTGGAACTTTTTGGACTCTTGTTATATGTTTGTGTCACTTAGCGCAGCTTCCTTTCCCTAAATACTGAAACAAATCAGTGGTGGTCAGTGGATTTCTCCCAGTCAAAAAAAGGGGGGTATAAAAAAAGGTGGAGTAAAGAAAGTTGGGGCGCACAACTTTCCTGTTCCATCTTCTCCGGCACTATATTGGTCTATATCCTTATAGACCTAATTTGCAAAAACCACCGTTCTCTGTGGGTGTTCTACAAAATTCCTTGTTTTTATCTAGCGGCAAAACTACCGTATATGTTCATATGCTAAACCAATCATGTAAGTGTACCCTTTCTTTTTTACAACTGTTTTATAGCTCCATTTTCATGATTAGAACATGTCTAAAAAAGTTGTATTCTTTTGCTGTCTTATGTGACATATATGCTTCTCTCAATATCTAAAGAAATAACTACCTCCAGCACAATCCCTGAGGAAGAGGTTTTTACCTCGAAACGTTGGATAAAACCTGGAGTAGATGGTTGAGTGTATTTGCATATTTTAATCCATCAGTTTTGCCAATTTTTACTGTATACGTACTGTATTATTATTACTTTTGTATGTTCCCTTTTTGCATATTGTAATATGACGGTTGGGCGGGACATTTGTTGTTCTGGGTGGAAATTATATGAGGTCCCCCCAGAATGCACCTTGTTTGCGCCCCATGGTTTACGCTCTTGTGCGATCTTTCACCAGCTGTGTACATCAGACACAGCCGATGACTGATCAGTGTAATGATCAGTGTATCGACCCGTTGCTGGTGCCATGTGATTGCTGTGACCAATCACAGCAGATCACATGACGATTGTACAAGGGACATCCCTTGTTTCCCTTTTTTGAGCACTGCGCCTGCGCCCGTATCGGCGCATGCGCAGTTTGAGATCGGACCCGGTCCGCGTAATTTCCGGGAGGAGATGACCGGCCGGGTTGGAGCCGGTATTTAAGCTTGTCTGAGTGAGCGGGTAAGTTCCACGGTTCCCCTAGTATTGGCTGCACAGCAAGTAGGCTACATAGAAGTTACACTCATGGCTTGTTTCTTTGCAGGTTTGTAGGCTCATTACACCCTATTCCATCGGTAACACAGATCTTCCTGTGTTCTGGCCAGGATCTATTTATCTGGCAATATAGCCATCCTGCCATTCTCTCCATCTTCATGCCTCCTGTGACCCACTAAGGAGCACTGGGAAGCTATTTCAGTCCAGCAGCCATGTAAGCATTCTCTATGAGCATATACCTCCATCTTTATTAACAATATATTTTGTTAACTTGATATCAACTAGATCCGTGTATGGATGTCTATCATTTATAATACCATTATACGGTATATAATTCTCTCTAAATATAAGCAAGATTACAACAGATTTATGCATCTGTTAGAGGGTCTACTTTTTTGATATCTAATGGTGTATAGCTTGTACATCTCTTATAGCCCTATGCATTGTAAACCTTTGGAACAGACATATCCTGCTCCCTAGTGATATGCTCTATCCTCTCTGTTGCCCCCTTATTTTTGTCTTGGAATCTTCAAGTATATAACCAGGGCCAGTGCTTCCACTGGGCAAACTAGGCAGCCGCCTAGGGCGCATTGCCACCTAGGGGCGCAGCCACGAGTCAGCACTCACGCTCCATCATGAATGATCCTTGTGAGCTGAGGAAAGGGTCGGCAGTGGGGGAGGAAGAAGGGACAGAGGAAGATGCCAGGTGTCTGGGGCAGTGGCAGAACTACCAGGCCCTGGCTTTCCACCATTGTTGGGGGAGCCCCAAGGAGCCCACCGGAGTGCTAGCTGCATAATGGGACAGTGGCAGAACTACCAGGCCCTGGCTTTCCACCATTGTTGGGGGAGCCCCAAAGGAGCCCGCCGGAGTGCTAGCTTCATAATGATCCTCTTCATCTGGAGCTGAGCGGCCTAATCCCTGGGTGGGAAGTGACTCTCTAATCTGAGCTGGTGGGCAGCCGTTCATTTCCCTGGGTCGGTATTAAGCAGGGAGTGGAGGAGAGCTGAACCTGAGCCGGAGCTCGGCACTGGAGGGTGGCACCTTTACTGGAGCAGAAGCGACGAGGCAACGGAATGGTCTGAGGATGTTGGTGATGAAGGAGGTGCGGAGCTCTCTGACTGCTGCTTCTCCCTCCACCAGGAGCCGGTTGCAGCTGTGGTGAGCACTGTGGTCCAGGAGAGGAGCGTCCTGGGAGAAGGAATCAGCAGGATCATGGGGAAGGAGGGCAGAGTGCAGGCCACTCTCTTCATACTGCCCAGTGTGTGTCCCCAGAACAGGGAATCAGGGTCCCTGGGTGTGACATGGAGTATCCCAGGTGTGAAAGAGAATTGCGGTCACTCACCAGGTATGCCATGGGGAATCTGAGTCACCAGGTGTGACATGGGGGAGAGGGGTCACAAGTGTAACAGGGGTTTGGGGTCACCAGGTGTGCCATGAGGAATTGGAAACCCTGGGTGTGCCATGGGGGATTGAGGTCCCCAGGTGTGACATGGAGGAACATCAGGGTCCCCAGGTGTGACATGGAGGAAAATCAGGGTCCCCAAGTGTGACATGGAGGAACATCAGGGTCCCCAGGTGTGACTTGGAAAAACATCAGGGTCTCCGGGTATGACATGGAGGAACATCAGGGACCCCAGGTGTGACTTGGAAAAACATCAGGGTCTCCGGGTATGACATGGAGGAACATCAGGGACCCCTGATGTGACATAGAGGAACATTGGGATCACTGGGTATGACAGCATTACATGGAGGAACCATCAGTTCAGGGTCACTGGATATGACATAGAGCAGTTTTTAATCCCTTCCCTTTTTATTTATTTTTTTTTGGGGGGGGGGGGGACGCAAGTAGCTGATCTCGCCTAGGGCGTAAAACAGTCTAGCACCGGCCCTGGATATAACATCATTATAATATAATTTGATATTTTGTCTAAGAAGTACAAATTTTTAAACATCTTTACTACATCTATTCCTACTGTGACAGGAAGTCAGGTAAATCTGGGAATGTAGTCACTGAGAGGAGACACATTCCCACCTGCTTTGAAAAGTTCACTGATACTATAGGGTGTTGGCTGCAAAAAGAGCCAGCAGGAAGTTGAAAACCATTCAGCTGTTCAGAATGAGGAGATCAAGGCCTCTATAATTTGTCCAGAGAAAATCTATTGAGTGCTGCCTCCTGTCTCCGTGTAGGCTGGGAGAGGACAGACATACGTGTACCTCCCGACGCCGTGTGGGCATGGGAGAAGGACTGCTGCCGCCTGTCGCCGTGTGGGCTGGGAGAGGGGGACAGTCGGATGTGTGCCTCCCGACAAGCTGGTGAGCATGGGAGAAGACCCCCTACAGCGATGTGAAGCTAAGGAGGGTAACCACGAGTGAAGACGTCTCAAAGGTGAGAAGACAAAGTGTTCCATGTGAAGAGTGTGAAGAGTAAAGGGACCTGTTAAATGAACTGTGTTCAATGTGAAGAATCTGAAGAGTAAAGGATCCTGTTATAAATGAACATGTGTTGATGTGAAAGAAACAAAGGGACATGTTCAATGGACAATGTTTGTGCTGTGTGAAAAGCAAACAAATGGACATTTGAGTGTCTGCTGTAGGATCAGCAGTGTCGGCCCAACAGTAGGTTGGAAAGACTTCTTAGGTAGGTTCCAGCGTGAGAAGGTAGCCGCCCACAGAGGCAAGGATTTATTTTGTCTTTTATTTTATTTTGGCTGTTTTGACGCTTGCAATTGTGTGAAGTAAATTGCATGAATAAATCAGTCTTGTTTTCAACCTCTGCTCGGCTATCTCTCTGTGAAAACGCACCCCAAAAGGGGTCATCCACACCCGCCACCGAGCTAATCCCTTACATATGGTGGAGGTATGCAGTGGGCATAAGCAGAGATCCCTGCAAGGAAGTGCAAATGTTTGATGAACTTTATCTGGTGCATGAGATTGCACAATCTATGTGTGCAGGAGAGAAGATCCTGACAGAAAAAAAAAAGTGTTTTAAAGAGACAGCGGTCTCAAAATTATTTGATGAACTTTGTTGTGTCTGGTGCAAGTGACTGCACAAACTGTGTGTGCAGGAAAAGAGATCTTGCAAGAGAGAGAAAAACTACATGTGTTAAAGAGACAGTGGTCTGAAAATTTTTTGCTGGACTGTGAAAAATTTGTGGAGTTATTGAAGATGGGGCGATCCAAACGCCTGAAAAATGCAAAGATAGATGAAATGAGAGACCGGATTCTATGGATGGAGGGGATGTTGCCGTCTGAACCAGCCCCATCCATGCCTAAAGAGAGTCTATTAAAGAGGAAGGTTGTTGTCCCTAACAACACTGATGAAACCGCTATGGAGACGCAGTGTGCTCAGATGAAAAGTAAACTCAAAATGGAGGAGATGTTGAAACATCTGATTATATCAAATGCAGCTCAACAGCAAGCAAATGCAGCTCAACAGCAGGCAAATGCGGATTTTCAGCAGAGCTTTGCAGCTCAACAAAAGGCTCATCAAGAGAGCATGGCAGGCTGGAAACAGAGACGCCAGCAGCCAATGGAGGCCATCGGTTTGGAGGAAACCGAGTATGTGTGCAGGGCTGAGTTGGATGCCTTGCAACGGAAAATGGAAGAAAAGGAACAAGCCTTGGAATTGCTTAAAATGGAGCATAGAAACTTGCAGGAAATGAATGAACTACTCAAGTCTCATGTGTTACAGTGGGAAGAATCCACTGCTCTTCTTTTGGTCGAGTTGCAAAAATGTCAAGACACTATAAAGGAGAAAGATACCATCCTCATGGAAAAGGAAATTGAAATTCAGACTTTGCAGAAGCAAAGTATGTGTGAAATGTTGGAGTTGCGTAATCAGCTGGAAAAAAGTCTTCAGTGTTTGGAAGTTACAAAAATAGACCTGCAGGAGTCGCAGGAACAGAATGTTGCTCTGAAAGCGACATTGTCTCTCAGCGACAACGAGAAAAGTGAAAGAGAGGCTAAATTACTGAGTACTGTGTATGAGCTCACCACTTTGAGCAATGTGGTAGATGAATTACGTGCAGACTGTGAAAGTTGGAAAGGTGAAGCCCAACGTTTCCAGCAGCAGTTAAAGGAGAAAGAAGCCTGTGTGGCAGAATTACAGTCTCATTCCCAGAAACTAGCCAATGAGGTGAAGGCTCTTATGCAGGGAAAAGGAGATTGTGAACATAAGAGGGAAAAAGTAGAGGCACAGCTTCTGGAATCGCAAGTCAAGGTGTCAGAAGGTGACCGATTGTGTGCTAAGCTGTCAGAGAAGGCAAACCGACTGCAGGCTGAGTTTTAGCACAAAGCTCAAACAAATGGAAGATGAGAAAAATGGCTTCCTGGAACAATTAAAAGAGGAGGCGGAAGCAAAGAAAAACCTATCAGAGCAAGTCGCAACATTGCAAGCTCAGATAGCGGATATGAAAAAACGCATGGAAGAAAGCGTTGGTTCATTACAGTGTGTTGAAGATGTGAAAAAGAAGTTTGATCAGATGCTTGGTGAAGAGAAGACTGTGTCTGCAAAATATGCAGAAGAACGTGCACGTGCAGAAACGGAGGTGCGTGATAACGAGAGCAAAGCCCTGTTCTTGGCTCGCTCTTTGGAGGAAGCTCTAGAGTGTAAGGCTGAACTAGAAAGTGTTAACAAACAGCTGCGTACAGAAATGGAAGAATTGGTCAGCTCCAAGGATGATGTTGTGAAAAGCGTTCAGGAGCTAGAAAAGTCTAAGCGAGCCTTAGAACAGCAAGTAGAAGAGATGAATATTCCGTTGCAGGAACTGGAAGAGGAATTCCAGGCAACAGAGGATCTGTCCCAAAGAGGGGATAGTGTGCCTGATGCAGTTTTTAAAAGGATCAGTGTTTTGGGGTCTGTCCTGAGTGAGCCTCAGAAATGTGATGACACGTGGCTTGAATCACCCCTTTGGAATAAACCGTTCCTTCAAAAACTTCAAGCATTGGAAAATGTATCATTAGAGCTTCAGCAAACAAAAGAGTTGTGTAAGAAATGTGATGATTTCTCAGTTCAGGCTGAAAACCTAGTGGAGAAAACTAAAGCGGAGAAAACTAAAGCAAGTGATATAAATCTGGGAGAAAAAAGCAAACGCCACCTAGTGGAGAAAACTAAGGCTGTTGGTGAAAACGTGAAGCAAATGAATAAGTGCCTTTCAGGGAGTGTTTCCAAAATGGAACTGGTGAAAGACGGGTGGCAGAAGTTTGATCGTGATCTTGAGATACATTCCATGTGGAATTCAGATAGAGAAAAGGAACTAGGTGACCTTGAGCGGTCAAATAGTTCAGCAGAAAGTGCATTGAAGAAACCTGTAAAAGAATGTGTTGCAGTTCCATGCTTCTTCACTGATGCAGAGAGGAGGTCTATAATGGATACCACCCAGATCGCTGGGTTCAACTGTGTTGTTGCCTTTAACCCCTATGTTGGTGGAAGGAAAGTTGATGATGTTCTGGTTGGCTACTTCTGTGAAGAGTTTGGCAAGAAATATAAACTGAATATCAAATCAAATAGTAGGCCTTTACTGCGACTCGCTCAGGAGGGCGAAAAGTTTAAGAAGTTGATGAGTGCAAATGCTTCAGATCTGCCTATGAATATGAAATGTTTGAATGATATTGATATCTCTGGGAAAAGGAACAGGGGTCACTTTGAAGAAATGTGTGACAGCCTGTTGTCTCAATTGGAAAATCCTCTGCACAGCATCTTAGAGCAAGCAAAGCTCAAGAAGGAAGATCATTCCCTTTTACAACAAAAAGTCAATGATTGTGTACAGCTGTATGGAGAGGCAACTCAAGTCACAGAGGGATGTCAAGAGTCCCTACTTGGAACAAAGCTTAGTGAAGCAAAGGTTCTCAAAGTTTTGTGGAAAACATTTATGGATTGCAGAGAGAGGCGTCTTAAGAATGTTGAAGACCTTAAGACTAGCCCAATTGAGTTGCCTATGGATCACGGTCCTCCATGGTGGATTGGACAGACGGTTATGAGGGACAAGCTGTCTGACATTTATGAGAAAGCTGTCAATGAAGATGACAGAAACGAGAAGGAGCAAAATTATGCCAAAAATGCAGTTGAAGAATGTGTATATGAGATGAGAGACAAACTGTGTGGCATTTATGAGAAATCTGTCAGTGAAGATGACAGAAACAGTTTCATCCGGAAGCTTGAGGATAATAGGAGGCTTATCAGTGAGTCAGCAGTGCCTGACACATGCGTGCCTGGAAATATGTGTCCCAACCCTAGGGTTGAAACAAGAGGGGGGGGTATGTGACAGGAAGTCAGGTAAATCTGGGAATGTAGTCACTGAGAGGAGACACATTCCCACCTGCTTTGAAAAGTTCACTGATACTATAGGGTGTTGGCTGCAAAAAGAGCCAGCAGGAAGTTGAAAACCATTCAGCTGTTCAGAATGAGGAGATCAAGGCCTCTATAATTTGTCCAGAGAAAATCTATTGAGTGCTGCCTCCTGTCGCCGTGTAGGCTGGGAGAGGAGGACAGACATACGTGTACCTCCCGACGCCGTGTGGGCATGGGAGAAGGACTGCTGCCGCCTGTCGCCGTGTGGGCTGGGAGAGGGGGACAGTCGGATGTGTGCCTCCCGACAAGCTGGTGAGCATGGGAGAAGACCCCCTACAGCGATGTGAAGCTAAGGAGGGTAACCACGAGTGAAGACGTCTCAAAGGTGAGAAGACAAAGTGTTCCATGTGAAGAGTGTGAAGAGTAAAGGGACCTGTTAAATGAACTGTGTTCAATGTGAAGAATCTGAAGAGTAAAGGATCCTGTTATAAATGAACATGTGTTGATGTGAAAGAAACAAAGGGACATGTTCAATGGACAATGTTTGTGCTGTGTGAAAAGCAAACAAATGGACATTTGAGTGTCTGCTGTAGGATCAGCAGTGTCGGCCCAACAGTAGGTTGGAAAGACTTCTTAGGTAGGTTCCAGCGTGAGAAGGTAGCCGCCCACAGAGGCAAGGATTTATTTTGTCTTTTATTTTATTTTGGCTGTTTTGACGCTTGCAATTGTGTGAAGTAAATTGCATGAATAAATCAGTCTTGTTTTCAACCTCTGCTCGGCTATCTCTCTGTGAAAACGCACCCCAAAAGGGGTCATCCACACCCGCCACCGAGCTAATCCCTTACACTACTTTCAAAATATTTTGTTAGAAAGTAGAAAACCTCTTTGTATACTTTTTTCCTCGTTCTTTTTTCAATACAATCTGAACACTTCTTTAGTAGAGTTCATGCCTCTTTTACCTAATACTGGCTCCCGCACTCGTCCCCGAGAGGCTATGGCCTCTTGCATGCCCTGTTAACCATTCTTTGGGTTGTGAGTGTTTTCCTGGTGAATACATTGTGGTGTAACGGTGCTGGGTTCACATGGTGAAATGTTCATAAACTGTTAATGTTATGTAATTTTCTTATGTAACACTCTATTTATGTACCTATATGACCATATCTGCTACAATTACTCGCCCCTGAGGAAGCAACGGCGAAACATGTTGGGCGCTGTCTGTGGATAATAGCCGGTATTCTGTCCGGCTTAGTCATTTAAGGTCACCGTGACATATCATCTCTATGGTTTCTATACATGAAATGAATATTTCCAATTTATTGTATATGTATGTTTTGTTCTTGTCTTTTGTTTTTTATACACAATTAATAATAAAAAATGTATTGATTTTTGTCTTTCTACCTTCCAGTCCAATTTACTACCAGGTACCATTAAAGTCCCCCCCCCCCCCATTCCCTAGCCCTCTATTTGCCACTTTGGTGGCTATAGACATCAGAATTCTATGATATTTATCAATTTACTAGGGACGTAGGTACCATGCTGCATCTCATTCATTAACCGCTTGCCGACTGCTCACAGTATATTTACTGCGGCGGTCAGCCCCTCACAGGCAGAGTGACGTAGATCTACGTCGCTAGCCTGTGAGGGTCTCAGGAGCGAGCGCGTGCCACCGGAGGCGCGCTCCCGCGCGGTCACGGACCCCCCCCCGCACGTGTGACCGGCGGACCCGATCGTCCGCCGGTCACTCACGATCGTCGGTGGAGAGGGAGAACAGCAGGCGGCTAATGTAAACAAGCCGCCTGTCATTCCCCGGTGTATGAATGATGATCATACGGTCCTAATATGTAGAACCGTTGATCACTGTTCATACATCTCAAGCCACAGCCAATCACAGTTAGAATCACGCCCCTAGGGACACACATAGCCCTTCCCTCTCAAAAAATGTTAACCCCTTCACTGCCAGTGTAATTTTACAGTAACAGTGCATATGTATAGCACTGATTACTGTAGAAATGTCACTGGTAACCCAAAAAGTGTCAAAAATGTCAGTCAAGGGTCCAATCTGTCCGCCGCAAAGTCGCAGTCCCGCAAAAAAATCGCAGATCGCCGCCATTATGCGTTAAAAAAAAAACAACAAAAATGACAAAAATCTTTCCCTTTGTTAGTAAACGCGATAACTTTTGCGCAAACCAATCAAAATACGCTTTTTGCGATTTTTTTTACCAAACATATGTAGCAGAAAACAAATTGTTTCGAAAATGTTAAAAAATTTTGATTTTTACATTTTTTGGGGGAATTTTATAAAAAAAGTGAAAAATATTGTTATTTTTGCAAAATTGACGCTCTTTTTTTGTTTATAGCGCATGATCAAAAAATCGCACAGGTGATCAAATACCACCAAAAGAAAGCTCTGTTTGTGGGAAAAAAAGAACGTCAAATTCGTTTGGGTACAGCGTCGCACGACCGCGCAATTGTCCGTTAAAGTCACGCAGTGCTGAATCGCAAAATACCCCCTGGTCAAGAAGGGGGTAAAATCTTCCAGGGCTTAAGTGGTTAATGAGCAATACCTTTAAAAGACACATTTCAATTGACAATTGTACATAATAGATGGCTTCCTTTCATGCCATTCATTGTGGACTATCGTGTTGCTAGCTACTGATTGGTCACAGTGATCACATGGTACAGACAAGGCCAATCACAGGCCATCTGTACCATGTGATAAGATGTGACCAATCACAGCTAATCACAATAGTAAACACCGAATACATCAGTTTCATTCAGTAAAAATAGTTCAAATGGTAAAAATGAAATTCACTAGTATAAGCCATGATAATTGTGTATAAAAAAAAGAAGAAGAAAAAGAAGAAAAATCCTGATTACTACCCCAGAGTAATACAGTGTTACTATGGTAACACTGCATTGCTCTGGTCACAGCATGGTTAAAAAAAAAAAACATAAACAAAAAAAAAAAATAGAGGGTTAGGTGCATTGCGGCGATCCAGGTATGTGCAAGCAACCAGACCTTCCCCCAGGTCATATATAGAGAAAATCCAAAATCCAAAAGGGGTTGCTGCACAAAAGGTAAAGAACAAGGAACACACCAGGCAGGTCCGAGATACTGTTGTGGAGAAGTTTAAAGCCGGATTTGGATACAAAAAGATTTCCCAAGCTTTAAACATCCCAAGGAGCACTGTGCAAGCGATAATATTGAAATGGAAGGAGTATCAGACCACTGCAAATCTACGAAGACCTGGCCGTCCCTCTAAACTTTCAGCTCATACAAGGAGAAGACTGATCAGAGATGCAGCCAAGAGGTCCATGATCACTCTGGATGAACTGCAGAGATCTACAGCTGAGGTGGGAGACTCTGTCCATAGGACAACAATCAGTCGTATACTGCACAAATCTGGCCTTTATGGAAGAGTGGCAAGAAGAAAGCCATTTCTTAAAGATATCCATAAAAAGTGTTGTTTAAAGTTTTCCACAAGCCACCTGGGAGACACCAACCATGTGGAAGAAGGTGCTCTGGTCAGATGAAACCAAAATCAAACTTTTTGGCAACAATGCAAAACGTTATGTATGGCGTAAAAGAAACACAGCTCATCACCCTGAACACACCATCCCCACTGTCAAACATGGTGGTGGCAGCATCATGGTTTGGGCCTGCTTTTCTTCAGCAGGGACAGGGAAGATGGTTAAAATAGATGGGAAGATGGATGGAGCCAAATACAGGACCATTCTGGAAGAAAACCTGATGGAGTCTGCAAAAGACCTGAGACTGGGATGGAGATTTGTCTTCCAACAAGACAATAATCCAAAACATAAAGCGAAATCTACAATGGAATGGTTCACAAATAAACATATCCAGGTGTTAGAATGGCCAAGTCAAAGACACGACCAAAAGATATGATAAAGAGAGCCTGTATCCTCCCTGCACCTCCAGCACAAGGCGGAACATGAGGGATTCATCTTGTGGAAGCGTTCCGGTGTCCTATACCAAAAAAGAAAGATCTTAAGGGCGGTCTCTCTCTGCACCTCGCAACGGGAAGATTTAAAAGTGGACGTCCAGATTCTATTCCACATAGGCAACGTGATCGGTCGACCCAGTATACCAGACCACCTACGCATATAAAAATGGGAGTCCTCAGTAAGCGAAGCAGCATTGTGTGAAATATTATTTATATCGAAGACACCAGATGTCCCTGGTGGGGACCACGTCCACACAACAATTCAAAGGCCGTGGGCCTCTCCAGGGCAAGCGGCGGCACCAATGTCTTATAACAATTGCGGACCTGGAGATAGAAATAAAAGGAATATTTCGGCAAGGAGAATTTCTCTCGAAGCTTCTCAAAAGTAAAGAGCATACGGGATACCGGATGGACCAAGTTGCGTAACTGGAAGAGCGGAGGTTGAGTCCTGGCCCATAATCTGCTCACCCGAAGACCATCGGGTAGCAATGGGTTAAACAAGATTGTGGTAAGGGGGGGGCATGGCGAGGAGAGAGAGTAAAGACCCAAGCACTTACGCCAGACCAGCATTGAATCCAGACACATGCCTTTCAGGGCACCGTCCATATGCAAGGCCGGTGACCACACCATCGAGCAAGGGTGAACCGGGTTAAATCACCCCCCTCTCAATCTCCGACCAGCAGTTGGGGGCCAACCAAGAAGACCAGGAGGCCACCACCCGGAGGTGGGAGGCATAATAATACTTAACTATATCTGGAGCACCCCATCCCCCCCGTCTCCGAGGAGCAAACACCACCGAGGAAGCCACCCTGTGTGCCTTATTGTTCCAGATAAACCTTAAAAAAAGAGCGTTGAAGAAGTTTAAGTTGAGGCATTGGGACCGCTACAGGAAGTGTGTCAAACAAATAAAGCAGTTTTGGCAAAATAGACATTTTTAAAACATTAATATGACCCAATAACGACAGGGGGAGGGTGGTCCATTGCTGTAGGGACATAGATATCTCACAGATCAGGGGAGTAAAATTTCCATTATAGAGCTTTGAGTGGGAAGGGGTCAGGTTCACCCCCAAGTATTTAAGCGACAGCACGCACCACCGATAAGGATATGTATGCTGCAATCGAAACAGAAGGTCTGGGGAAACATGATGGGGCATGGCCTCCGTCTTAAATGCATTAACCTTGTAACCAGAGATAGCACCAAAGGAATCCAGGAGAGCATGTAACGATGGTAAAGAAACTAGTGGATTCGTCAGAGTCAACAATACAGTATGTCGTCCGCAAATAAAGAAAGCTTATATTCTCTATATCACATAGTGACCCCAGCAATATCAGAATGAGAGCGAATGGCTTCAGCCAACGGCTCCAGGCACAATATAAACAGTAAAGGGGAAAGGGGACACCATTGTCGAGTGCCGTTAGACATGGGGAACACAGGCGACATAAAGGCAGACGACATACGGACCTGAGCCGTAGCAGGAGAATAGAGGGCTTCTAAAGCTCTATAAAAAGGGACCCTTGAAACCAAACTTATGAAGCGTGGAAAAAAGATAGGGCCAACTCAACCTATCAAAGGCCTTTTGGGCACCCAAGCTGAGAACCAAAGCAGGGCGAGGGAACCTATTCAGAAGGGAGAACAAATCTACAGTACGTCTAGTGTTATCCCCTGCATGTCGAGAAAGAACAAATCTATATCTATCAATTTTGGAAGAAGACCAGCCAACCGATTGGCCAAAATCTTAGTGAATATTTTGTAGTCGGAGTTAAGGAGTGCGATTGGTCTGTAACTGTCTGGGAGAGAGGCGCCCTTACGCGGTTTGGGAATAACAGAAATGTAGGAATGGAGAAAGTGGGAATGTGGTGTCTTGCCCTCCAGCAAAGAAGCGTAAAGAGCCAGGAGACAAGGGGCTAGGGTCGACAAAAAAGTTTTGTAGTAAATGTATGGAATCCCATCCGGCCCCGGAGCTTTTCGAGAAGGCAGATCCTTAATCGTAGCAGCCAACTCATCCATGGAAATATCAGCGTTAAGTTTATCTAAGTCTGCCTTAGAGAGACTGGGAATGTCCAGATCCTGAAAAAAGCTCTCAAACTTGTCAGCAGAAAAATGAAAGCGATTCTCAGGAGTCAAACAATTATATAGGTTGCCATATAATTTACCAAATACCTCGGCCATGGTATAGGGGCAATGAGTGGGGCTACCATTAGGCTGTAGCAGTAAGTCAGGAACTGATTGGAAGGGTTTAGGTTTAAGCCTATTAACTAACATCCTGTGAGGTTTATTAGAATACTCATAAAATCTCTGCCGAGCCCACATCAAGGATTTAACCATCTTGGACATATCCAGAACCTTGATACGGTCCCGGAGACTGACCACCCTCCGGAGTCCTGCCAAGAACAGAGAGGCCTGCAGACGCCCCTCGGCCACCCGAAGCTCAGCCAGGAGCGAGTTGCGCACGCTCTCAGCATCTTTCTTCAAACAAGAGCCTTCCGCAATGCAGATGCCCCTGAAGAAGGCTTTGTGAGCCTCCCACACCGTAGACACCGCAGGCACAGAACCCTCGTTGAGTGCGAAATAATCCCTCAAACCATCCTCCAACCGAGTCCGGACTGCCGGAATCTGGAGGAGTCTATCATTCAGGCTCCAATGGCAGGCCTTAGGTGGGGCCCCCGTCATGGAGACATCGAAAATAATGGGAGCATGGTCAGACCAGGAGATGGGCAGGATCTCCGACTGAACCATGCATGAAATGAGCGGAGCTGAAATAAAAAAATGATCTAATCTCGAATGCATCTTGTGGGCAGCTGAATAAAAAGAATATTGTCTATGTGTAGGGTGTTTAATACGCCATGAGTCAAAAAGCCTGAAGGAACGAATACACCTGCGGAAAGATTTAGCCTGACTCAGCTGTCTACGAGAAGGGGTGTCTTGACTCATGGACTGCCTATCCCTGTAAGGGGACATGATAAGATTAAAATCCCCCCCCCCCCCCCCCACTATCAGGAAGGGTTGGAAAAATTGCGAAGTGGCCGTGAGGGTCTTATCCAAAAAAGCCAATTGACCATCATTAGGGGCATATACGTTAAGGAGAGTAAAAGACGTAGATAGATAGTCACAGACCAAGGCAATGTATCTCCCATGAGGATCCAGGAGCGAGTCACGGACCCCGATGGGACAAGACTTTCGAATCAAAATGGCAACCCCAGCTTTACCCGTCCTCTCAGAAGCAACATAAGCCGTGGAGAAGTATTGCGCCGCAAACTTAAACGATCCGCCAGGACGGAAGTGCGTCTCCTGCACCAAAATCACATCCGCCCCGGAGGACCGGAAAGCCTTAAGCGCCAGCCAACGCTTCTGAACCGAGTTCAAACCTTTAACATTATAGTACATAAACCTTAAAGCCATGGCATAACAAGTCCCAAACATAGATCGTATGTATATGTAAAACTACCTCCCCCCGTATCATAACTCTCAGTAGCTACATCATAAAAAAATCTCAATGCAGTCTGTACTCCATCCAAAGATAGAACACAGAGGCACCAATCCATGCATATGACATAAAAACGTCGGACCAAGGATAAAAAAGGTCCAACACGGAGGAAAAAAAAACATATAAAAATATAAAAGGAAAAAAAACAATGGAATAGAAAAACAGTATCTATTCAGAATCTTCAGAAGAAGCCCTGAAGGATTGTAGAATCCCAGGGCAAAGCCCACGGGCAGTACGGGCGACACGGGAGCCTCCAGGGTACAGTACTCCATCAGGGGTGGGCAACCCGTCAACTCCCCAGCAAAAAAAACAACTAGGCTTCAAAAACTGGGAAAACAAATGCCCCATGGGGGAGAAAAACTTTACCAGCCCAGCCGGGCCGGATCAGGACAATCACCTATATGGCAGCCCGTATCCGATCAGTCCATCCTCAGGAGACCGGAGAAACCAGAAGAAATAGAGCACCATGTAGAACCTTCAGGAGCAACAGGGTGGGAATCTGGAGGGCTTCTGATGCTGAGGAGTAGCGTAGGACCTGCGTTGTGTTGTCTTGGCCGGAGTCCAGATGCGGGCAGGAGTAGCTGGAAGCGGACGGCCTGAAGGGTGCTGTTGAGCTAGCAGGTCCTCTTCTGGAAGCGGTGGAAGTCCTAGGCCCCTAATAAAGGACTCCGCCTCGTGCATTTCCCGCATGGAATGCGGAACGCCATCTTTGGTGACCACCAGGCGGAAGGGGAAACCCCAGTAATAAGGAACCCTGTGTTTCTGCAGATGCAATGTCACCACGCGGAGGGCCCTCCCCTTATTCAAAGTGATGGGGGAGAGATCATTAAAAATTTGTATTTTTGCCCCCTTGTATTCCACCTGGGTTTTATTGCGGGTCGCCAGGTTGAGAGCCTCCTTACTGTCATAATAGGAGAACCGGACAATCACATCCAGTGGTGTATCTTGGTTTTGTGCTGCCCTAGGCAAGACTAAAATTGGGCGCCCCCTCCCCCTTCAAAGTAAATTTGCCCCACTCCTTCCTTCACGGATGTGACTCCCTCCAAAATTGAAGTCAAGTCCCAGCGTGAACCCCTGAGATCTCACAAGAGGGGGGGGGGGGGTTGTGAGAGAGAGAGAGGGGGGTGGGTGAGGGAAAGAGGGGGGAGGGAGAGAGAGGGGGGTGAGAGAGAGAGAGAGAGGGGGGATACGAGAGAGAGAGGGGGTGAGAAAGAGAGAGGGGGGATGAGAGAGGGGGGGAGTGAGAGAGAGAGAGGGGGGTGAGAGAGAGAGAAGGGTGAGAGAGAGAGGGGAGAGAGAGAGAGAGAGAGAGGGGGGATGAGAGAGAGAGGGGGGATGAGAGAGAGAGAGAGAGAGAGAGGGGGTGAGAGAGAGAGGGGGGGTGAGAGAGAGAGAGGGGGATGAGAGAGAGAGGGGGTGAGAGAGAGAGAGGGGGGATGAGGGAGGGGAGGTGAGTGAGAGAGAGAGGGGGGGTGAGAGTGAGAGAGAGAGGGGGGTGAGAGTGAGAGAAGGGTGAGAGAGAGAGGAGAGAGAGAGGGTGAGAGAGGCAGCTCTAGCAACCAGTGGCCAGTAGAGTCTCAGGTGGAGGGGGGCGGCTTTTTGCTGCCCCCCTGCAAAGTGCCGCCCTAGGCCTGGGCCTTGTTGGCCTAGGCCAAAATACAGCACTGATCACATCACGAGGCCTACCTCCAGAGGGTGGTTTGGGGCCTAGGGATCTGTGCGCCCTATCCAGTCTCCAATCAATGTCCACAATGTTGGGGGCTAAGTGATTAAAGAGGCCCAAAAAAAAGGAGCGCAGGTTGTTATTCCCCACTGTTTCAGGGATACCCCAGAAGCGCAAATTCTGGTGTCTTTCCCGATTCTCAAGATCTTCTTGCTGCAGCTGCAGTTGAGAAACCGAATGCTTCAAATAGGAATGTTCCTCCTCTAATACATGCACATAATCCACCAGTTCATCAAACTTGGTCTCCAGGGTGTCTGTGCGTTCCCCTATGTGTGCAATCTCCCCCCCCTTAATTCCACCGACAGCTTGCCCACCTCAGCAGCTATGTTGCAGGTAATCTGCACCAAGAGGACCTGCAATTTAGCATCCAGTATGTCAGGAGTTAATATTTGCTGAGAGGTAGGGGTCGATCAATCCGGTACCTGTGGTGGTGGAGGGTCTGCCTCATTATCTGCTTCCAATGGAGGGTCCATCGCGGAGAACAGGTCCGCCTGTGAAATTGAGGCCGGGGATTGCGGCCTAGTAATGAAGCGATCCATGGCGCCTGGGTCCGGGACTCCTGAGGGGCGGAATAACCCTGTTTCTGCTGCCCAATCTTGCCCATGGGGATGCCAAGGAAATCAGGATCACTGGCAGCCTGCTCCGGATCGAAAGTATGCGGATAGAAGCCGAAGCGGAGCAGCAGAGAATCAGCGGTGCCCGGAGCTCACCTAAGATGCGCCCTCCATGTCCGGAAGCCGCGCATGCGCCCTACCTGTTTCTTTCTCAGAAAGATCTGCCCCTCCTGACACACGCCTCCATTGAACCAATGATCCTCTCAGACCATCATTGCATCTCAATGACTTTGTCCATACCAGATACGAAAACACACACTAAATTCTGGACATTAGACGCATCCCTACTGACATCTGAAACAGACATCACATTCATACACAACGAATCCGTGATTTTTTCAATCTCAACAATACACCAGAAACTACTCCCATAAACCTCTGGGAAATACACAAATGTGTTCTACGAGGAAAACTGATATCCCTCAAAGCCTCAAAAAGGAAAGCCCAACAAACTAAAATCCAAGAACTTCTTGGAAAAATCAAAGCCCTTGAACTTCAACATAAACGTACACAAATACAACAGACCTTCAATGACCTTACCCACTACAGACAACTCCTACTAGACAAACTTAATATCAAAATGAGACACAAATTTGTCCTACAGCAGAAACTCTTCTACAAATTTGGCAACAAAAGTGGAAGATACCTGGCTAGAGCTATTCAAATGAGAAGAGCAAATTTGACTATCCACACCATTAGTGATCCACAAGGCAAACCCTTAGTTCCTACCCCTGACATAGCTACTCAATTTGAAAAATACTATTCTGGTATCTATACTCTTAATACCAATTCGCCCGATTCCAGAAGAGACATAGATAGGATCGCTCTCATACATGACTTCTTACAGAAAAAATAGCCCTGCCCCCATCACCTCAGAACAAAATTCCTATATCTCAGGACGAACTCAAGGAAGCAGTCAAACAACTTAAGGCCGGGAAAAGCCCAGGCCCAGACGGGTTCACAGCCCGATACTATAAAACGTTTCTTGATATACTTTCTGAACCCCTATTAAAAACTTTTAACTCACTGTCATCCCCCTCAACTCCCTTCCACAGACTTTGAGAAGCCTAAATTACAGTCATCCCAAAGGAAGGCAAGTATACAACCTCTGTCACAAACTACAGACCTATCTCCCTACTCAATATAAAAAGTGTAAATACCGCGCTAGAGAAAGCTGCCAGCACTACCAACCGACAAAAAATTGGTGAAAAGAATAAAAAATAAAAAGTGCAGCGCTATTGAAGAAAGATTGAACAAAACAACTGTTCATATATCAAGTGCATAACACTAAAAGAGTTATATACCGTATATACTCGAGTATAAGCCAACCCGAATATAAGCCGAGGCACCTAATTTTACCACAAAGAAGTGGGAAAACTTATTGACTCGAGTATAAGCCTAGGGTGGAAAATGCAGCCGCTACTGGACCCAACTGGACCACCAAGAGACACAAAACAGGGGCTGCGGGCATGGTGCAGGAGATGCAGGGCTGTGGGCATGGTACAGGATATGGTACAGGCATGGTACAGGAGATGGTTCAGGCATGGTACAGGAGATGGTACAGGCATGGTACAGGAGATGGTACAGGCATGGTACAGGAGATGGTACAGGCATGGTACAGGAGATGGCACAGGAGATGGTACAGGCAAGGCACAGGAGATGGTACGGGCATGGCACAGGAGATGGTATGGGCATGGCACAGGTGATTGTACAGGCATGGTACAGGATATGGTACAGGCATGGCACAGGAGATGGTAAAGGAATGGCATGGGTGATGGTACAGGCATGGTACAGGAGATGCAATGTTGTGGGCATGGTACAGGAGAATGTCTGCATGAAGAAATGCAGAGGCTGCGGAAGATCTCACTTACCTGTCGGTGAGGCGCCTTACATTAAAAAATGGCGACGCCCGGCGCCAACACATCACTTGCCATGCACCGCCGATGCTCGGGAAAGCCCGTACACGTTCGGCTATTCCCATGCAGACGGCACATGCGCGGTGACGTGTTGGCATCGGGCGGCGCCATTTTTAAATGCGCACTGACCGGGGAAAAGGTATAAGCCGAGGGTGGCTTTTTCAGCATTAAAAAATATGCTGAAAAAGTCGGCTTATACTCGAGTATATATAGTACTTCAAGTGAATAAATATAAGGACTCCCTTATACAAAGATAAATAAATGTAGTCCATACATTGAAATGTCCCATCAAATTAACCACTTTACCACCGGAGGATTTTGCTGTCTTACGTCAAGGCCACTTTTTGCGATTCAGCGCTGTGCGAATTTAACTGACAATTGCACGGTCGTGCGACGCCGTACCCAAACGAAATTTACGTCCTTTTTTTCCCACAAACAGAACTTTCTTTTGGTGGTATTTGATCACCTGTGCGATTTTTGCTTTTTGCGCTATAAACAAAAAAAAGCGTTTATTTTGAAAAAATAACAATATTTTGTCACATTTTTTTATATGAAATTCCCCCCCCCCCCAAAAAAAAAATGTAAAAATCTAATTTTTTTTAATTTTTTGGCCAATTTATTTTCTGCTACCTATGTTTGGTAAAAAAAAAAAATCACAATAAGCGTATTTTGATTGCTTTGCGCAAAAGTTATTGCGTTTACTAACTAAGGGAAAGATTTCTGTCATTTTTGGTGGTTTTTTTTTTTAACGCGTAATGGCGGCGATCTGCGATTTTTTTTGCGGGACTGCGACATTGCGGTGGACAGATCGGACCCTTGACTGACATTTTTGACACTTTTGGGGGTACCAGTGACATTTCTATAGTAATCAGTGCTATAAATATGCACTGTTACTGTAAAAATGACACTGGCAGGGAAGGGGTTAATTTTATTGGAGAGGGAGGGGTTAATGTATGCCTGGTGCTTACTGACGTGTGTGGAGGGAGGTGAATGAGTGACACAGGGACAGATCCAGGGTTCAGCTATGCTGAACACTGCAATCTGTCACTCCTTGTCACTTAGGAGATCCGCCCGCTCTGTTTACACAAGCGGGCGGATCTCCAAACTGGATTCCCCGACGATCGGGGAAGAGCAGCGGTGACTGAAAACAGCGGGAACGCGCCTCCGGCGGCGCATGAGCGCCGCCTATAGGGGGAGGAGCCACTTTGCCGCAGTACGGTCAACGTGACCGGTCGGCAAGTGGTTAATCCATGGGTGAAATGAGTTAATATTAGGTCACTAGTGACAAACCGTGAAAAATTATATACATATATGTATCTATAGTCCAAATAAAAAGATGAATGAAATGTAGATATCTTGTTCTCCGTTGTGGTAGTAAATAGATATGCTTACCAGAGCACGTGGACTTACACTACCGTAAGGCAAGCAAGTCACTTAGGCTTACGGTAGTGTAAGTCCACTTGCTCTGGTAAGCATATCTATTTACTACCACAACGGAGAACAAGATATCTACATTCTTTCATCTTTTTATTTGGACTTTAGATACATATATATATAATTTTTCATGGTTTGTCACTAGTGACCTAATATTAACTCATTTCACCCATGGATTAATTTGATGGGACATTTCAATGTATGGACTACATTTATTTATCTTTGTATAAGGGAGTCATTGGTAATGAGTAAGCGACACATCTAGTCGTGAAACGTGTCTACCTCTTCTGTCCTGCACTCACAGTGTGATGTTTTATACTTTGCCGATTGTTTGATGTGGAATAAACACACTCCAACTTTGATCTACATCGGAAGTGCGGTCATTTCTTTCTGTTCCACCTTGGTTACTCTCGTCTGCCTGTTACCCCGACCTCGGTTTACCCATCACCATTCTGTGTGTCCTGAGTGGCTGCTTCCCTTCTCTCCCTATGGAGCATGACCCGGGGGACCCCAGGGACCGCGACCTGGGCCCAGCTGCAGCCAAGTCCATCCTCACCCCTAGAGGCTCTGGTGAACACCTGCTGGGTCTTAGACTCCGCGCCGTGGGGAATCTTGGGCTCAAGTTCCGGTCCATCCGCAGCAGTCTGCTATCAGGTTCACTACCTTGCGCTGCACCCCTGCCTCCAACAGGGTGCAGTCGTCACCTGGCCACAGGTGACCTGACACTCCCCCTTCGACCTACCCTAATTGGCAAAGATCAAGTCAGCTTTGTCTCGGGCCGAGACAATATGATCAAAGCCCTAAATGTACATCATTGGATGACTTCAAATAAATGTAAAGGTTTTATGCTTTCCCTGGACGTTGGAGAAGGCATTCGACAGGCTGGATTGGAATTATATGGCTACAGTCTTAAGACAACACAACATTTGAGATAAAATGTTCAACTTTATTCTGTCTCTATATTCCACTCCTTCGGCTTGTGTTAGGGTGAACGGCCACCTGTCGAACGCCTTCTCCATTAGCAATGGGACGAGACAGGGCTGCCCGCTCTCACCCATCCTTTTTGTCCTAACCCTCGAGCCTTTCCTACGCTCTATCAAATCGAACGGCAATATTCGGGGAATACCCATAGCATCCCATTCATATAAATTAGCAGCATTCACAGATGACATTCTTCTGTTTCTCAGCGATCTTTTGGTGTCCATCCTGACACTACTACTAGAATTCAAACATTTCCAACACTTCTAATTTCAAAATTAACTTCCCAAAATCACACGCTCTGAATATTTCACTTCCCCAAGCATTAGTTACACAATGTATGTACTGTCAGTGATACTTTCTTATTTGCACTAACATACAATTTTTCAGGACAAGCTTTCGGGTATGTCCCCTTCTTCAAGGTCCAAGCAGTACTGATTCACAAAATGTTAAAAAAAAAACACAAAATCTCTAAGCCAAAGGAAAAAAAACCCAAAGAAACACAAACAAATCCAACTGGCAATGGTAATAAAACTAGCATAGCAAGTGAGAGAAGACAGAGGGAGAGCTGAAGACAGGGGGGAAGGTGGGGGGGATCGTCACAGAGGGGGTCGTAAAACTGTAGGATAATGAGTAAGGAAACCCATATCTAAATTTAAGCCGTTATTTTGTGTGTCAAAAAGAAGTATCATTCTTAATTCAAAAGTTTTCCTTTCCTGGATAGTTCTGAAATTCCCTTTAAGAACTAAAACATTGAGGTCTTCTATAGTGTGGTCCAGTTGTGAAAAATGATGTCCCACAGGTGTGCAGAAACTATCTTATTTATGTTCCTTGATGGTATGTCTGTGAAAATTCATCCTCGCTTGCAACTTCTGTCCTGTTTCGCCTACATAAGATCCTTTGTTACATATTTTGCATTGGATGAGGTACACAACATTACTGGAGGTGCAGTTGTATGATCCCATTATATTGAAGGTCCCATTTGTGTGTGTGTGACACTTTTAGACAGATTGATCTGGTTGCACAGTTTGCAGCGTTTTTTATGGCAGGGTTTGCTCCCATTATTTGTGACTTCATAATCAGAATGAAGTTTCCTGCTTATTAGTTTATGTCTGAGGTTGGGTGGTTGTCTGAAAGCCAGTATTAGAGGTTGTTGGAATATTCCTTTCAGAGTTTCATCTTCTGTTATGATGGGTTGTAAATCTTTGATTATCTTTCTTATCCCTTCTAGTGCTGGATTGTATGTGGTGACTAGAGGTACACGGTTATTTGTTTTTTTCTCTTTGTATTGGAGAAGATTTTCTCTTTGGGTTTTCAAGGCTGTGTTTATGCTGGTGTTGAACACCATTCCCTATCAAAATCCCCTTTTCCTTCTTTCAAACAATCAAACACACATGTCTGAAATTCCTATGGAACCAAAAACGTCCTAGACTTTCATTTAATCTCTTGACCAGACCTAAACATGCTGGAGGGATCAGTCTACCAGACCTAAGGAAGTGCTACTGGGCATGCCACCTAACTAGATTGACTGGTCCCTACATAAGCGGAGTAAAGATTGGATCAATTTGGAAAATTAATTATCTAACTTACCCATACACCTCACGCCCTGGATTGCTTCACCCAATCTTCCACATTCTCTCACAGACCATCCTTTGATAGGCGCTATGTTATCCTGCTTCAAAGAAGCTTGTAGACACGCCTCAATTTCGTCTAATCCAGGACCCCTTTCCCCCGTGAAACTAAACCCAACTTTTGCCCCGGGAATGTCCGTTCATTCTCCAGACAACCTATGGCAAGGCGCATCGCTCAGAGACTACCAATTTTACAAAGACAACATCATTCTTGAGCGTTCGTCTCTTAAGATTAACCCAGATGATACCCCTGTCCCCTCTTGGTCATACTTTCAACTACGCAACTTTTTAAATTCTATAAATCGAGATGGTTCGGTCTCCAGAGACATCACACCCCTTGAACAACTTTGTCTCAGTACAGTCCCGCAGCGCAACCTGATATCAACCACTTACAACATGCTTTCCGCCAACATATCAATAAAATCTACCAAAGCCTTCACCACATGGGAATCTGACCTCGACATGGATCTTACAGAAGCCCATGGGAACTAATTTGTACCATCACCCACAAAGGTTCCCTGAACATCTCTATTCAGGAAAATAACTATAAAATTGTGACCTGTTGGTACAAAACTCCTACCCTTCTCCATAAAATAAACCCAGCCATCTCAAACAAATGCTGGAGATGCAACTCAGAAACAGGTACATTACTACACCTCTTCTGGTCCTGCCATAGGATACAGCCATTCTGGAACCAAATACACACCCTAATCTCAAATGTCACTGACTATACCTTAGAATTCTCCCCAGTGCAATTCCTACTACATCATTCAGATATCCCTGCCAACAGATATTGCAAATCTCTACTCCCGCACCTACTTAATGCAGCTAAAGCATGCATTCCAATACACTGGAAATCACCCAATCCCCATCCATACGTGAATGGATAATAAACGTCGACAAGATAGCAAAAATTGAGGAATTAATCTCCATTGCACGAGATACTACAGAAAAATACGCTCTCATCTGGGATCCTTGGATACATTTCCAAACCTCTGCGACATATATGACATTTACAAACCAGACTTCCTCTTCAAATACTGGTTGAACAACCACCCTATTATCTAACCATATATGGTCTTGGCCACTGTGCTGCAGCTCAGTTCCCCAATTCTTCTTCCTCTTCACATCCCCATTTTCCCCTTGTAATGTCTCAGCTGTGTGTTTCCTGAGGTACACAGCTTCACATCAAGTAATAACCACATCTCAATGAAAGAAGCGCTGGTTTCTTTAACTGATGCAACCTTTACTAAGATATAATCCATACATGTGCCTTTACATATGAATAAGTAGATATGTGGTGGACATGAGAGTGGATATGATAGTGAAAGCGATATTGTGAGGTAAAACAAACATATGAAAGACAGGTATAAGTATGGCTATTCAAACATCATACATTATACATAGTTATGCAGAAGATAGGGACTAACTAACATGTGCTTACTACATATTGGAACACATATTATCTATACAAAGGCCTAACATCCCTCTATACAGGCTGAACTAGCAAATCCTTTACTTACAGGCTTTTGGTGTTCATCGGGTTTGCAATCGATTAGCTTAGACGTCTTAAGGGTCTGTTCCCTATGGTAGCTAAAGCTGGAATGGATAGGCAAGTTTAGACTTGCCCGAGGCAGTAGGGAGAAGACCCGCCCCTAGGCTACAAGAAAATGGAGGGTCTTAAAGGGACAGACACTGCTGAGTGCCAAGTACAAGATATACAGTGCGAAGGCAGCACACTCCCCACCTGGCATACTTTTTGTTATGCCACTAACCATTGGACAGAAGTAAAATGACTTCAGAAATTGGCCTAGCATACACCTTGGGAGTGCCCTGTCTAACAATTCTAACTTCAACTTTTCTAACTTTAGCATCACTACTAGGATCAGTTCCCACAATCAGTCCAATAGGCCACTCGTTCCTGTGGGCCTGAGTGTCTTTTAGTAAAACAACATCTCCAATTTGTAAGTTGGGCTTGTCATCTTGCCATTTCTTGCATGACTGGAGTGTCACCAGGTATTCTTGTCTCCACCTCTTCCAGAAAATGTCCGCAAAACTTTGAACTTGTCTCCATTGCTTGGTGTACAAGTCCTTGAGGTCAAAGTCTCATGTGGGAGCTGTCACTGGTTCCATCTTCTGGGTCAGCAACATTGCAGGTGTCAAGACTGCCGGCATCTCTGGATCTGTGGACACTGGTCCTGGTCTGGCGTTCATAATGGCCATGACTTCAGCCATTAGTGTAGTCAAAGCTTCATGTGTGAGGCGAGTGGATCCAACCTTCAGGAGCATAGCATCCAGAATGCGACGAGCTACTCCTATCATCCTCTTCCAAGCTCCTCCCATATGCGATGCGTGAGGAGGATTAAAAGTCCAAGTACATCCTTGGTCTTGAAGATAGGAACCTGTTTTAGAGTCTATAGAGATGATCTTCAATTCCTTGCAGGCCCCAATAAAGTTTGTATCACGGTCCGAACAAATCAATTTTGCTGGTCCTCGGATAGAGAAAAATCTTCTCAAGGCGTTGATGAAACTTGAAGTGGATAAAGATTCAATCACTTCGATGTGAACTGCTCTGGTACTCAGGCAAGAGAACAAAACAGCCCAACGCTTACTTTCGGCACTGCCTCCTCTGGTCTTGCGAGATGTTCCAAGGACCAAAAACGTCTAGACCTACATGAGTGAATGGAGGATCCGAAGCAAGTCTGTCTGCAGGCAAGTTTGACATCCTCTGAACCTCAAGTTTCCCTCTAATCTTCTTGCAGATCACGCATTTGCTGATCACACTGGAGACTAGTCTCTTACCTCCTATGATCCACAATCCTGCTAACCGTGCTGCTCCTTCAGTGAAGTGTCGTCCCTTGATGTGCGACTTGCTCGTGATAGTGTCTCACCAGAAGAAGAGCGATGTGATGATTCTTGGGTATGATGAAGGGATGTCTCTCTTGGATAGTCATATCCGCTGCCGACAAGCGACCTCCAATTCTTAACACTCCGTCTTCGTCGAGGATAGGGTTCAACTTCTTGAGCGAGCTGTGTCGAGAAATCTCTTCCTTTTTCAGAAGGCTTTGGATTTCTTCTTTAAAGACTTCCTGCTGGACGCATCTGATGATCGTGACCTTGGCTTGTTCAAGATGGTCGTTGCTACGCTGATCAGTATTGGTAGCTCTGCAGGAGTATCTGGCTAGACAGATACGTTTTCCGATTGCACGGGTCAGCGACTTCCAGCTGGAAAACTTTTCAAATCTATGGGCGCCCAGACTGTCTCTTGTAACTAAAGTCTTGCAAACTGCAACTTGAGGTCTTACCTCTTTGTCTTGATCTGGTTCTACGAGCTGAAAAGTCTCTACCTGAGTAGTCTCTTTGGTTTCTGGCTTACCAAGAAAGGAAGGACCTACGAACCAGTTAGTTTGCTTGAGTACGGCGGCTGGCATCAGTCTTGTCCCGTGATCAGCTGGGTTCTTGTCCGTGCTGATGTGATGCCACTGTTCTGGACTTGTAGACTTTCTGATACATGTCACTCTGTTGGCCACGTATGTATAAAATCTTCTTGAAGCATTGTAAATATATCCTAACACAATCTTGCTGTCTGTATAAAAGTTCACTGCATGGATCTCAATGTCCAGTTCTGTCGTAATCATGTCTGCCATCTCTACAGCTAAGACAGCAGCACAAAGTTCTAGACGTGGGACAGTATGAGCGGGTCTCGGAGCCAGGTTAGATTTTCCCATAATGAACCCGACATGGCTTTGTCCCTCAGTGTCTATTACCCTAAGGTAGGTTACAGCTGCGATAGCCATAGTGGAAGCGTCAGAGAATATGCATATTTCTCTTCTCTTTGTAGCAGATAAGGAAACAGGCACGTACGGTCTTAGGATGCCGAGTTGTTCAAGCTCTAACAATGAGTCTTTCCACAACTTCCACTGCATTTCCTTCTCTTCAGGTAGAGGTACGTCCCAGTCACTTTGTTCTTTCTCAATAGTGAACTGTCTCAAAAGAGCTTTGCCTTGCATGATGATAAGTGCTACGAGTCCCAGGGGGTCATAAAGACTGTTGACTGTAGATAGGACACCTCTTTTTGTAAATGGCTTCTCTTCTTTGGCGACCTTGAAGGTGAAACTGTCAGTCTTCAGGTCCCAACTAAGCCCAAGACTTCTCTGCAAGGGTGGTGATTCTGTTCCTAGATCCAAGTCTTTGAGGTCTTTAGCACGGTCTTCCGTTGGAAATGCTTCCATAACTCTGCTGCTGTTGTCAAAGATCTTTTGCATGAAGGCTTGGAAGTGTTTCTTCATACTTGGCTTTCTTTGTAGAGTGTGTTGCAACAACGTGAAATGTTTCTCAGCTTGTACCCTGTTGTCAGGAAGGTGATGGCATGGTGACCGGAAGGGTAGAGGGGCTACCCAGCTGCCTGATTTGTCTCTGAAGACTTCTCTGTCCATGATCTCAAGGAAGAGTGTATCTTCCACCGAGGGTGTTGGCTTGTCGTCGTCTCGTGTTCTTTTAAACACTTTGCAGCCCAATTCATCTGTATCTCCAGTTGAGGCTAAGTCCCCCATGCACCTCTGGATACTCCGATGATGTGTTGGGTTACTTAATCTCTCTTTAATGTGTAGACTGTTGGTACATGGGTAAAGACAAGATGTGCGACCATTCTGTAACAGATGTGTTCTGTAAACATTTACCTTTGCTGGTCTATGCAGTCCGTCTAGACATACCTCTCCAACGATGACCCATCCAAGATCAAGGCGTTGTGCAAATGGTGCGTTGTGTGGCCCATTGTACTGTTCTCTGACTTTGTGCACTCTGAGGATATCTCTCCGAAGTAGAAGGGAGATTGCAGCATCTGGATCTAGTGCTGGTATCTGGTCGGCTATTCTTACTAGATGAGGGTGATGATGAGCAACTTCAGGTGTGGGGATCTCTGACTTGTCGTCTGGTATCTCATCACATTCTATGAGGGTAGGAAGAGTCACCTTTGTCTTTCTATCTAATGACTCGATGATGTAGTTGTTTGCTCTTCTCCCTGTCTTCTCTACAACTCCAGAACAAGTCTTCAAGGTGTATGGAGTTGGACTTCCTTTGTCACCGAAGAGGTCAAAGAACTCTGTTTTTGCCAGAGATCTGTTACTCTGTTCATCCAAGACTGTGTACATCTTGATTGCCTTTTCTCTGAAACCTGCAGGATACACCTTGACTAAACATATCTTGGAGCATGATCTAGGACGGCCTTGCTCTGTACAGATCTCAGTGCACTTGGAGGATACTGCTGGCGTTGTACTCTCGCCTTACTCCCCACCATGATCTTCTTGAGTTGCTGGAACTTCTTGCTTCCATGGTGGTGGTCCTGGGTGCAGTGTTGACAGTTGTTTGTCACTGTTACACTCTGTGCATTGTATGGTTTTTGTACAGTCTTTTGCAAGATGTTGAATTGAAGCGCAACATCTGAAACAAATGCGATTGTCTTTAAGGTAAGCTTTGCACTTTTCTAGTGTCTTACTCCTGAAACTGCGACATTTTCTTAGTGAATGAGGCTTGTTGTGGATCGGACATATTTTGTCTGGCTCCTCATCTTTCTTACTTGCGTTGTCTTCCTGATTGATTTCAGATTCAGTCGGGACTTCTGTCTTCCGTACAGAAACTGTTGCTCTGCGTTCTTTGCAAAACACTGGAGGTTTTTTTTCTACCTTTGGGAAGCTTGCCGTTCTCTTGTTCAGGAAAGCAAAGCTCGGATCATTGCGTGTTTCTGCTTGGTCTACGATTAATTCAGCGAGGAAGGCGAACGGTGGAAATGCAACTCGATGATCTTTCTTGTATCTTAATGCTTGAGTGACCCACCTTTCTTGCAAGTTGTAAGGAAGTTTCTCGATTATGGGATCAACTCCACATGCTGTATTCAAGTATGAGAGACCTGGCAGATATCCACTAGACTTAGCGGCTTCTATTTCTAAGAGTAGGTCCCTTAAACCTCTCAGCTTTTGATTGTCCTTGTTTGTTATTCTTGGATAGTTTTCTATCCTCTTCAGAAGCGCATCCTCGATCACTTCAGGTGATCCATAGCATTGTTCTAGTCTCTGCCACACCATTGCAAGTCCTGCTGCTGCGTCATGAACATGTACTGATCTGATTCTTTGGGCTTGCTCAGTGGATTCTGGTCCTAGCCATTTGACGAGCTGGTCAAGCTTTTCTCTGTCTGTCAGATCTAAGTCTTGGGTACCGCTCAGGAAAGAGGACTTCCAGGCCCAGTAGTTTTCTGGACGGTCATCGAATTTCATGAGACCAGCGCTCACGATCTCACGGCGCATCAGGAATCTTGCGACTTCTGTAGCTCTTGCTGCGTCTGGTGAATACTTCCTGGGTGTAAACTCAGGGTATGGCTGCGGCTGGTAAGGCTTATTAGACGCTTGACTAAGTCCATTTTGGTTAAGTTGCTGTTCTTGTCTGTTGTAAATCTTTCTGCTATAATCCAGGCTTGTATTTGCTTGAGGAGGGATTATATCAGCATCTGTTTGCACTCTTGGAGGGTTGGCAGATTGGTCTCTGAGCATGCGACCACTTGACTCCTCACACTGAGGTTCTGATTCAGTCTTGCAGTGTTGCGTAGTATCAAAGTTGCTTATTGCTGGTGGAGTCAATGACGACCTAGATATGTCATTGGACTGCTGGTCAGTGTACATGGTTGCTTGTGACTGTACGTACTCACGAGTGCGTTGGATTGCGCTGTGGGTTGATGTCTGGGTTTCTATGCCAGCGAACTGAGATTCGGCAGCCCTTGCAAGAACTTCTGCCTCTGCTAAGGCTGCTGCAGCGTTTTTCTGCTGTTTGAGTAAGTGTAAAGATGCTTGCTGTTCTGCTTCGTGTTATTGAACATGTTGTATAACACTAGTCAGACAGCTTAACAATAATTCAGAAGTCAAGAAACGTGAGACATCAAATCTGTATGTATTCTTTTTTCTGAATAACTTTGTAAAACTACAACATAAGCATAAGCAAAACATATGTGTCAGTACATTAAACATTATACAGCAGCCTCACTCCATCAGTGGATGTACTTACAGACAATTCCCTCATTAGTCCTGAAATAAATAGGGACTCTTCTGAATGCTGTCTGCTGTATCAGAAGGTCAGTTGTGAAATGGAGGAAATACAGTTCCAGGTTAAAGGTTACTGCCCTTCCCTCTGAGGGGAATACCTTTTCCTGTCAAGCTCTAACAAATACACTTCCAGGTTAAAGGTTACAACCTCTTCCTATGATGGAAAACATTACTTCCTATAAGCTCTGGCAAATAACTAACTCTGACCACTAGATGGCAGCAACATCAACAACATTGCAGTATAATCTGTAACAGCACTGACCAATATGGGCAGAACACTCCCTGTCTGGCATAATTTATTATGTCACTACCCAAACAATTACTGCTATGCAGAAAAAACATAAACAGGTAAATGGAATCCTAGTTAGTCTGAAATCAAAACTATAATGTCTGCTATAGGTCTGAGATAAATTCTGGCAGTCTCATTTTTTACAATCTTGACCTCAACCTTTCTAACCTTGCCATCCCTGCTAGGTAGAACATTGACAATAAGTCCTACGGGCCACTCGTTTCTGCTCTCTTGGCTGTCCTTCAACAGAACAACATCACCCACTTTCTAGATTTGGGCGATCCTTAGTCCATTTCCTACGGCGTTGCAGGTTTGACAGATACTCTCTCTTCCATCTTTTCCAAAAGGTGTCTGCCAAGCATTGTACTTGCTTCCATTGTTTCGCATGGACTTGAGTTGTACTTATGGTTCCAGATGGAACAGACAAAGAGTTCACCTTTTGAGTCCACAACATTGCTGGGGTAAGGACCATAGGTGTATCTGGGTCGGAGGACCATATAGAGTTCTGAAGGCATACTGCTTGAATAGGTCTAGTGGCATAATCTGCAGGGTTTTGCTCTGTAGATACAAAGAACCACTGATCTGGGTGTGTAGATTGCCTGATTCTATTCACTCTGTTGGAGACATACAGATAGAACCTCCTAGTGGTGTTGCAAATGTACCCTAGGACAGTCTTGCTATCAGTGAAGAATTTCACAGCATCAAAGTCAGTGTCTAGTTCATCTGTGATTAGCTCAGACATTTCGACTGCAAGTACAGCAGCACACAACTCTAAACGAGGAATAGTGTGGGCTGGTTTAGGGCTTAATTTGAACTTTCCCATGACAAATCCAACATGACACACATTTTCTGCATCAACTACTTTCAAGTAAGCTACTGCACCTATAGCTGTGGTGGATGCGTCTGAAAAGATACACAGTTCCTTCCTGCAAGCTGATGATAGAGATACAGGCACATAGCATCTGGCTATCTTTAGGTGCTCTAACGTTTGCAAGGATTCTGTCCATTGAACCCACTCACTTAGTCTCTCCTGTGGAAGCAATGCATCCCATTCACTTTTCCCAGATGACAGTTCCCGAACTAGGACCTTACCTCTTATTGTCACAGGTGATACAAACCCTAGGGGATCATAGAGGCTATTTACAGTAGATAGAATGCCTCTACGTGTAAAAGGCTTTTCCTCTGAGGAAACTCTGAAAACAAAACTATCTGATTCTAGATCCCAACTTAGGCCTAGGCTTTTCTGCAGGGGAAGAGTGTCTGTACCCAGGCAAAGATCTTTTAGGTCCTTAGCTCTGTCTGCTACAGGGAAGGCTTCCATTACTTCTTGGCTGTTGGAAGCAATTTTATGAAGACACAGGTTGGATTCTGCCAGCATTTGCTTTGCTTTACTGAGGATGGAAATTGCATCTTCAGGTGTGCTAGCAGAAGGGAGTCCATCATCTACATAGAAATGTCTCAATACAAAGTGTTTGGCTTCTTGTCCATAGCGCTCTGCATCTTTCTGGGCAGCTTTTTGCATGCAGTATATAGCGACAGATGGAGATGGGCTATTGCCAAATACGTGCACTTTCATTCTGTACTCGACAATTTCTTTGTCTATATCATTGTCTAGCGTCCCTTTAATGAATTCAATGAAATCTTTTTTCACCTCTGGCTTTCTCTGCAGTGTTTTGCTGAGTGAATGCAAACGCTTCATGGCTTGTTCCCTGTTACTAGGCAAAACACGTCTGGGTGTGCGAAAGGGGAGAGGGGCCACCCAACTGTGATTGTCATCTTGGTAAGCCTCTCTATCCATAATCTGCAGGAAGGTCTGATCCTCTATAGAGAGGGCCTGTTTGTCATCATCTTTAGTTTTCTGGAACACTGTAATCCCTAGATTGTCTGTTTCAATGTTGGAATTGACTTCTTCTTTACCATATAGTGTAAAAGAGTCACAGTGTTGTGTTGACCTGCCAAAGCTTTCCTTGACAACGAAGCTGTTGTGACAGGGACTGAGAAGGGATGTGCGTCCATTTGTTAACACAGACGTCTTCAGAGTGCTAAAGTTGTCAGGCTGGTGCACTGTCCCCAGGCAAACTTCTCCTACAATGACCCATCCCAGGTCCAGTCTCTGTGCATAGGGGGCATTATAAGGTCCATTTATTTGCTGGCGCACCTTGTGTACCTGAAGGATGTCTCTACCAAGAAGTAGAAGGATAGAAACATCTGGCTCAACAGCTGGGATAAGGTGAGCAATTGAGCGGAGGTGAGGGTGGTGATGGGCTACTTCTGGAGAGGGAATCTCAGTTTTGTCGTCAGGTATCATGCCACATTCTATTAGGGTAGGAAGCGGGAACTGCACTTTCTTATTGAAGGATTCAATGGTAAAGTCAGTAGCTCTTCTCCCTGTGGTTTCAACTGTCCCTGCACATGTCCTTAGAGTGTATGGAACTGCACTTGCCTTAAGGTTAAAGATATCAAAGAAATCTGACTTTGCAAGGGATCTGTTGCTCTGTTCATCTAGCACTGCATACATTTTCACTGCTCTTTCTCTCTTGCCAGTGGGATACACAGTCACTAAACAGATTTTTGAGCATGATCGTGCACTCTTGCCTTTTCCACATACTTCAGTGCAATTAGACATTACTGAGGAGAGTGGGGTCTCTTGTTGCTCCCTGCCCTGATCTTTCCTGGGTTCTACAGTCTCTAGTGGAGCAGGAGCAGGGCCAGGGTGTAAAGCTGCAATATGTCTCTCACTGCCACATTCTGTACATTCTACTGGTATTTTTCAGTCTTTGGCAATGTGATAAGTAGACCCGCAGCACTTGAAGCAGATGCCGTTTTGTTTAAGGAAGGACATCCGCTCTGCAATGGGTTTGCTTCTAAAGCCTTTGCATTTCTTTAGTGGATGTGGTTTTTTGTGTATTGGGCATTGTCTATCAGGGTTTTCTATGGTGTGTACCTTGTGGGTGCTTTGGTAGTCTGTGACTTCTGAAGGTACAGCTGTTTTGTGTGTGGATACAGAGGTCCTACCGTGATGTCTGTGAGGTCTCTCAGGTCTGTGCGATTGATTGCCGCTGGTGGTGAAGGCGAAACTGGGATCACTTCGGATTTTCGCTTGCTGTCGGACAAACCTAGAAAACACAGAGAAAGGGGGAAAGGCAACTCCATAATCTTCTTTGAATTTACCTCCCACAGACATCCACTTGTCTTGCAGATTTGAGGGCAGTTTCTCTACTATGGGATTAGTGCCTCTAGCTGTATCTAGATATGAAAGTCCTGGCAAGTAGCCATCCTCTTTGGCATATTCTATCTCTAGTAGAAGATCACTTAGTTCTTGTAGCCGCACGTTGTCTCTGTAGCCCACTTTGGGAAAGACTTCAAGTTTTCTCAACAGTGCTCCTTCTATTACCTCTGGGGATCCATACGTTTCTTCTAGTCTTTTCCAGGTCATGTTGAGTCCTGCTTTAGGATTGAACAGGTTTGCTCTTCTCATCCTCTTTGCATGCTCTACTGACTCGGTACCAAGCCATTTTATCATTAAATTAAGCATTTCTGCTGGTGATAAGTTCAGGCCTTCAGTGGCATTCAGAAAGGAAGATTTCCATGCCCAATAGTTTTCAGGACAGTCATCGAATTGGAGAAAGCCTGAGCTAACCATTTCTTTGCGGATGAGATATTTGGTGACGTCCACTGCACATTGTTGTTCGCGCATGTAATCTATAGGTTGAGGCGATGGGAACACTTGTTTTTTGTTCTTAGGGGTTTCTGGTACTTCATTCTTGATTTGCTGGCAGCCGCTGACCTCATGTGGTTGATTGGGCCTGCTCAGGGGGTCTGTTGATCTCGGCCTGACTTCCTTTGCTTCAGGTTTAAGAGACTGTTCCTTTTTGTGTGCATCAGTGAGGTTCTGGATGTACTCACTTGTACGATCTGCAGAGAATAGAGGTTTTTCTGGAACCTCTGCGCCTTTATATGATTTTTCACTTCCTGATCGACTTGTTCCCATGTAGGCATCGGCCTCTGCTTGAGCAACTGCAACTGCAGCTTGGCGCTGCAGGATGAGCAATTTTGATTCTTCTTGTGCCATGACAGCTTTCTTTGCTGCTAACTCCTGCATCATCTTTGCTTCTTTTTCTGCGTACTGTAGCTGGACACGGGCAGCTTCTACCTTGGCACGAGCTCTAGCCGCTGAGGAACTTGCTGAGGACATCTTGCTAGCCCGTGAAGATCTGGATGCATGCGATTGTGCATCGTCTTGCTGGGTGCCAGGAATGTTCTCCCTGCCTTGCTGTGTCGGCGGTGTCGTGACATCAGCCTTGTACTTTGTTCCTGATCTTAGACTCATGCTGCAGTAATGGCGTCTCAGTTTATTCCAGACCAGATGTGGTTGTCTTTTTACTGTTCTGCTTCGCGTTATTGAACTGTTGTATAACACTAGTCAGACAGCTTAACAATAATTCAGAAGTCAAGAAACGTGAGACATTAAATCTGTATGTATTCTTTTTTCTGAATAACTTTGTAAAACTACAACATAAGCATAAACAAAACATATGTGTCAGTACATTAAACATTATACAGCAGCCTCACTCCATCAGTGGATGTACTTACAGACAATTCCCTCATTAGTCCTGGAATAAATAGGGACTCTTCTGAATGCTGTCTGCTGTATCAGAAGGTCAGTTGTGAAATGGAGGAAATACAGTTCCAGGTTAAAGGTTACTGCCCTTTCCTCTGAGGGGAATACCTTTTCCTGTCAAGCTCTAACAAATACACTTCCAGGTTAAAGGTTACAACCTCTTCCTATGATGGAAAACATTACTTCCTATAAGCTCTGGCAAATAACTAACTCTGACCACTAGATGGCAGCAACATCAACAACATTGCAGTATAATCTGTAACAGCACTGACCAATATGGGCAGAACACTTGCACTTCTGTTTTTTTTCTAAGTGCTTCAGATTCACTTTTTGATTTTTCTCTCATCAATTCAGCTTCCTGTTCTGCATAGGAAGCCATCGCACAGGCTGCTTCTGCTTTTGCTCTTGCCTGGGTTGCTTTGACCCTAACTGATGACAGACTGGTGATGCTTGAATGTCTAGAACTAGTGCGTTTAGATCTTGCTGCACCGGCGCTAGCTGGAGTCAGATCTGCTTGACTGGATGCTCTGGACAGTGTTGTGCATCTAGACCTAGTTCTTGGCAAGCTGCATGTGTCTTCCTCTTTACAGGAGCATTGAGGGTTAACTGACAGAGTGTTGTTCTCTGTGTTCTGCTTCTCCATTTTGCTGACAGTGTGAGATACTGATGATGATGATGATGACTGAACACACAGCCTGTGTTCTAGTCAGTGAGGGAAATTAGTTTCACTTTCGTTTTGCTCCCACACAGACTGGATTTATGAGTCTTTTTACTGCTGTGGACGATTCAAAGCTGTTTAACTGCTTCTGATAACGTTTTAAAGCCTTTTTACTAGGGATGCACCGAATATTCGGCGGCCGAACATTATTCGGCCGAAAATAGAGAAAATAGCACTTTCGGTGTTCGGCCGAATAAGTCAAAAGGCCGAATAATTTTGTGCCGAACAATGTCAGCTTCCGCCCGGACTGCTCCCCTTCCTCATTGCGGCTCCCGGCTCCCTTCTCACACGCCGCTGGTGTCCTGTCCGGCCGCGAGTAGGGGGTGTGACGTCACGCTCGCGTCCCGCCCCCTGCTCCTGACTGCGGCTCCTTCACACTAGGTCCAGCGAGCGTGACACTATGTGCACGCCCCGCCCCCCTGTTCGCGGCTTTTGGCTCCGACCTGGCTGCAGTTCAGGTATGTGGAGCTGAGCACATTTGGGGGAGAATACGGTAGCTGCACAAGCATTAGTGTGCAGACTGCCATATGTTGTTGCCACTTGCCATGCTCATTACATTAGAGTGCCCTATAAAGTGCCCCTTAAAAAAAAGAAAAAAAATGTGCCCAACAGAGTGCTCCCTTGACATAAAATGTGGCCATCAGCGTGCCCCTTATTTTATGCTAATGGGCATATTTTATTTTATTTTATGCTAATGGGCACGCTAATGGGCATATTTTATGTTAAGAGCAACGCTGATTTAAATGTTTTGTTTTGCCCATCAGAGTGCCCCCTAACATAAAATGTGCCCATCAGCGTGCCCCCTAACATAAAATGTGCCCATCAGCGTGCCCCGTAACATAAAATGTGCCCATCAGAGAGCCCCCTAACATAAAATGTGCCTATCAGCGTGCCCCTTATTTTATGCTAAGGGACATGCTGATGAGCATATTTTATGTTAAGGGGCACTCTGATGGGCATATTTTATGTTAAGGGGCACGCTAATGGGCATATTTTATGTTAAGAGCAATGCTGATTTAAATGTTTTGTTTTGCCCATCAGAGTGCTCCCTAACATAAAATGTGCCCATCAGCGTGCCCCCTAAAAATTGGCAAAATAAATGGAAAAAATGCGAAACACCGCGTTCGGTATTCGGCCTTCGGCCTTCGGCCAAGCATTTCATTATTATTCGGCTTCGGCCAAGAATTTCATTTCGGTGCATCCCTACTTTTTACTGTAATGTCTCGGTCTGTGTGTTGCCTGAGGTACACAGCTTCACATCAAGTAATAACCAAATCTCAATGAAAGAAGCGCTGGTTTCTTTAACTGATGCAACCTTTACTGAGATATAATCCATACATGTGCCTTTACATATGAATAAGTAGATATGTGGTGGACATGAGAGTGGATATGATAGTGAAAGCGATATTGTGAGGTAAAACTGTAAAACAAACATATGAAAGACAGGTATACATAGTTATGCAGAAGATAGGGACTAACTAACATGTGCTTACTACATACTGGAACACCTTATTATCTATACAAAGGCCTAACATCCCTCTATACAGGCTGAACTAGCAAATCCTTTACTTACAGGCTTTTGGTGTTCATCAGGTTTGCAATCGATTAGCTTAGACGTCTTAAGGGTCTGTTCCCTAGGGTGGCTAAAGCTGGAATTGATAGATAAGTTTAGACTTGCCCAAGGCAGTAGGGAGAAGACCCGCCCCTAGGCTACAAGAAAATGAAGGGTCTCAAAGGGACAGACACTGCTGAGTGCCAAGTACAAGATATACAGTGCGAAGGCAGCACACCCCTCTTCCTTTTCCCTCTCCCTTACTTACCCCCCTGATTATATATGATATTTAAAATGAGATCAGGGATGGGGGAGTGTGACGGATGCCCTCCAGGGCATTCCACGCACCCCCCCATTCCGCATGCAAATACAACATAAGACTTGAAATCTACAATATCACGATTGGAGCCCAACAACATTTTAAGACTCCTCACAGTTCCCAAACTTTAAGAACACACATAGGTCTACAGGAGACATCAGAGAACAAAAGGTTACTTACTACATTCCACCATATACCTTACATGGATAAAGTGAAAGTGGTGTCCTAACTACAAATGTTCGCTACATTTACTTGTTTCACCAAAGTTGCGTTAATGCCATAGAGTTCTCTGACTAGTATCTTATTATACCGCAGTTGAGTTCTGTATAAGAAGATCTTTTTTCTATGATATGATCATTTTGTTATTTGATGTTTAACCACTTAAGCCCCGGAGGATTTGGCTGCTAAATGACCAGGGGGTATTTTGCGAATTCAGCACTGCGTGACTTTAACGGACAATTGCGCGGTCGTGCGACGCTGTACCCAAACGAATTTGACGTCCTTTTTTTCCCACAAACAGAGCTTTCTTTTGGTGGTATTTGATCACCTGTGCGATTTTTTGATCATGCGCTATAAACAAAAAAATAGCGTAAATTTTGCAAAAATAACAATATTTTTCACAATTTTTTATATGAAATTCCCCCCCCAAAAAAATGTAAAAATCAAAATGTTTTAACATTTTCAGCCAATTTGTTTTATGCTACCTATGTTTGGTAAAAAAAATTGCAAAAAGCGTATTTTGATTGGTTTGCGCAAAAGTTATCGCATTTACTAACAAAGGGAAAGATTTTTGTCATTTTTGTTGTTTTTTTTTTTAACGCGTAATGGCAGCGATCTGCGATTTTTTTTGCGGTACTGCGACATTGTGGCGGACAGATCGGACCCTTGACTGACATTTTTGACACTTTTGGGGTTACCAGTGACATTTCTACAGTAATCAGTGCTATACATATGCACTGTTACTGTAAAATTACACTGGCAGTGAAGGGGTTAACTTTTTTGAGAGGGAGGGGCTATGTGTGTCCCTAGGGGCGTGATTCTAACTGTGATTGGCTGTGGCTTCAGATGTATGAACAGTGATCAACAGTTCTACATAGTAGAACCGTATGATCATCATTCATACACTGGGGAGAATGACAGGCGGCTTATTTACATCAGCCGCCTGACTTTCTCCCTCTCCCCTGACGATCACAGAGTGACCGGCGGACATCGGATCCGCCGGTCACACGCGCGGGGGGGGGTCCGTGACCACTCGGGAGCGGGAGCGCGCCTCCGGGGGCGCGCGCACGCTCCCTAGACCATCAAAGGCTAGCGACATAGACCTACGTCACTTTGCCTGTGAGGGGCTGACCACCGCAGTAAATAGTCGTGCGGCGGTCGGCAAGTGGTTAACGACACTTTGTTTGTTATACCTGATTCTAAACAATAAAAATATTTTTGAAAAAAAAAAAAAAAAATTTTGTTCAGTAAAAATGTCTGATAAGATATTATCACTTCAACTTTAATTATTAGGCAACAATCCTTCCTGTGCTACTTCCTATTTCCCTCCAGAGCGCTCGTTCCTTTCTTAGACACTTTGTGCCAGTGTATACTGAGCTGAGTTCCTTTATCCATTCATTGCCAGACGGATCTCCTGGAGGATAAATATGATGAACTTCTATTTCTGCATCCTGGTTGTGTGTATAATGGGTAAGTCTACAATATTATAAGTTAAAGGGAACCTGATAGTATAGAATTATGGGAGCTTCTACTGCTACCTTATGCTTGAAGTGGTAAGGGTTCCCCTCCTAAAGTGTATTGTGCTTTTATGTTTCTAGTCCCCAAGTGCAAAACCTTACACTTCTCCACATTAAAACTCATTTGCCAAGTCGTTGCCCACTCTGTAATTTTGTCCAGGTCATTCTGTAGGATATCTGCTTCATGCTGTGCAGTTATTGCCCTGCCCAATTTTGTGTCATCTGCAAAAACTGATAACGAACTACAGATCCCGTCCTCAATGCTGTTTATGAATAAATTGAACAAGGTTGGACCCAGGACTGAGCCTTGGGGGACCCCGCTTACTACCTCAGACCAGTCTGAGTATGCGCTGTTTATTACCACCCTTTGGACACGCCCTTTTAGCCAGTTCCGTATCCAAAAGCAAACCCTGCTGTCGATACCTGCAGACCTTATTTTATAAGGTCATTGGTTCCCTCAATGAACTGTAGCTCCCCAGTGCCGGCAGCACTCATGCAGCCCCAGACCATGACACTCCCACCACCATGCTTGACTGTAGGCAAGACACACTTGTCTTTGTACTCCTCATCTGGTTCCCACCACACACACTTGACACCATCTGAGCCAAATAAGTTTATCTTGGTCTCATCAGACCACAGGAGATGCTTCCAGTAATCCATGTCCTTAGTCTGCTTGTCTTCTACAAACTTTTTGTGGGCTTTTTTGTGCATCATCTTTAGAAGAGGTTTCCTTCTGGGACAACAGCCATGCAGACCAATTTGATGCAGTGTGCAGCGTATGGTCTGAGCACTGACAGGCTGACCCCCCACCCCTTCAACCTCTGCAGCAATGCTGGCAGCACTCATATGTCTATTTCCCAAAGACAACCTCTGGATATGACGCTGAGCACGTGCACTCAACTTCTTTGGTTGACCATGGTGAGGCCTGTTCTGAGTGGAACCTGTCCTGTTAAACCGCTGTATGGTCTTGGCCACTGTGCTGCAGCTCAGTTTCAGGGTCTTGGCAATCTTCTTATAGCCTATGCTATCTTTATGTAGAGCAACAATACATTTTTTCAGATCCTCAGAGAGTTCTTTGCCATGAGGTGCCATGTTGAACTTCCAGTGACCAGTATGAGAGAGTGAGAGCGATAACACCAAATTTAACACACCTGCTCCTCATTCACACCTTAGACCTTGTAACACTAACGAGTCACATGACACTGGGGAGGGAAAATGGCTAATTTGGCCCAATTTGGCCTTTTTTTTTACTTCAGGGTGTACTCACTTTTGTTGCCAGCGGTTTAGACATTAATGGCTGTGTGTTGAGTTATTTTGAGGGGACAGCAAATTTACACTGTTATACAAGCTGTACACTCACTACTTTACATTGTAGCAAAGTGTCATTTCTTCAGTTGTCATGAAAAGATATAATGAAATATTTACAGAAATGTGAGGTGTATACTCATTTTTGTGAGATACCGTATGTACCATGCTAGACACAATGACGGAATCAAGTTGATATCAGTAAGCGGTAGCTCAAAAGCCTGTAAATGGGGGCGACGGGAGGGAGCAACATTCCTTTGTGGCGTAACATTAAACACTCTTTTTTCACTTGGCACTTCCTCTGACGAAGCCACAAATGCAGCGAAACATGTTGGGAATGGGATTGGGAGCTTACAAACTTTTATAAAATAGTTGAAGCTAACAAATGCAATTTAGAACTAAATGGAAATTGGCAAAGAAAAAGGGTAGGAAAATGAGGGGGTGATAGAGCAGACTAGAAAGCTCCACTAATGAAGAAGATCAGATAATCCAATATGCATGAATAGAAGACAAGTGAAGCAGGACAGTTCTGATAGAGATCTTCTGCTCGTTATTGTACTGCTAATGGAACGATGCATTCAATAATTATCATTGAAATACCTGCTGCATACAAAAACATGTTATATACAGTATACCGATATGTACACTGGACATACTGTGTTATTGTGATACATGCATACTAGGGATGGGCGAATGGCTTGGCCCAAACATGAGTTTGGGCCAAACATTTGCCTGTTTGGCCATTCGCCAAACACCCGAATTTGCAGGGTGTTCACCCCAAAGCTTTGCCCAATCAGGGCACAATGTAAGGTGGCTGTTAACCACTTAAGTGAGAAAAGGGGTAAAAAAACTGCGCAAATGGTGTGAGAAAATTAATTAACCACTTTACCCCCAGCCCTATTTCGGACACTTTTTGTTCACAAGTTAAAACCAGTATTTTTTCCTAGAAAACTACTTAGAACCCCCAAACATTATATATATTTTTTTAGCAAAGACTCTGGAGAATAAAATGTCGGTCATTGCAAAAATTTTTGTCACGCGGTATTTGCGCAGCGGTCTTTAAAACGCCATTTTTTTGGAAAAAAATTGAAAAATCACATTTCACTGCATTTAAAAAATACTAAACAGTAAAGTTAGCCCATTTTTTTTGTATATTGTGAAAGATGATGTCACGCTGAGTAAATAGATACCAAACATGTTACGGTTTAAAATTGCGCCCCCCCGTGGGATGGCGACAAACTACAGTCAATAGAGATCTCAATCTGCGACGCTTTAAATGTATTTAACGGTTGCCAGTTTAGAGTTGGAGTGTAGCTCTTTTTTTTAAATTATTGCCCACGCTCTGGCGATCGCGGCGATACCTCACATGTGTGGTTTGAACAGCGATTTCATTTGCGGCTCGACTTCCGTATACGTTTTTTTTTTGTGCGCGAGCTAACGGTGACGGGGGCGGCTAAATTTTTATTTTTTTTTTCCCTATTTATTTTTTCTTTTTTTTTAACTTTATTACAGGTTTTTAAAAAAAAATAAAAATCTGATCACTTTTATTGCTGTCACAAGCAATGTAAACATCCCTTGTGACACCAATATGTAGTGACAGGTACACTTTATGGAGGGATTGAGGGTCTAAAAGACCCTAGACCCCTCCACTACACTTCCCTGTATGCAAAACGCCGAAAACGGCATTTTTGCATACAGCCGTTTTTCAAATCTGCCGCCTTTTGCAGCACAGTAACCCGGATGTGACGTCATGGACGCCACCTCCGGGTTACGTCATCGGAGACCCGATCGATGCCGTTTCCGGCATTCATCGGGACTCCATCCAGCCGGCGGACGCGCCGGCTGGGTGCTCGGGGCTCCTGGTGGGACGGGAGCCCCGAGCAAAGCCGCGGAAGGCGGCGGGAGGGGGGGGGACGTCCCCTCCTGCCCCCCCGGGTAACGATTGAGCGGCTCCCGAGCCGCATCGATCGTTACCGACGGAAAGCCGACCGTCGGCTTCAAACAACGGTACCGGGATGATGCCTCTAGCTAGAGGCATCATCCCGGTATAACCACTCAAAGTCAGCTGACGTAGATCTACGTGGCTGGTCGTTAAGTGGTTAATATAAATAAATTTGAATATAAAGTGATAAAGTGGGATTTCTCCCACACTGTCAGCTGCTACACAAACGTGGAATCGTGATAAATAGTGAACAAATGGGGATGTAGCGCTCTACAGAAATATATAAAATAAATACAAACATGTGAACCATATAAACCATATAGAATGATTCCTGCAATAAAGTCTCTGGTGTCCAAAGCAATTAGATAATTGACAGCCAATGTGGAAGACACAGACTTGATAGGGTGGTTTCCTTAGCAAAGCTTTCACCTTCACACGATCACCCAGTGGAATAACTATATGAGCCGCTTACCAGATTTAATGGACCCCTTGATTATAGGGGGTCAAATGCGCTGTGTACTCCAGTAAGGAACTCTATTGCATCTTGCTCCCATAAGTAGAGGTCATCACAGCCAGAGTCAGTGCCATAATCAGAAAGCCAAGCCATATGCAGGGATGAAAAAATAGTCTCATGGTGCAGTATCTCTTATCAATCAAGCATTTATTTTAGACAAATTGCACTTACTAGACAAAAAGCAGATAAAAGCCTTCAATAAAATCGTATGCTGGGGATGGGAGACGCCGCTCCACGCTGCGCTCCTCAGACCCGGATGTGTATGGTCTCACGTTCCCGACGTTTCGTCAGTCAAGGCTGACATCATCAGGGGATCATCATTAAATCTGGTAAGAGGCTCATATAGTTAATGCCTAAAACTAACACTAAAAAGTGTTGATCTCCTCTGAGAAGAAAAGGGGGGATTTTTAAGGCAATAATGCATGAAAAAAACAATGAATGAATAAAATGTATGAAATTTATTGATTAAAAACGACATATCATATCATAGATACATAGATATACAAATTCCCTGGCCGAATGTGGAAAGCAAAGCGGCTCATATAGTTATTCCACTGGGTGATCGTGTGAAGGTGAAGGCTTTGCTAAGGAAACCACCCTATCAAGTCTGTGTCTTCCACATTGGCTGTCAATTATCTAATTGCTTTGGACACCAGAGACTTTACTGCAGGAATCATTCTATATGGTTTATATGGTTAACATGTTTGTATTTATTTTATATATTTCTGTCGAGCGCTACATCCCCATTTGTTCACTAGTTAACCACTTAAGCCCCGGAATATTTTACCCCCTTCCTGACCAGGGGGTATTTTGCGATTCGGCACTGCGTGACTTTAACCGACAATTGCGCGGTCATGGGACTCTGTACCTAAACGAATTTGACGTCCTTTTTTTCCCACAAACAGAGCTTTCTTTTGGTGGTATTTGATCACCTTAGCGATTTTTTGATCATGCGCTACAAACAAAAACAGAGCGTCAATTTTGCAAAAATAACAATATTTTTCACATTTTTTTTATATGAAATTCCCCCCAAAAAAAAGTAAAAATCAAAATTTTTTAACATTTTTGGCCAATTTGTTTTCTGCTACATATGTTTGGTAAAAAAAAAAAAATCGCAAAAAGCATATTTTGATTGGTTTGCGCAAAAGTTATTGCGTTTACTAACAAAGGGAAAGATTTTTGTAATTTTTGTTGTTTTTTTTTTAACGCGTAATGGCGGCGATCTGCAATTTTTTTTTGTGGGACTGCGACATTGCGGCGGACAGATCGGTCCCTTGACTGACATTTTTGACACTTTTGGGGTTACCAGTGACATTATTACAGTAATCAGTGCTATACATATGCACCGTTACTGTAATAATGACACTGGCAGGGAAGGGGTTAACTTTTTATGAGAGGGAGGGGCTGTGTGTGTCCCTAGGGGCGTGATTCTAACTGTGATTGGCTGTGGCTTGAGGTGTAGGAACAGTGATCAACGGTCCTACATAGTAGAACCGTATGATCACTGTTCCTACACAGGGGAGAATGACAGGCGGCTTGTTTACATCAGCCGCCTGCCTTTCTCCGGCTGTCACGGACGATCGTGAGTGAGCGGCAGACATCGGGTCCGCCGCTCACACGCGCGGGGGGTCTGTGACCGTGCGGGAGCGCGCCTCCAGCGGCGTGCGCTCGCTCCCCAGAGCCTCACAGGCTAGTGATGTACCGGTACGTCACTTTGCCTGTGAGGGGCTGACCGCCGCAGTATATGTACTTGCGACTGTCGGCAAGTGGTTAAAGGAATTTTTCATTTTATTGTTGCATTTTAAGCATTATTAAAATCAATGCTTCTAAAAAAAAAACTATTTTTTTAATTTCATTTTTTTTTATTGATCCACGTCCCCCCAGGGCAGTACCCAGACCCCCATACCCCTTGTATGGCCAATTACTTGCATATAAGCCTTCAAAATGGGCACTTTTGATTTTTCACCCAGGGAGGTGTTTGACCCATCATACCTCCCAACCATCCCGTATGTGCCGGGACTGTCCCGGGACTTGATGCAAGTCAGGAAGTCCCGGCAAATGAAGGCTTTGTCCCAAGGTGAACCAAGTGGGTTGTTTTTTAGGGGTTGGGCTTGGCCCCTTAGTTGGGGATGGCTCCTTCCTGTTCCAACAACTGCTCACTCATACACCAAAGACAGGCTTGTAGGAAAATTGGTCCTAGCCTGTAAAAAAAAGGAACCCTCATGAGTGGGACTTTAACGGCAACAGGGTTATATACAAAAATATAGCACTCAAAATGCTGTCGTGTATTATAAAAGTAACAAAAACGTTACTATTTGACAAATTTAGCAACAAAAATGGACAGCGCACAGGAATGGCAATATGGTATCAAAGGAGAATCAGCAGGCAGCGATCCATAGTAAATGTCAATTTATTGAACGAATGTAAAAACCAGGGATTGCAAGCACATTACCCCATAGGTCCTGATGATGGTGAGGGCATTGAAGGATGACAAATGCCAATAGTCAATCCAGGGTGATCCAACACTATACCTCTCGGAGTGTGCAGATGGCGGGACCCACCATGGAGAAGGAGGAGGATCCCTGCCGAACGCCGACGGCGCATGTACAAGCTATAACACTGGAATGGCAAGGGTAGCGTTGTGTCCGGAGGTGACATCACTCGATGGGAAGGAGCCAAGTGCGGGAACCAGCGTGGAATACAACCAAGCCCGTTGCCGTGACTACACGTTTCGCTCGCATGCACTTTATCAAGTCACGGGGATAGAATCCCTATACCGACTCACAATAAATACAGTCCACTGTCCCGAGACCTTGATGGCTATATCAGGGAAGGAAGGTGACCCAAAATCTTTGAATCCTCTCACAGGGTTTTAAGAGATCTGCCAATAGAAAACGTCCCCTCTGCAGATGTGCCGGATTTTCAGACCCCAGCTCCAAAGAGAGTAACAAAAGAAAAAAGAAAACTCGAAAAGGAAGAAGAAGAGGCCAGCACCTTAAGATCAAACAAGAAAGAGATAACAGGGTCAAAGTAAATAAGGAAACAATTAAAATCTATAATTTATCCTCCTATGTTCTCACTGATGCAGAATCACTTCTACTTAACCACTTGCCGACTGCCGCACGACTATATACGGCGGCAGTCAGCCCCTCACAGGCAAAGTGACGTAGGGGTACGTCACTAGCCTGTGAGGCTCCAGGGAGCGAGCGCGCGCCGCCGGAGGCGCGCTCACGCCCCCCCCGCGCGTGTGAGCGGTGGACCCGATGTCCGCCGCTCACTCGCGATCGTCGGTTACAGCGGGAGAAAGGCAGGCAGCTAATGTAAACACAGCCGCCTGTCATTCTCCCCTGTGTAACAACAGAGATCATACGGTCCTGCTATGTAGGACCGTAGATCTCTGCTGTTACATCACAAGCCACATCCAATCACAGTTAGAAGCACGCCCCTAGGACACACTTAACCCCTCCTTCTCAAATAAAGTTAACCCCTTCCCTGCCAGTGTCATTTTTACAGTAACAGTGCATATATATAGCACTGATTACTGTAGTGATGTCACTGGTAACACCAAAAGTGTCAAAAATGTCAGTCAAGGGTCCGATCTGTCCGCCGCAATGTCGCAGTCCCGCAAAATAAAAATCGCAGATCGCTGCCATTACTCGTTAAAAAAAAAAACAATAAAAATGACAGAAATCTTTCCCTTAGTTAGTAAACGCGATAACTTTTGCGCAAACCAATCAAAATATGCTTTTTGCGATTTCTTTTTTTTCTTTACCAAACATAGGTAGCAGAAAACAAATTGGCCTAAAATGTTAAAAAAATTTGTTTTTTACATTTTTTTGGGGGGGAATTTCGTATAAAAAAATGTGAAAAATATTGTTATTTTTGCAAAATTGACGCTCTTTTTTTGTTTATAGCGCATGATCAAAAAAATCGCACAGGTGGTCAAATACCACCAAAAGAAAGCTCTGTTTGTGGGAAAAAAAGGACGCCAAATTTGCTTAGGTACAGTATCGCACGACCGCGCAATTGTCCGTTAAAGTCACGCAGTGCCGAATCGCAAAATAGGCCCTGGTCAGGAAGGGGGTAAAATCTTCCGGGGCTTAAGTGGTTAAAAAGGGTCTTGAGTTCTCTCCTTCAATAGGTCCAAATAATTTTGGTCTATTCAAAGATCTCAATACATTTATATGACTACTTACAATTAAAAGACACTATGCCAACAACATTACCCACAAGGAGGCCCTTCCCCCAAAAACATCTTCCCCCCTCCCAAAACGAGGACGCAGTTGAGGGAGGCAATGTTCTCCTGTCAGAGAGGCAGGGAAAGTCAGATCGCGGGAGGAGCGGGCGGCCTGCCGCAATCTTCGGCTAGAATGACAGAAGAGCCGCCTGCTTATGTAAACAAAGCAGACGGCTCTCCTGTCAGAAAGGCAGGGAAATCGTGCGATTCAGCTAAGCTCAGCAATCCCTCTCTGCCTCTGTCCAACCCATCCCCCCACACAGTCAGTAAGCACAATAGGGAACACATTTAACTCCTTTATCACCCCCAGTGTTAACCCCTTCCCTGCCAGTGTCATTTATACAGTAAGTGCCGGTTCACACTAGCAGAAAGTAAAAAAAAAAAAATATTGTGTTTTTTTTCAAAATGTTTGGTCTTTTTTTTGTTTGTAGCGCAAAATCTAAAAACTACAGAGGTGATAATAAACCACCAAAAGAAAGCTATATACAGAGCCGCACAGTGGTGTAGTGGTTAGCACTTTCACCTAGCAGCAAGAGGGTCGCTGGTTCGAATCCCAACTACGACACTACCTGCCTGGAGTTTGCATGTTCTCCCTGTGCCTGTGTGGGTTTCCTCCGGGTACTCCGGTTTCCTCCCACACTCGAAAGACATGCTGGTAGGTTAATTGTATCCTGTATGAAAAAATTGGCCCTTCTGTGTATGTATGAATGTGAGTTAGGGACCTTAGATTGTAAGCTCCTTGAGGGCAGGGACTGATGTGAATGTGCAATGCATATGTAAAAAGCGCTGCGTGAATTGACAGCGCTATATAAGTATCTGAAATAAATAAATAATAATAATAAATTTGTGGGGGAAAAAAGGAGATCAATTGTATTTTAACATGACTTCGCACGACCGCGCAATTGTCAGCAACGCAGTACCGAATCGCAAACAATGGCCTGCTCATTAAGGGAGTAAAAGCTTCCGGAGCTGAAGTGGTCGAAGGTGTTACCCTTATTGTCACTAATCTCTGTTTGTCCATGTGGAATGGATCAACAAGTGAGACAGCTCCTTTTTTTTTTTCAACATTGATTGAATTGAATGCAGGATACACGGAGAGCCATCACCCCCAAAGGTCACCCCGATGGTCATGAAATGATATCATGGCTATGAACGGTGTGTAATTTAAACCACCTAGTATCCTGTCTCCACACCCCCTTTGGACTATACTGAAGTATATTCCTGCACCATGTGGTTTGTCCTTTACCCCCCAATAAATTGGACCCCAAATATAGGCTGGAGGATTATATCCTAGGGCAAAACGCTAAGGAGCCACAATACAGTGTTTCTCTGTCTTTTGAAGTCGTGAAGAGGGGAAAACCTCTATAGAGGTATATACTCAAGGGATTGCTACTACAACACGGGGGCTCCACATCAGTTGAGGAAATAATACGGAGACTGGTTTATACCACAAGCCGTCACCAAAATATGCATGCTACCATAGGGATTCGATTATCCTGCCCACTATCAATGCTCCCACACACAGCGAGAAATATCAGTATTGCTCGGTCTCTCTGGCCCTGACGAAGCCTGATGTGAAACGCGTTGGCTCATTGGGACCCTCAAACCAAACATTAACAGAGACTTCTTGCATCAACATCAGCTTGAAGCATGTATTGTTCCCTTATTAGGGATATATTTCTGTGCTGCTGTTTTTAACCGGTTGCCGACCGCCGCAAGTACATATACTGCGGCGGTCAGCCCCGGCCAGGCAAAGTGACGTATGGGTACGTCACTCGCCTATCACTTGCTTGTGAGCCAATAGCGGCTAGCGCGCCCGCCCCGGCTCGTTCCCTAGGAAGTCCGTGCTTGTGACTGGCGGACCCGATGTCCGCCGGTCACTCGCGATCGTCCGCCGCGAAGGGAGAAAGGCAGGCGGCTGATGTAAACAAGCCGCCTGTCATTCTCCCCTGTGTAGGAATGGTGATCATACGGTTCTACTATGTAGGACCGTTGATCATTGTTCCTACACTAGTAGCCATGTCCAATCACAGTTAGAAGCACGCCCCTAGGGACACACTTAACCCCTCCTTCCCCAATAAAGTTAACCCCTTCCCTGCCAGTGTCATTAGTACAGTAACAGCGCATATGTATAGCACTGATTACTGTAGTAATGTCACTGGTACCCCCAAAAGTGTCAAATGTCAGTCAAGGGTCCGATCTGTCCGCCGCAATGTCGCAGTTCCGCAAAAAAAAAATTGCAGATCGCCGCCATTATGCGTTAAAAAAACACCAAAAATGACAGAAATCTTTCCCTTAGTTAGTAGATGCGATAACTTTTGCGCAAACCAATCAAAATACGCTTTTTGCAATTTTTTTTTTTTACCAAACATATGTAGCATAAAACAAATTGGCCGAAAATGTTAAAAAATTTTGATTTTTACTTTTTTTTTTGGGGAATTTCATATAAAAAAATGTGAAAAATATTGTTATTTTTGCAAAATTGTCGCTCTTTTTTTGTTTATAGCGCAAAAAGTAAAAATCGCACAGATGATCAAATACCACCAAAAGAAAGCTCTGTTTGTGGGGAAAAAAAGAACGTCAAATTCGTTTAGGTACAGCATCGCACGACCGCGCAATTGTCAGTTAAAGTCACGCAGTGCCGAATCGCAAAAAAGGCCCTGGTCAGGAAGGGGGTAAAATCTTCCGGGGCTTAAGTGGTTAATATGTTGGTGAATACATGGGGGATTCTCCTCTTTATCCAGATGTCCCTCATCTATATACTGTATTCTTTTATATATCTAATAAATTGTTCAATTTTAAGTATTTGGTTTCTTGGTTTTCCTTCTCCCAACTGGCCAATAACCTCTACTATTTCTGTACTTTGGTTTTGCATGCAATTTGGGGCATGGGCCAACCTTCACGGTTGATTTTCTCTATTGAAAAATACCGGTCCTATTATAAAATTTGCAATTTGCTGGGGGCCAGGATGTTTTAAATTGTATGTACCCTTTTGAAGGTCACCTGAGGGGCAAGGGGCAATACAGGGGCCAATCTATGATCAAGTTGGAGTGTTTTTTTTATAAGATATGGCTTTATATTAGTCACTGAAAACTGTGGTGAATCTTTTAGTATTCATATTATCACTGTGACAGAACCTTTTCAGGTCAACTTGGGGATGTCCGGATTTAGGTTAGGGGCTGAGTTCCATTTGCCGGGACAACCCATCAGCGTTGCCATTTTGCTTCCCAGGGCAGTAGTGGATGGTAAAGTCAAAAGGCTGCAGTGCCAAACTCCAGTAGCTTCTGGCCCATAGTCTGTCGGTAGGAGGCTTGCGCACAGTCCCCTCCAAAACACACAGTGACAGTGGGTTCCGTCACAATCACTAACCATGGTTTGTCTATTATCAACTAGAACTGGATCCATACGTGTATTGAAGGCTTCACTTATAAGTAATGAAGGGTATCCCTTATCTTCAAACCTCCTAATCATCAGAGATCCTTGTGTCACGTAGTCCTCCCTTCTGGTACAATTCCTCCGTAGTCTGTGGAATTGCCCTCCAGGGATATTACGCTTCCAAGCTGAATGGTGGCAGCTTGAAAAGTGAAGATTAGAGATCCCACTGGTGGGTTTGATGTGATTCCTGCTGGTGATAGCACCGCTTAATGGGACAGAACCAAGTCTTGGAGGACTATCTTGTTAAAATCCAACACATGGGTAAAGGATAGGCCTAACAAATTGGCATTGTAATGGGCCACAAAGGAGGAGAAGGCGGCTGGGCCACCACTCCAGATAAGTAGAATGTCATTATGTAAAACATAATGTGTTGGGCAAAGGGGTTGTTGACCCAGACGTACCTCTCCTTCCAATAGCCCATCACAAGGTTGGTGTATCCTGGTGCGAAATTGGCGCCCATGATGGTGCCTTTCACCTGCAGGAAGAACTGATCCAGAAATGTAACATAATTCACTCAGAATTGAGCTCAGGTGCCTCCTGTTTCCACTCATCATCCTTGAGATGTTTCTACAACTTGATTGGAGTCCACCTGTGGTAAATTCAGTTGATTGGACATGATTTGGAAAGGCACACACCTGTCTATATAAGGTTCCACAGGTAACAGTGCATGTCAGAGCACAAACCAAGCCATGAAGTCCAAGGAATTGTCTGTAGACCTCGGAGACAGGATTGTATGGAGGCACAGATCTGGGGAAGGGTACAGAAATTTTTTTTAAGCATTGAAGGTCCCAATGAGCACAGTGGCCTTCATCATCCATAAATGGAAGAAGTTTGGAACCACCAGGACTCTTCCTAGAGCGGACAAACCGGCCAAACTAAGCGATAGGGGGAGAAGGGCCTTAGTCGGGGAGGTGACCAAGAACCCGATGGTCACTCTGACCGAGTTCCAGCGTTTCTCTGTGGAGAGAGGAGAACCTTCCAGAAGAACAACCATCTCTGCAGCACTCCACCAATCAGGCCTGTATGGTAGAGTGGCCAGATGGAAGCCACTCCTCAGTAAAAGGCACATGACAGCCTGGAGTTTGCCAAAAGGCACCTGAAGGACTCTCAGACCATGAGAAACAAAATTCTCTGCTCTGATGAAACAAAGATTGAACTCTTTGGCCTGAATGGCAAGCATCATGTCTGGAGGAAACCAGGCACCGCTCATCACCTGGCCAATACCATCCCTACTGTGAAGCATGGTGGTGGCAGCATCATGCTGTGGGGATGTTTTTCAGCAGCAGGAACTGGGAGACTAGTCAGGATGGAGGGAAAGATGAATGCAGCGATGTACAGAGACATCCTTGATGAAAACCTGCTCCAGAGCGCTCTGGACCTCAGACTGGGGCGAAGGTTCATCTTCCAAAAGGACAACGACCCTAAGCACACAGCCAAGATAACAAAGGAGTGGCTATGGGAAAACTCTGTGAATGTCTTTGAGTGGCCCAGCCAGAGCCCAGACTTGAACCCGATTGAACATCTCTGGAGAGATCTGAAAATGGCTGCGCACCGACCCTCCCCCATCCAACCTGATGGAGCTTGAGAGGTCCTGCAAAGAAGAATGGGAGAAACTGCCCAAAATAGGAGTGCCAAGCTTGTAGCATCATACTCAGAAATACTGGAGGCTGGAATTGGTGCCAAAGGAGCTTCACCAAAGTATTGAGCAAAGGGTGTGAATACTTATGTACATGGGAGTTTTTTTGTTTTTATTTTTAAGAAATTTGCAAGGATTTCAAACAAACTTCTCTCACATTGTCATTATGGGGGAATGTTTGTAGAATTTTGAGGAAAATAATGAATTTAATCTATTTTGGAATAAAGCTGTAACATAACAAAATGTGGAAAAAGTGAAGCGCTGTGAATACTTTCCGTATGTGAAAGGGATCCTTAGATTGTAAGCTCCTTGGTGGCAGGGACTGATGTGATTGTGTAATGTTGGTAAATATGATGGCGCTTTATAAATCAGTTTAGTTAATCTGTTTTATCTGATGACATAGAATTTGAAATGTTTTATCTATATGTCAGTCTGAATATCGGCATGTCACACCATGGGGGGGCCACCAGTCCTCCTGTAGGGGGCCCGGGCACACAGGGAGGCCAAACAGCACGGGGAATCGGTGTGTGGTCGGGCGGAGGGGCAATTACAGAAGGAAGCCCTGTGCGGCTCTCTCCAGCAGCTGAAAGCCAGCTTTCAGCTGCTGCAGGGAGAGACACAGACACATCATTCCTGTAGTTGCTTCTCCGACACCGATCCCCCTCCCTGTTCTGCCTGCTTCTGATTCCTCCCCCCCCCCCCCGTGTGCCCCCCTTTCACTGTGCCATTCCTCCCCTCCCTCCCACAGTGCTGCAGGCTTCCCTGTCCTGTAAAAAAATAACAAACATTATAATAAAAAAATTGTAAAATAAAATAATTGTAAACATTTTTAACTTTTAAAAAAATGTAAAAAACAATTAACCACTTAAGGACCGCCCACCTGGCCCACTGGCCCTCCTGCGCAAACCAACGTAGCCCTGCGCCATTTGCACGCCTGCTGCTAGGGGGCGAGCGCACGCTGCCGGTGGCACTTCCGCCCCCACTAGGTATCAGGGACTCCGATGCACGGGGCCGATTTTTGCCGGCCACCCCGCGATCGCTCCCCGCGAAAAACGGTCAGATGCTGTAAACACAGCCGACCGTTCGTCTCCCTGGAACGATCACATAGACTATGCGATCCTGATATATAGGAACACAGGTCTCTATGGTAATTTCACAAACCCATCCCCCATACAGTTAGAGACACTCCCCTAGGCTTACATTTAACCCTTTATCGCCCCTGGTGTTAACCCCTTCCCTGCCAGTGTCATTAGTACAGTGACAGTGCATATGTATAGCACTGATTACTGTAGTAATGTCACTGGTACCCCCAAAAGTGTCAAAAATGTCAGTCAGGGGTCCAATCTGTCCGCCGCAATGTCGCAGTCCTGCTAAAAATCGCAGATCGCCGCCAATACTAGTAAAAGAAAAAAAAAAAAGCAATAAAAATGACATAAATCTTTCCCGTAGTTTGTAGCTGTGATAACTTTTGCGCAAACCAATCAAACTACGCTTTTTGCAATTTTTTTTTTACCAAAAATATGTAGCAGAAAACAAATTGGCCTAAAATGTTAACCATTTTAGCCCCGGAGGATTTGGCTGCTCAAAGACCAGGGCCTATTTTGCGATTCGGCACTGCGTGACTTTAACCGACAATTGCGCGGTCGTGCGACGCTGTACCCAAATCCCTTTTTTCCCCACAAACAGAGCTTTCTTTTGGTGGTATTTGATCACCTGTGCGATTTTTATTTTTTTGCACTATAAACAAAAAAAATTTTTTTTTTTTTTTAAATAATATTTTTCAAATTTATATAAAATTCTCAAAAAAAAAATGTAAAAATTAACATTTTTTAACATTTTAGGCCAATTTGTTTTCTGCTACATATGTTTGGTAAAAAACAAAATCGCAATAAGCGTATTTAGATTGGTTATTGCGTTTACTAACTAAGGGAAAGATTTTTGTCATTTTTATTGTTTTTTTTTTAACTAGTAATGGCGGCGATCTGCGATTTTTTTTTGTGGGACTGCGACATTGCGGCGGACAAATTGGACCCTTGACTGACATTTTTGACACTTTTGGGGTTACCAGTGACATTACTACAGTAATCAGTGCTATAAATATGCACTGTTACTGTAAAAATGACACTGGCAGGGCAGGGGTTAACTTTATTGGTAATCAGTGGGTTAAATGTGTCCCTAGGGGCGTGATTCTAACTGTGGGGGGGGGGGCGTGGCTTGTGATGTAATCACAGAGACATACGATCCTACATAGCAGGATCGTATGATCTCTGCAGTTACACCAGGGAGAATGACAGGCGGCTTCGTTTAAATCAGCCGCCTGCCTTTCTCTCTCTCCAGCGGGAGATCGCGAGTGACCGGCGGACATCGGAGCCATCGGTCACTCGCGCGGGGATGTCAGGGAACGGGTGAGAGCGCCCTCGCCCCCTGCAGGCTCCTGGGTGAGCAACGTAGCTCTACGTCGGGTTGCCCAGGAGAGCCAGACTGCCGCAGTAAATAGTCGTGCGGCGGTCGGCAAGTGGTTAAAACATTTTTATTTTATTTTTTTTATTGGGAATGTTATTTAGCAGAATGTGAAAAATTTTATTTTTTTTCAGAATTGTTGCTCTTTTTTTGTTTATAGCACAAAAAATAAAAATCACACAGGTGATCAAATACCACCAAAAGAAAGCTCTGTTTGTGGGGGAAAAAGGACGTCAATTTTATTTGGGTACAGCGTCGCACGACCGCACAATCGTCCGTTAAAATAACGCAGTGCCTGATTGCAAAAAATGGCCTGATCATTAAGGGGGTAAAATCCTTCCGGTCCAGAAGTGATTAAGGGTTAATTCACAGGCTCTCTGTTATGTTTGTGTCCGCTAATAATGATTTTAGTGTATTTTTAGTGAAAATATTGTCTTGACATATTGGTGGGGGGGGGGGGGGGGCTGGTTTCTGGTAGGCATACTTGCCAACTGTCCCCATTTTGCAGGGACAGTCCCGGGCAAATAGGAGCCTGTCCCGGGTAATTTACATTGCCCCGGCAATGTATTTATTTACACCTTGCACTTTATTTATATTTCCATATTCCATTTTTTCTATGGTCACACCTCAGCACATTTCACACTTTAGAATTGCAGGGAATTGTGATGAGAATTTTAAACTTTAGGCAGAAGTAGTGCAGCTGAATGGGAGAATTATTCCAACTCTGCTACTTTGACCTTAAGTTTGAAATTCCCTTTTCAACTTCCTTTAATTCTCTCTTTATCATAGGCGTGCGCACAGGGTGTGTCGGGTGTGCCTGGGCACACCCTAATCTCTTAGGGCACAGTAGCATTATCGCTTTGATTGCCAGTGAGGAGAAAGTGGAAGATCTTCCTTGGACCTGCTCTGCCCTACGCACTTCTATTTCACTGTGCCAGCAGGGAGAGTAATGTACCGAGGCCATTAACATGTAGGCGCACACATGCATGGGTATTTAAACTTTGGGGTGCACACCCTAATGCAATAGGCTGCGCACACCTATGCTCTTTATTGAGTAGACCCTATAATCTTATAAGTAGGCGGAGATTAATTATGTGGAGTGGGCGGAGCTTTAGGGAAGTGGGTGTGGTAAGTAATTGATAAAGGAAAAGGAATTGGCAGCACTCCAGGTTGAGTCAAAATCCAGATTTATTGACTGGACATGTTGGATGTCCAGTCAATAAATCTGGATTTTGACTCAACCTGGAGTGCTGCCAATTCCTTTTCCTTTATCAAGTTTTCACAGAGGCGAGCCGGGGCATGCACCGGTGTAAGTCATCAGGCAATCACACCACCTTGAGCAGTGAGTTCTTGTCTCTTCAATTGTAAGTAATTGATAGCTGTGCTGCAAAGTGTCCCCGAAGTTGTTTTTTTCAAATGTTGGCAACTAGAGGTAGGCTGTATGGGGGAGGGGGGAGGGGGTAGGCTGTCCGGGTAGGGGGGGGGGGGGGGGGCTGGTAGGCTGTACGGGGCCCCATGATTTCTAACAGCAGCCCTGTGCTACACATACCCCCTTCATCTTCTTTTTGGGATTTTGTTGGGTAATGGTGGATTATTTCAGAAGTACCATGGGGGTTTTTTTCGCCTTCCTCTGGATCAACTGTAGGTATAGGAAGGTGGTATATGGGATTGTATGGTTGGGTTTTCATTACTGTTTTTCTTTTTTTGTTATTGGTTGAGCCAGATGGAATTGTGTCTTTTTTCAACCTGATTAACAGCTTGCCGACTGCCTAACGACTATTTACGGCGGCGGTCAGCACCTCACAGGCAAAGCGACGTACAGTAGATATACGTCGTTAGCCTGTGAGGCTCTGGGGAGCGAGCGCGCGCCACCGGATGCGCGCTCCCGCTCGGTCATGGACCCCCCCCCCCGCGCGTGTGCCCGGCGGACCCGATGTCCGCCGGGCACTCGCGATCGTCCGTTACACCGGGAGAAAGGCAGGCGGCTAATGTAAACAAGCCGCCTGTCATTCTCCCCGGTGTATGAATGGTGATCATACGGTTCTACTATGTAGGACCGTTGATCTCTGTTCTTACACCTCAAGCCACAACCAATCACAGTTAGAAGCACGCCCCAAGGGACACACTTAACCCCTCCCTCTCTAAAAAAAGTTAACCCCTTCCCTCCCAGTGTCATTTTTACAGTAACAGTGCATATGTATAGCACTGATTACTGTAGTAATGTCGGTGGTACCCCCAAAAGTGTAAAAAATGTCAGTCAAGGGCCCGATCTGTCCGCCGCAATGTCAAAGTCCCGCAAAAAAAATCGTTAAAAAAAAAAACAACAAAAATGACAAAAATCTTTCCCTTAGTTAGTAAACGCAATAACTTTTGCGCAAACCAATCAAAATACGCTTTTTGCGATTTTTTTTTTTACCAAAAATATCTAGCAAAAAACAAATTGGCCTAGAATGTTAAAAAATGTTGATTTTTACTTTTTTTTCTTTTTGGGAATTTCATTTAAAAAAATGTGAAAAATATTGCTATTTTTGCAAAATTGACGCTCTTTTTTGTTTATAGCACATGACCAAAAAATCGCACAGGTGATCAAATACCACCAAAAGAAAGCTCTGAAAAAAAGGACGTCAAATTTGTTTAGGTACAGCGTCGCACAACCGCGCAATTGTCCGTTAAAGTCACGCAGTGCCGAATTGCAAAATAGGCCCTGGTCAGGAAGGGGGTAAAATCTTCCGGGGCTTAAGTGGTTAACTATGTAACTATGCCATGAACCACACTGTATTATATGATATTTGTACCTAATCTCCCTCTCCAGGACTATCCAATGGAGAATCCATAGTGTGTCTGAGGAGGGGAAAGAATGTCACCTGCAGTCGTGTGGAAGGTTATGAGAAGGAAATCCATTTATGGTGTGATAACAGAGAAATCATCTGCCCGGTAATCCCGAGTCTGGACAATGTCAGCAATGATATGCAATCCCATGAAGTCAAATGTGGGACAATGAACAGGGGAGACAAGACATGTGCGATATACTATTGTCAGATAGAAAGACTCCTCTACATGTCAGCCCTCCTTTTCACTGCTTTGGGTAAGTTTCTTAAAAGCTGATGGTAATTTTGCTTATATTTCACCTTCCCTGGTTCCCTCTTCATCAAAATGATAGTGACATTTTTACTGACCGGCCGCCGCACTTTTACTGCAACAGGTCGTTTCTATTACGCGAAATTATGTACCTGTATGTAATATAGTGTAGTAGCCATTGGGGGGGGGCGCCAGAGAGGGAGCCAGTCCACCGGTCTATCTCCCGTCTGATCAATGTTTATAAACAATGTTACTTTGTATCTCTCTATCTCCTGTCTGATCAATGTTTATAAATAATGTTACTTTGTATCTCTCTATCAATGTTTATAAACAGTGTTACTTTGTATCTATCTTTCTCCCGTCTGATCAATGTTTATAAACAATGTTACTTTGTATCTCTCTATCTCCCGTCTGATCAATGTTTATAAACAATGTTACTTTGTATCTCTCTATCTCCTGTCTGATCAATGTTTATAAATAATGTTACTTTGTATCTCTCTATCAATGTTTATAAACAGTGTTACTTTGTATCTATCTTTCTCCCGTCTGATCAATGTTTATAAACAATGTTACTTTGTATCTCTCTATCTCCCGTCTGATCAATATTTATAAACAATGTTACTTTGTATCTCTCTATCTCCGTCTGATCAATGTTTATAAACAATGTTACTTTGTATTTCTCCATCTCCTATCTGATCAATGTTTATAAACAATGTTACTTTGTATCTCTCTATCTCCTGTCTGATCAATGTTTATAAACAATGTTACTTTGCATCTCTCTATCTCCTGTCTGATCAATTTTTATAAACAATGTTACTTTGTATCTGTATTATGGAGGCTCAGTATCACATATGGTGTACCTAGGGTGGTCTGCATGGAAATACAGCCAATGGAGGAATGTTGGGCATCGCTGCCCACATATTGGGTATTGCCACACACACCAGAGCGAGATCAGTAGCTCTGGAGCCCTCACTGGCATTTAACTCTAATAAAGCATCCTCTATGGACATTTTTTTGTACTCTCACTTTAATGTGTAATGAGCTCATTAACTTGGCAAGTCAAACCTCTGACCTCTCTGTGTTGTCTGACAGATGAGCCCCAATCACAAGACTGGAGAAGCAAACTGATGAATATTTTGGAAGGTATGTATAGTTTAATATGCATATATTAACCACTTTACCACCGGAGGATTTTGCTGTCTTCCGTCCAGGCCACTTTTTGCGATTCGGCGCTGTGCGACTTCAACTGACAATTGCGCGGTCGTGCGACGCCGTACCCAAACGAAATTTACGTCCTTTTTTTCCCACAAACAGAGCTTTCTTTTGGGGGTATTTGATCGCCTGTGCGATTTTTACTTTTTGCGCTATAAACAAAAAAAGAGCATTTATTTTGAAAAAATAACAATATTTTTAACATTTTTTTATATGAAATTCCCCCCCCCAAAAAAGATGTAAAAACCAATTTTTTAAAAAAATTTTGGCCAATTTGTTTTCTGCTACATATGTTTGGTAAAAAAAATCGCAATAAGCGTATTTTGATTGGTTTGCGCAAAAGTTATTGCGTTTACTAACAAAGGGAAAGATTTCTGTCATTTTTGGTGTTTTTTATTTTAATGCGTAATGGCGGCGATCTGCGATTTTTTTTGTGGGACTGCGACATTGCGGCGGACAGATCGGACCCTTGACTGACATTTTTGACACTTTTGGGGGTACCAGTGACATTACTGCAGTAATCAGTGCTATACATATGCACTGTTACTGTAAAAATGACACTGGCAGGGAAGGGGTTAATTTTATTGGAGAGGGAGGGGTTAATGTATGCCTGGTGCTTACTGACGTGTGGGGGGGGAGGTGACTGTGTGACACAGGGACAGATCGGATGTCCAGCTATGCTGAACAGTCCGATCTGTCAGTCCCTGTCACTATGGAGATCCGCCCGCTGTGTTTACACACAGCGGGCGGATCTCCAGACTCGATCCCCGACGATCGGGTAAGAGCAGCGAATGTGAATGAAAACAGCGGGAGCGCGCCGCCCAGAAGGGGGAGTGTCTGACGACGTTAATACTACGTCGTCAGACGATAACGAGCCACTCTGCCGCAGTAGTATTACTGTGAGCGGACGTAAAGTGGTTAAAAACAGCTAATAGCAGTACCAGAACCTGTCTCTGTATTTGCTTCCTGTGATCTTTAACACAGCAGAACCCTCATCGGGGGAGGGGGAAAGCTGCACTGTGTGCTGAGGGCTGCATTTTAATACTGGGAGCTGACAACAGGAGAGGGAAAATGGGAGAGGGTTGGTGATCAAGCTATGCAGCTTTAGTGTGCACCAATGACCCTCAATGGAGCTGCTGAATTTTTTTGTAACCTCCTAGTCTTTCAGCTGGTGATTTGTTCCAGTGGTGTAGCAAGGCGAGGCCACTGAAGTGTCTACCCTGGGTGCAAAATTCTTAGTGGGGCAGGGAAGCTGTCAAAGCCAACTGCCAATCATAGGCAGTGGAGGCATTTCCTGTCCTCCTGACTGCATATGTGCGGCTGCGTGGCAGAATATTTTGTCTCCGCTGCCTATGAATTGTCCTGAAGTTTTTAGATGAACCACCGACAGGGACTGAAAAACAGACTTTCACCCTTTTTATTTCTTTTTTTTTGGCTTTTTAATTGGATCAGGTGGGTTGGGGGGTACAGGAAACCCAAAAAGAGGAGAAACCAATTCCCTCCTCTCAATAGTATCTTGAAGCAGGGCTTTTTTTCAGCAGGAACGCGGGGGAACGCAGTTCCGGCACCTCCAGCACTAAATGTATGTAATGGCAAGGGGGGTCGGGGTGTGCTACAGGATTTATTGATGATGGCTGCTGGGGATTTATTGTCATTGGAGGTTGTAGTGAAGAGGGAGGGCCTACAATTTTCATAGTTTACACATCATCCTGTGTCAGGGATTTGGCAGCCTAGGTGTAACAGCATTTATTGGTTCCACTTTTACATCATAGCCATTTGGTATTACGACCCCACAAGAACACATCCAAAGGACTAGCGCCTGGACCATTTTTTGTTTGATTGTCATTGGAGGGGATCTATTTTTACCTGAGGGGGAGGTCTCTTGTTGCTTTGGCAAATCTATTGTTGCTGGAGGTGGCTCTTCTGTTGCTGGGGGTTAGTTGTTGCTGGGAGGGATCTGGACAGTCTATTGATGCTGGCTGCAGGTGGGATCTGTTTTTGCTGCCGGGGGTCTATTGTTGCTGGGGGGGGGGTATTTTGCTGCAGGTGGTCCATTGTTGCTGGGGGGGAATCCATTGTTCCTGGTTGCAGGGGATCTATTTTACCGCTTTTCTTGTTATAGTTAACAAATCTTATACCACAAACGTTACTTGGTTCTATATTCTCTGAAAGGGGCAGTAAGGTGGGTGGGGGTTGGAACCAAGGAAAGATGCTTGAAGGTTGATAGTGGCAGAGACAATGGGGGATACCCAGAAAGGAGGAGTTCCTGCACCTATTCTCTGAGAAAAAAAGCCCTGTCTTGAAGTATCTATAAAAAGTATCTTTAACTTCTGTCATATGGCCTCTACCATTGCAGACTTGGTAGGCCAGATGGACAGCTACCTTCAAGTATCTTCAGTTGTAGATCTTTGATCTGAGCCCAACAATTGGAAGAAGTGGAGCTTTGAGCTGAGACCAGAAATTAGTTAAAGTGGACCTTTAAAATGAGACAAGCAAATGGTAGTAATGGACCTTTAAGATGAGACCAGCAATTGGTAGTAATGGACCTTTGAGCTAGGGATAGACCAATATGGTTTTTTCAGGGCCGATACCGATATATTGGTCCCAACATATCGGTGTCGGCCGATATGGGCCAATATTTTGTACATCCTATGTCAGGGTCCGAGACTAGTCTTCTACTCCTCCAACCATTAGGTGGTGATGCTCATGTAAGGGTAAAATTACGTCACATAGCATAGTTCCGTTTACAAATGTTATTGAATATGCCACTCACATATGTACGAATTAAAGATATATCCCATTTTATCTGCCGATCAGGCCTCCCAACTAAATGCTCTCTTATCGGTAGACAATATCGCCGAGGCCCTCTCCTGCTTTGCACGGGCTAAAGCACCGGGCTCGGACGGAGTCCCGGCCGAATTCTACTCCCAGTTCACCGAGGTACTAGCCCCCAAACTCCTAGAGGTTTATAATGCCATGTTTGAGGCAGAGGATGTCCCCATGTTTATGAGTGAGGCCCTAATTGTCCTAATTCCCTAAGCCCGGTAAGGACCCTAGATATACGGAATCCTATCACCCCATTTCGCTCCTCCAGTGCGATATTAAGATCCTAGCCAAAATACTGGCCCAGCGCCTTAATATGGTTATCCATTCTCTCATCCACCCGGATCAAACGGGCTTCATGCCCTCTAAGAATACTGCATGCAACACCCGGCGCTTGTTCATGAATATACAGGCAACGCATGATTCTGTGGGTACATGGGTCTTGGTGTCCTTGGATGCCGCCAAGGCCTTTGACTCTGTGGAGTGGCAATACTTATGGCAATGTCTGCCAAGCTTTGGCTTTGGGCCCCACTTTGTGAAGTGGCTGACCATCCTCTATCACCGTCCTTGTGCTCGGGTGGTGGCGAATGGTCATACCTCCAGGTCGTTTCCTCTCTCCAGAGGTACAAGGCAGGGGTGCCCGATTTCTCCACTTCTGTATGCCCTTGCGGTCGAGCCCTTGGCCATCGCCATACGCGATCACCCTGCTATTGATGGACTCCGCCGTGGTGACCATGCTGATAAAAAAGGCCTCTATGCGGATGATATGATCCTTTACCTAGCCAACCCTGGCCCCTCTCTGGCAGCAGCCCTGGCCCTCATCACTACCTTTGGTAAGTTCTCGGGCCTGACCATTAACTGGGATAAATCACAGATATTGTCTCTGGATGTGTTCCCCCCGACTCTTGCCATTGTTGCGTGTTGCTACCCTTAAACATCTTGGCGTGCATGTTACCCGTAGCCTCACGGATTATATTTCTCTCAATATTGAACCCTTGTATGCCCTGGTTAAACATAAAACTCAGATTTGGACACGTCTTCCTATCGGTGTGATGGGTCGCGTGAACTTAATCCAGATGATCCTCCTGCCCAATATTCTCTATGCCCTCTGGCATTCTCCTACTTACCTCCCCTATAAATAATTTGCGATCCTTGAGCGTCTGCTAAAAACTTTTGTATGGGGCACGAGTAGGCACAAGCTAGCATGGCCTACTAAGATGGGAAGCCTTGACGTTCCTGACTTTGGGGCACATTACCTCGCATCTCAGTTGTCCCATTTCTTTCATATTAACGCTCTGGAGGCTCCTGGATACATGGCTTTAGCTTGCTCTCCTGCCGTTGCCTTGGGTCCTCACCCCTTCTGTGATATTGTCAGGGAGGGGGGTGGGCCCTCGAGTTCCCTGGTGCCGAGTGCCATCTCCTCTCACTATAGGAGGATCTGGGACCTGGCCCTTTCTAAAACAGGTGACCCCAAACTTCACGCCAAGACTCCCCTATGGCATAACTGCCTTTTACCTGAGCTGCTTCAACTACCGGACCCTGGGTTGTGGATGGCCAAGGGGGTTCTGTATCTTTCCCATGTCATACGGGAAGGGGCGATTAAACCCTTCTCCCTACTGAGGACCGAATTTGGCCTTCCTCAGACCATGTACTACCGCTATTACCAACATGCCCTCCATCAGGCCCGGACTGGGACATAAAATAGGCCCGGGCATTTTAGGCTGAGCAGCCCATGTTTTTTTTTTTTTAAACAAAATGACCAATGATGAACAACTACCGGTTTCTCTATGTTTTTTAGTTATATTTAGCCTGCACACCCATGCAATCCGATTCTGCAAATTGCACTGTGTTTTGAAAACCGATTGCGGGGTGTCGTTAACCTAACATACACTCCACAATCTGTTTGCATGGACGGGTTGCTATTTAGATGCAGTCTGCATTTAGTGTGAACCCTAGGCTAAGAGATAATGGTAATTTTAGGGTACATTAAAAATATATTACCGAATTTTTGGGTAAAATATAAAAGATGAGTTTGTGTCAAGTAAATAAATACCCAACATGTCAAACCTTAAGACTATGCATGCCCGAAAATAGCAACACATTTCAGTACCCTATATTTTCTATAGGCAAGGTTATTAAAGATCATAGAGGTCATCAGTTCAGAGTTACCATGAATAATGATCCTATAATTATTGCTCTCATTCCAGTGTGCAGGGTGATATATTACATGTGTAGTAAAATCAAGGTTTTTGTTCACAGGCGCCCCCAAAATGTGTATGTAGTTTCTTATGGTATTGGTGGGATAGGGATGACATCAGTAGCAGTGGTGGTAGTGGGGATAGGGATGACATCAGTAGCAGTGGTGGTAGTGGGGATAGAGATGACATCAGTAGCAGTGGTGGTAGTGGGGATAGGGATGACATCAGTAGAACTGGTGGTAGTGGGGATAGGGATGACATCAGTAGCAGTGGTGGTAGTGGGGATAGGGATGACATCAGTAGCAGTGGTGGTAGTTGGGATAGGGATGACATCAGTAGAAGTGGTGGTAGTGGGGATAGGGATGACATCAGTAGTGGTGGTAGTGGGGATAGGGATGACATCAGTAGCAGTGGTGGTAGTGGGGATAGGATGACATCAGTAGTGGTGGTAGGATAGGGATGACATCAGTGGTAGTGGTGGTGGGGATAGGGATGACATCAGTAGCAGTGGAAATAGGAATGACATCAGTGGTAGTGGTAGTGGGAATTGGGATGACATCAGTGGCAGTGGTAGTGGGGATTGAGATGATATCAGTGGCAGTGGTAGTGGGGATTGGGATGATATCAGTGGCAGTGGTAGTGGGGATTGGGATGACATCAGTGGTAGTGGAGATTGGGATGACATCAGTGGCAGTGGTGGTGGGGGATAGGGGTGACATCAGTGGTGGTGGGGGATAGGGGTGACATCAGTGGCAGTGAGTGGTGGTGGGGATAGGGGTGACATCAGTGGTGGTGGGGGATAGGGGTGACATCAGTGGCAGTGGTGGTGGGGATAGGGGTGACATCCGTGGCAGTGAGTGGTGGTGGGGATAGGGGTGACATCAGTGGTGGTGGGGATAGGGGTGACAGCAGTGGCAGTGGTGGTGGGGATAGGGGTTACATCAGTGGCAGTGGGAATAGGAATGACATCAGTGATAGTGGGGATTGGGATGACATCAGTGGCAGTGGTTGGGATAGGGATAACATCAGTGGCGGTGTTGAGGATAGGGATGACATCAGTGGCGGTGTTGAGGATAGGGATGACATCAGTGGGAGTGATGAGGATAGGGATGACATCAGTGGGAATGATGAGGATAGGGATGACATCAGTGGCGGTGTTGAGGATAGGAATGACATCAGTGGGAATGATGAGGATAGGGATGACATCAGTGGGAATGATGAGGATAGGGGTGACATCAGTGGGAGTGGTGGTAAGGATAGGAATAACATCAGTGGCAGTGGTGGTGGGGATAAGGATGACATCAGTGGCAAGTGGTGGTGGGGATAAGGATGACATCAGTGGCAGTGGTGGTGGTGATATGAATGACAATGTCCACTGCCCCTGATGTCATCCCTATCCCCACCACCACCACTACTGATGTCATCCCTATCCCCCCCCCCCATCACCACTGCCTCATGGGAGGGGGGAGAGATCAGACAGAGGGATGGCGGTGGGAGGGATGGGATACGGCAGAAGGATGGCAGTGGGAGGGATGGTGGGATCCAGGAGAGGGATGGCAGTGGGAGGGATGGTGGGATCCAGCAGAGGGATGGCGGTGGGAGGAATGGTGGGATCCAGGAGAGGGATGGTGGGATCCAGCAGAGAGATGGCGGTGGGAGGGATGGTGGGATCCAGGAGAGGGATGGCAGTGGGAGGGATGGTGGGATCCAGGAGAGGGGTGACAGTGGGAGGGATGGTGGGATCCAGAAGAGGGGTGGCAGTGGGAGGGATGGTGGGATCCAGGAGAGGGGTGGCGGTGTGAGGGATGGTGGGATCCAGGAGAGGGGTGGCGGTGGGAGGGATAGTGGGATCCAGGAGAGGGATGGCAGTGGGAGGGATGGTGGGATCCAGGAGAGGGGTGGCAGTGGGAGGGATGGTGGGATCCAGCAGAGAGATGGCGGTGGGAGGGATGGTGGGATCCAGGAGAGGGGTGGCGGTGAGAGGGATGGTGGGATCCAGCAGAGAGATGGCGGTGGGAGGGATGGTGGGATCCAGGAGAGGGGTGGCAGTGAGAGGGATGGTGGGATCCAGGAGAGGGGTGGCAGTGTGAGGGATGGTGGGATCCAGGAGAGGGGTGGCGGTGGGAGGGATGGTGGGATCCCGGAGAGGGGTGGCAGTGGGAGGGATGGGATGCCCTTTCCATACCTTGCAGCCGGCCTTGGCTTGGGTGGTGTGTTGTTGTCTGCGGTGCGTGCGGCTGCAGAGCCAGAGACACTGTTCCCGCTTCTTCTCAACCCGACAGGCAGAAGGGGTTCCCTCTAGCTCCACCCCCTTCACAGTGAGACACGGTCACCTGGTCAGCCCCTCAATAGCTACGCTGGGTGGCTGCGGAGCCGGCCGCAGTGAGCTGCCAGCCCAAACAGTGCCTTAGGAGTGACGGGGAGTCGGGGACATACCCGTAACCCGGGGCAGGTGGCTAGAAGAACATGCGGTAGCGGCCGCCGGCCGGTAATGCGGCGGCCGGCCCTCTCTGCGGAATTGGCCGCGGAGAGGCCAGCGGCAACCGGCATCAGAGCGGAGGGACACTTCACTAGTGAAAATCATGCGCCCGGAGCAGAGGCCTCGGCCCACCGGGCATATGCCCGGTCTGCCCTATGGCCAGTCCGGCCCTGCCCTCCATACACAATTTGAGGGTCACTACCTGGAGCTGCCCACGATAGAACTCCTGGACGTGTTGACTGGCTCTGACTCCCGCAAGCTCATATCTCTCCTTTAAGAAATGCTGACCTCCAAGACTGTTACGACCCTGGCCTATAGCATTCGCCCTCTCTGGACAACAGATGCAGGGGACCTTGACGATAATGACTGGAGTGAAGCCCTTGAAACCTGCATGCTTGTCTCACCCAAACTGTCCGACAGACTGACTCAGGTGTACATACTCCATAGGGCATATCTTTCCCTGGACAGAATAGCCAGATTCGACCCTTCCAGAGATCCCACATGTCCCAAATGTTTATTGTCCCCGGGTACGTTTGGACACCTGCTTTGGCACTGTCCCCATATCCAGGGATTCTGGGCACAAGTCATACGGTTTCTCCACGACCGCATGGGGGCGCCTGTCTCGTTGGATCCCAGGGTTTGCCTCTTGGGAATACTCCCCACTGAGGAAGTAGATAAATACACTGTTAAATTTCTTCACGAAACCCTCTTCAGTGCTAGAAAGTTAATTGCCTGAACCTGGATCCAACCTACGTGGCCAGACCTGGCTATGTGGAAAACGACGTCAATCAATCCTTGCCCTATAAGAAGGTTATTCATACTAACAGGGGCTCTCTTGGCCGCTATCATAAAGTGTGGGACAGGTGGCTCCACAACTCAGACACCTGCTCCCCTGGCTGATTGTCCTTCTTGCCAATGGCACCCTATCTGACTCTGCTGCACCCCATATGTTTTCTACCAGTTCCTTGCTTATCGCATGTGCTATGTGTGGGTCCGCCTTGCATGGTGAACCGTACCCCTCCATTCTTGCTGTTATTGGCTTTTAGTGTGTACAGACTTTTGTTTTCTTTAGTCAATATTTTTTATCTTGTTGTTCTTGTTATACTGGCCTCTTGTCGTTCCATGTACTGACTGTCCTTGTATTTATACATATGAACCCAATAAATGTTTGTTTTTTCAAAAAAAAAAACCAAATTAAAGATACAAGCAATTCCACATTAGCAGATCTGCTGGCAGATCAGTATCTCTCACCCACTTGCCATAAGTGATACCTGGGTGATACCGCTCTGTTCGGCATCCACTCAATACTGCTCCGTCTTTGAGCTGAGACCAGCAATTGGTAGTAGTGGACCTTTGAGTTGGCATCAGAAATTGGTAGTAGTATACCTTTTGATCTGAGACCAGCAATTAGTACAGGTGGACCTTTGAGCTGAGACTAGCAATTGGTAGCAACTGACTTTTGAACTTAGACTAGCAATTAGTAGTGGACCTTTAAGCTGAGACCAGCAATTGATTAAGCATAATTTACCATCAACTATAGCTTCCTGCCCCAGGCAAGGGGTCTAAGAAGCTTGAAGTGAACCCTTTTTGATTTACATCTTCACCAGGCAGCATTTTCGGGAGGTAAGGGCCCATAGACTCCCCCTCCTCCCCAGATAGCAAGTCTAGGAGGTAAGGACCCCTGGACTCCCCTCCTCCCCAGATAGCAGGTCTGAGAGGCAAAGAACCTTCCAACACTACCTCCTCTCCAGGCAAAAAAAAAAAAAAAACACCCTTTTAGAAGGTTCCCCCATATACAGTGCCTTGCGAAAGTATTCGGCCCCCTTGAACTTTGCGACCTTTTGCCACATTTCAGGCTTCAAACATAAAGATATAAAACTGTAATTTTTTGTGAAGAATCAACAACAAGTGAGACACAATCATGAAGTGGAATGAAATTTATTGGATATTTCAAACTTTGTTAACAAATAAAAAACTTAAAAATTGGGCGTGCAAAATTATTCAGCCCCTTTACTTTCAGTGCAGCAAACTCTCTCCAGAAGTTCAGTGAGGATCTCTGAATGATCCAATGTTGACCTAAATGACTAATGATGATAAATAGAATCCACCTGTGTGTAATCAAGTGTCTGTATAAATGCACCTGCACTGTGATAGTCTCAGAGGTCCGTTTAAAGCGCAGAGAGCATCATGAAGAACAAGGAACACACCAGGCAGGTCCGAGATACTGTTGTGGAGAAGTTTAAAGCCGGATTTGGATACAAAAAGATTTCCCAAGCTTTAAACATCCCAAGGAGCACTGTGCAAGCGATAATATTGAAATGGAAGGAGTATCAGACCACTGCAAATCTACGAAGACCTGGCCGTCCCTCTAAACTTTCAGCTCATACAAGGAGAAGACTGATCAGAGATGCAGCCAAGAGGCCCATGATCACTCTGGATGAACTGCAGAGATCTACAGCTGAGGTGGGAGACTCTGTCCATAGGACAACAATCAGTCGTATACTGCACAAATCTGACCTTTATTGAAGAGTGGCAAGAAGAAAGCCATTTCTTAAAGATATCCATAAAAAATGTTGTTTAAAGTTTGCCACAAGCCACCTGGGAGACACCAAACATGTGGAAGAAGGGGCTCTGGTCAGATGAAACCAAAATCGAACTTTTTGGCAACAATGCAAAACTTTATGTTTGGCGTAAAAGCAACACAGCTCATCACCCTGAACACACCATCCCCACTGTCAAACATGGTGGTGGCAGCATCATGGTTTGGGCCTGCTTTTCTTCAGCAGGGACAGGGAAGATGGTTAAAATTGATGGGAAGATGGATGGAGCCAAATACAGGACCATTCTGGAAGAAAACCTGATGGAGTCTGCAAAAGACCTGAGACTGGGACGGAGATTTGTCTTCCAACAAGACAATGATCCAAAACATAAAGCAAAATCTACAATGGAATGGTTCACAAATAAACATATCCAGGTGTTAGAATGGCCAAGTCAAAGTCCAGACCTGAATCCAATCGAGAATCTGTGGAAAGAACTGAAAACTGCTGTTCACAAACGCTCTCCATCCAACCTCACTGAGCTTGCGCTGTTTTGCAAGGAGGAATGGGCAAAAATTTCAGTCTCTCGATGTGCAAAACTGATAGAGACATACCCCAAGCGACTTACAGCTGTAATCGCAGCAAAAGGTGGCGCTACAAAGTATTAACTTAAGGGGGCTGAATAATTTTGCACGCCCAGTTTTTCCGTTTTTTATTTGATAACGTTTGAAATATCCAATAAATTTCATTCCACTTCATGATTGTGTCCCACTTGTTGTTGATTCTTCACAAAAAATTACAGTTTTATATCTTTATGTTTGAAGCCTGAAATGTGGCAAAAGGTTGCAAAGTTCAAGGGGGGCGAATACTTTCGCAAGGCACTGTATATCTCTTACTCAGCCAACATCACTGGCATAAACTTCTCAGTTATTCACCAATGTTGAATAAATATTAGTAACCCAATATATTGTTTATCTTTTATTTACTGGAGAACACTTCCTGAAAGCACGCAGAAGAAAAGTCCTTGCTCTTAGAAGAAAATTAACAAATCCAGATAACATAAACAAAGCTCAGCTGGTTACACTAGGATTGAACTATACTTATGGCATGGTCCCTACAAGTCTAATAGAGAAAAGTGATGATACTAACTTGTATATGTTGTCTGGCAGGGGTGCCTGGAGCAGAAGTATTGCGGAACCAAAATGTGGGATTTCTTGCAAGTATGTATGATTTTAAATGTATATTTTAGTAAAGCTAGTAGTAATACCTGAATCTGTCTTTGTATTATCATGTTGTGATCCTCTGCTCAGCAGACCTCTGGCAGGGAAGGGAGGTCATCTAACACTGACAACTTGCTAACATTTAGGTGACCAAGCTGTATTAATTCGCTGCAGTTGAGAATAGTGAGATCTCTGACCTGTATGTGTTTTGTGGCAGGCTTACTCAGACCACAAGATTTGTGGAAAGGTGCCAAAGATCGTATAAATGGTATGTATATTTTACAACGTATATTTTACCCAGTTCAGCTTTCCTCCCTGTACACCCCCCATGCAGCAGAGCATTTTTTACATTTCTACTATGGGCCTCTTGATCAAGCAATATCTCTGTCATTACTTAAGATAACAAAGTAATACATAAAACTTTTTTGGGGATATTTTTTATGTAAAAAAAAAAACAAACAGCTGAAAGTTTTTGTAGTCAAAAGTATAAATGCTTTTCTTTATCGTACATCAGGGGACACAGAGCAGCCATATTCATTACTATCTGGGTTATACACCACCTATAGGTGAATGGACACTGGCAAACCAATCAAGACTGGACGTCTCCCATATAACCCCTCCTATACAGGAAGTACCTCCATTTTTTGTTGCCAGTGTCTTAAAGGTGATGGTCACGGTAGAGAAGCTCTCCATGTTTTCATGTTTTTTCAAAGAAGAAGGAAGAAAGATTATTCTACAAAACCCAATCAAGATCTCTGAATCTAAGGGGATTAGCAATCAGATCCATCCAAAAAAGGAAAGCAGATACGAGGTTTTGCCTGTAATGTTGTCCTTTTTATGCACTGGACCCTGGGATCCGGACCCTTGGTAAAACCAACCCCAAAGGCACTCTGGCAGGGTGCTCTACAGGTCCAAAGGATTGGCCCCTCAAAAACAAGGGGGCCCAGTCCTTGAAGGTTGGCAAGTGACAGAAACCCACCGTGAAGGGTGAAGATTGGGTTCTTGTTACAAGACTGAGGCGGTACTAGTAAGTCCACTTTAAAAATATTTGTAAAAAATATTTTTATGCACTGTTCCCATTAATATAACAGATACCGAATGCCATGTTGGGCCTCTACAGCAGACAATGGGTGTATCAGCTGTGACAAAGCGCACCTTGTTTGCTTAAACATTCTGCTCTCACCCCATGTTGCTTGGTGTGCAGATTTTCACCTTGGCATAAAAGCGCCCGCTCATTCATCCCCTCTGTGGTTCCAGATCAGGGAGCTCCCTCAGTGACGTCTTTGTGGCGAAAGGGTCATCTGCATGCGCGAATATTCCCCATTTACAGGCACAAGCGCGCACGTAGATCTGGGAGGGGGCGTGCCATGACGCGATTGGCGTGTACGTGGATGTGGTCGTGCACGTAGCATGCCGCGCATGAGCAGTAACAAGCGCAAATGGCACAACTTTTTAAGGAATGTGTTCCCAGCGCGCGAGCTTCTGTCAGAGGCTGGAGGGGACACAGAGCAGCAGCAGCCAGGTTGCGCGAGTCACTGTGGGTGCATGTTTTTAGGCACAGCCAGGTTCTGTATCTTTGAGATAGGCAGTGCTGTGTGTGATAAGCTGTATAGCTTGGCACAAGCCTTGAGTACACTAAAGTTAGATCCTCAAGTTTGTGTTGTCCTCCCGAAAGAGGAGTTGGGGGGGGGGGGCACAGCTGGAAGGGGTACTGTGGTGCCACCGTCAGAATTAGAAGATCCTAGCCCTGCTTCCTCTGTGTTTACCTCCCCTGAAGGGCCAAACGTGGCTAGCCAATCTAAGCCATTACGGTTGTCAGGCATAGTAGCACTTCTGTCACAGCCCACTTCACTAAGGACAATTAGGCATCGGCATTGGACGGCCTTGAGGGTAAGATTGCTGGCATGATTGCAGCATCGCAAGGAGGGAGGAAACGTGATAGATCCCCCTCACCTGGGCAACCCCCTGATTTCGTTCAAGATTAGGCAGAGGATGTGGAAGAAGTAGCTGTAAAAGACCCTGAAGAAGATCAAGCTGAGGTTTCCACTTCTGGGGAGTCAGGATCTGAGGAATCATACTTGGCCTCTCAATCCCAGAGATTGTTAGTTCAGTCTCTCGCTGAAATGGTCCGGTTTGGATATAAATGACCAACCTTAGAGATGTCTGAAGTCTCTTTTTCCTCTCTAGGCTCATTGCAACCTCCTCAAAGTCCTCAGGTTTTTCCCTTACATCCGCTCTTTGAGCAGGTAATGTATGCTGATTGAGACTCTTCTCCCCCGGCCAGCCCCAAATGAGCTGTCCCAGCTCCCCCCAACCGCCCCCTGCTGACCAGGATTCAACCAGTAAGTAGAGAGTATCCAGAGCAGGGCTTCATCTTGGAATGGGGGTCAGGAGGAGGACAGGAAGAGGGAGAGTGGGAGGGGGTGGCCGAGTCGCTGCACCATGGGCCTCTGGTTTGTACTTGCCCCCCTGGGACAAAACTTGCCAGTCAGCCCCTGACAGCAAGTGATGTGTTAAAGCCCAACTCCAGCAAAGTGAAAAAGTCCACCCTTGCAGTGCTGGGGGAAATAGCCTCATGAATACTTTCTCCAGCCAGCTTCAGTGCTCTCCTCTTCCTCCCAAGTCTCAGCATCAGGGCCGCTGATAGGGGGGGACCATCAGCCCTCTTGTAGGGGGCCCGAGCACACAGGGGGGCCCACACAGAGAGGGGGATTAGTGATGGACAACAAATACAGAAATCTTCCTCCAGCACCTGAATCTGATCTGTCCCTCTCCCTGCTATCAGCTTTTATCTGCTGAGAAAGAGACAGTTGTCCCTCACTAATCCCTCCTCCCTTGTGTGGGCCCCCCTCCCAGCACTTATCTCTGCTCAGGAGTTTATTTGTAAATTGTAACTTTGTTTCTCTCTCTCTGTCTCTCTGATCACTGAGCTCCAACTGCCCAGCCTGGATATTTTTCTCATCTCATCTTTTTTATTTAACATAGTTTTTTTATTTTAGATTTAGCAGGAATTATGCGAGTTATGTTATATTTGTGTCTGCTAATAGTGATTTTGTTGTAATTTTAGCTAAATATATCTTTAATACTTTATTGGGGGGGGGGGGGGGGGGGGGCTGCCAGGTAGTCTGTACGGGGCCCCGCGATTTCTAATAGCAGCCCTGCTCAGCATCATCACATACCATACAGGAACATTAGTCTGTATGGTATGATGAGGCTGGAGTGTGACCACAGCCACCCACAATTCACCCAGGAGCACTAGAGGACCAGTCACATCACTATAGCGAGCTTACAGGAGTAAGGAATAAGTTAAAGCTGGGTACACATGGATCAAAATGCGTTTTGCTTCAGCAGGGACAGCTGAATTTTGATCTATGTGTGGCCTTGTCTGTTAGACAGAAGCTTCCTGTCAGATCAGCTTCCGTAGAATGGGACTGCTGGAAAACCTTGTTCAATCAGCAATCAGTGCTGATCAATGCTGCAGTGCTGATCAGCATCTCCATAAAGCTGGTCAGCAGAGGGAAGCATGAAGTACTCTAGAATTTCCTGCTAGAGGGCTGCACTGACTTTTGACTTGATAAAACACAGTGGACCAACGCCAGCAGATGACATGGCTCCCCAAATCATCACTGACTGTAACTGGACCTTACGCAACTTGGATTCTGTGCCTCTCCACTCCTCCTCCAGACTCTGGGACCTTGATTTCCAAATAAAAATGCAACATTTTCCACAGTCAGTGATGATTTGGGGAGCTGTGTCATCTGCTGGTGTTGGTCTGCTGTGTTTTATCAAGTCCAAAGTCAGCACAGCCCTCTAGCAGGTAATTCTAGAGCACTTCATGCTTCCCTCTGCTGACCAGCTTTATGGAGATGCTGATTTCATTTTCCAGCAGGACTTGGCACCGCCCACACTGCCAAATCTACCAATACCTGGTCACATGATCATGGCATCACTGTACTTGATTGGCGAGCAAACTCGCCTGACCTAAACCCCATAGAGAATCTGTGGGGTTTTGTCAAGAGGAAGACAGAGACACCAGACCCAACAATGCAGAGGAGCTGAAGGCCGCTATCAAAGCAACCTGGGCATCCATAACACCTCAGCAGTGCCACAGGCTGATCGCCTCCATGCCACGCCTCCATCCCACGCCTCTATGCCACGCCTCCATGCCACGTCGCATTGATGCAGTAATTGCTGCAAAAGGGGCCCAAACCACGTACTGAGTACATATGCATGCTTATACTTTTCAGAGGTATGATATTGTTCTATGTACACTCCTTGTTTTATTGATTGCATGTTCTAATTTACTGAGATTGTGGATTTTGGGTCTTTATGAGCTGTAAGCCATAATCATCACAATTATGACAAATGACGGCTTGAACTATCTTGCTTTGCATGTAAGGATTTACATTTGGAAGGATTGGGAAACAGAGATTTCGGGCACAAGAGTTTTGTTAAAAAGATTTCTTTTATTCAATACAAAACTAAATATTTTAAAATCATAGAAAAATACAGGCAAATGATTGTGTATTAAGGACACAGTGAGACCACATGACAATGGTCTATGTTATACAATGTCTCAGTGCATAGAACTTATAAAGGTCGGTTTATATACAGTTCAAAGTACAGGATCATTAGTAGTCATATAATCCTTGGAAACGTATTGCTTGTTATCAGAAGAACCGCCGACGGACACCCAAATAGTATGGTGCCGGTCAGCAGGGTCGACTGAAAATATAAGTTAACATTCACCATGTAATATATGACCTTTGCTCGACATGTTTCGCTTTCTTAGACAAAAAAGCTTCATCTGGAGCATATCATTTCTTTGTCTGTGTGAGAAATAACAATATTTAGATGGATTACATATATATGTTACCTCATTTTTAGTATGTTATAATTACAATTACATATAATTTATCTTTCCTTTTAATTACATATAATCGTCTTACACATCTCAAATAAGTCCTTTTATTTTTGCAATATCAACACAATATAACATTGGGTCTTGAGTTGCATTCAGATACTAGGGGAGTTTAGGGGAAAAGAACGGAGGTTGCCAATAGTGAGTATATGTGGGGATCCATGCTGTAGTTATAGTATAAGCATGTATATCCTATTTATATACCTGGTAAATGGACAGAAAAATGTATACATACCTGTACATATAGTCATCAGGCACATATCTTAATCTCCATAGAGAATTCTTTAACGAGGAGGACTGTGCGTTTTGGGAAGCTCAGAGAGGCAATGTATAGTGACATAGTAGTGAGGGTAGTCACTCCATGTCTCATATCTGGGTGGGTGAGAGCAGAAAAACAATGTTTCTCAGAGTAGTAAGCGTTTTAGTTCTATGATATCACTTTAAGGGAAAGCCCATAGGAGTGCCACACCATAAGCTCGAATGTTCTAAAGTGGTAAAGTCAGTGTGTCTCATGCTTGTTATAAGAGTGTATGAGTACCCATAGAGCCCATAGAACATTTGCCCTAAATGGGGGGGGGGGGGGAAGGAGGGAGGGGGGAACAACAGAAAGGACACATAGTCATTCTGGACCGTAAGAGAAGACAGGTGCCATACGTTTATAAACGATTATACACCAACATGCAGAGTTTACCCATTCGTATATGGGCTACCCCTATAGTAAAATGTATATCATGTATATTAATTTGCTTTCACACGCATATGTGGATATGTGTGTGTGATCAATTTCGTGTCCGGCCCACCCTCCTCCATAATGGTGGGGGGGGGTGACCAGGGTTATATGTAAATAAACAATTGCTACATGAGGTCCAAGATGAGTACATGCAAAGCGTACTTAGACTAGACATAAGTAATAAGCATAGTAGTAAATAGAGTGCCTCCCAAAATGATAGATCACTATGCAGTATAAAAGTTCCAAACATACACGGACACCTTAGCAATGCTCACCAAACTTAGGCAGGACCAGAGCTTAGATGTAGGGAGCGTGTCTCCTCTGCTTGTATGTCGGCTATTAAGCACAGTAAGATTAAGGTGAATTCCCGGATATCATAAAAGTATAATGTTACAGTATTGATACTGGCCATATGAAGCTTACCCCTTGCCACGCTGTTCCCAGCTTCCGCACAGTCCTCACCGGATGGGGAACCTCCACCATACCAGGGCTTGTAAATGGCGCCCTTAAGTAGCATGGATCCCGGGTGGTTCGTCAGACGGACGTCACCGCCCCGGCCACTCCCACCGGACATCGCTCGAGAGCCAGCACGGGGACACCCCGGCGAGGCTCTCGGCTTAGTCACTGGTGTATGCAGACTATACAGAGGCAGGAAGTGCCTCCGCAGTCCGCTCAGGTGCCACAGGAAGTTCCGCCCGGAAGGGGCGGGACTGACCTGCGGCCTATCTGGCCGCACATATCTCACTGATGAGGCCGACCTCCATGCTTACCCACATTGCCCCCACAGGATCGGTCCGCAATTACATGAGAGTTCTAATTGCCTGAAATGAAAAAACAACACAACAAAGACAGAATTTATATATTTAAAAAAATACAGATATAAAAGCATATTTCACTAAGGTACAAAGATGTTCCTGGTGAAACCAGGAAATATATATTGGTAACATATTTGTTTATCAAGAATTATTCTATAACCATGTTTATTTTTTGACATTAACCACTAGTAAGGGCTTCAATAGTAACAGCCCTAATGAAAGAACAGGGGCTGAACTGCCCCCTACTAGAAACACTTCCATACTTCAAACCCCAAGAGAGAGTTGCATATTTTGACTTATTGTAAATCCTCAAGATTATAATATTGATGAAACAGGGATATATAGCACAAAAAAACTGTTTGTTATAAATAAGACAGGAAGAGGGATATATGTGTCATAAGACCTATTTGATGTGAGGAGGTATCAGAATAATTGAATATATATATATATACGGGGGGAGGATGACCACGCCAAAACCAAGCCGACACCCTGACCCATATATCCCACAAAGGGCCATTATTGTAACCCGAGTATACTACTCGAGGTCAATTAGGTCTGTTGGCATTAGGTAAGCAAGGAAACCTTCACAGAAAGGATTTGTATGACTGTGTTTCATTTAACCCAGGTCTATAAGTGGCATTGAGACGCTCTATCCAGAGAGTTTCTCTCTGGAGAATTTTTTTGTCCCAGTTGCCACCCCGAGGATCTTGAGGAATAACCTCAAGCACATAAAATCTTGCCTTTTTGGGATTGAACCTGTGGTATAGGTCAAGGTGTCTGCTCACGGGCGTGATCATCCTTCCCCCTGCTGATGCGTACACATGGTCATTTATCCTTTGGCGTAGCTCTCTTATAGTTTTACCTATGTAGAACATGCCGCAGGTACAATGCATCATGTATACCACTCCACGTGTGCTACAGTCGGCTCGAAATTTTGGAGCAAATGTCTCCCCATTAGGTAAAGTGTATTCAGTATTCTCCTCTATCCAAGGACATAAAGCGCATTTGCGACATTTATAAGTACCTCTACCTGTTGTTACTTTATTTCTAATGGGTTGATAGTGGCTTGTAGTTAGTTGATCTCTTAAAGATCTTGTTCTCCTGAAAACGATTTGGGGATGTTTGCCCACGTATTTGTTTATAACAGGATCATCACGAAGAAGATGCCAGTTCCGTTCAAGGATATCTCTCAATACTTTTTCATGAGCGGAGTATTTGGTTATTAGTTTAACTGTCGATTGCGCATTTGGAGGTTTGGCTCTAAAGATAAGGCTGTTTCTATTTTGAGAAAACGCTTTGTTGAAAGCTGTTCTCAACAAACGCTTACTGTATCCACGAGCCATTAGGCGTTCTCGTAAAAGGTTAGCCTGTATTTTGAAATCCTTATCAGATGTGCAATTACACCGTAGGCGTATGTATTGGGCGTATGGAATACTACGTATAAGCGCCCCTGGGTGGGCGCTAGACGCATGTAATATTACATTCCCTGACGTCTCCTTTCTGTATAGGTTGGTCGTCAGGTGTCCATCCTCATGTTTGAGTACCGTTAAGTCAAGGAAATTAACACTCGAGTCACTGATAGTAGATGTTAACTTCAAGTTGAAGTCGTTTATATTTAGTTGGGCAATAAACTCATCTAGCATTGATTTTGAACCTGTCCAGACAGCAAAAATGTCGTCTATATAACGAAACCAGATTGCCACAGAGGAAAAAAAATGTGATAAATTTTCATCTGATGTGATTTGTCGCTCCCACCCCCCCAGGTACAGGTTGGCGTAGGCCGGGGCACAACAAGTGCCCATGGCCACGCCCTGCACCTGGAGGTAGTGGGACCCGTTGAAAGTAAACCAGTTATGTTTCAAAATAAACAATAGAAGTTCCAAAATGAAATCACAAAATGGCCAAGTGTGATGATCTTGCTCATATAAGAATGTGCGTATCATCCCGACGCCCTGCTCGTGAGGGATACTGGAGTATAATGCCTCCACATCCAAAGTCACGAGCAGGGCGTCGGGAGGAACCACCATATCTTCAATCATTTTTAATGTCAAAAAATAAACATGGTTATAGAATAATTCTTGATAAACAAATATGTTACCAATATATATTTCCTGGTTTCACCAGGAACATTTTTGTACCTTAGCGAAATATGCTTTTATATCTGTATTTTTTTAAATATATAAATTCTGTCTTTGTTGTGTTGTTTTTTCATTTCAGGCAATTAGAACTCTCATGTAATTGCGGACCGATCCTGTGGGGGCAATGTGGGTAAGCATGGAGGTCGGCCTCATCAGTGAGATATGTGCGGCCAGATAGGCCGCAGGTCAGTCCCGCCCCTTCCGGGCGGAACTTCCTGTGGCACCTGAGCGGACTGCGGAGGCACTTCCTGCCTCTGTATAGTCTGCATACACCAGTGACTAAGCCGAGAGCCTCGCCGGGGTGTCCCCGTGCTGGCTCTCGAGCGATGTCCGGTGGGAGTGGCCGGGGCGGTGACGTCCGTCTGACGAACCACCCGGGATCCATGCTACTTAAGGGCGCCATTTACAAGCCCTGGTATGGTGGAGGTTCCCCATCCGGTGAGGACTGTGCGGAAGCTGGGAACAGCGTGGCAAGGGGTAAGCTTCATATGGCCAGTATCAATACTGTAACATTATACTTTTATGATATCCGGGAATTCACCTTAATCTTACTGTGCTTAATAGCCGACATACAAGCAGAGGAGACACGCTCCCTACATCTAAGCTCTGGTCCTGCCTAAGTTTGGTGAGCATTGCTAAGGTGTCCGTGTATGTTTGGAACTTTTATACTGCATAGTGATCTATCATTTTGGGAGGCACTCTATTTACTACTATGCTTATTACTTATGTCTAGTCTAAGTACGCTTTGCATGTACTCATCTTGGACCTCATGTAGCAATTGTTTATTTACATATAACCCTGGTCACCCCCCCCCACCATTATGGAGGAGGGTGGGCCGGACACGAAAATTGATCACACACACATATCCACATATGCGTGTGAAAGCAAATTAATATACATGATATACATTTTACTATAGGGGTAGCCCATATACGAATGGGTAAACTCTGCATGTTGGTGTATAATCGTTTATAAACGTATGGCACCTGTCTTCTCTTACGGTCCAGAATGACTATGTGTCCTTTCTGTTGTTCCCCCCTCCCTCCTTCCCCCCCCCCCATTTAGGGCAAATGTTCTATGGGCTCTATGGGTACTCATACACTCTTATAACAAGCATGAGACACACTGACTTTACCACTTTAGAACATTCGAGCTTATGGTGTGGCACTCCTATGGGCTTTCCCTTAAAGTGATATCATAGAACTAAAACGCTTACTACTCTGAGAAACATTGTTTTTCTGCTCTCACCCACCCAGATATGAGACATGGAGTGACTACCCTCACTACTATGTCACTATACATTGCCTCTCTGAGCTTCCCAAAACGCACAGTCCTCCTCGTTAAAGAATTCTCTATGGAGATTAAGATATGTGCCTGATGACTATATGTACAGGTATGTATACATTTTTCTGTCCATTTACCAGGTATATAAATAGGATATACATGCTTATACTATAACTACAGCATGGATCCCCACATATACTCACTATTGGCAACCTCCGTTCTTTTCCCCTAAACTCCCCTAGTATCTGAATGCAACTCAAGACCCAATGTTATATTGTGTTGATATTGCAAAAATAAAAGGACTTATTTGAGATGTGTAAGACGATTATATGTAATTAAAAGGAAAGATAAATTATATGTAATTGTAATTATAACATACTAAAAATGAGGTAACATATATATGTAATCCATCTAAATATTGTTATTTCTCACACAGACAAAGAAATGATATGCTCCAGATGAAGCTTTTTTGTCTAAGAAAGCGAAACATGTCGAGCAAAGGTCATATATTACATGGTGAATGTTAACTTATATTTTCAGTCGACCCTGCTGACCGGCACCATACTATTTGGGTGTCCGTCGGCGGTTCTTCTGATAACAAGCAATACGTTTCCAAGGATTATATGACTACTAATGATCCTGTACTTTGAACTGTATATAAACCGACCTTTATAAGTTCTATGCACTGAGACATTGTATAACATAGACCATTGTCATGTGGTCTCACTGTGTCCTTAATACACAATCATTTGCCTGTATTTTTCTATGATTTTAAAATATTTAGTTTTGTATTGAATAAAAGAAATCTTTTTAACAAAACTCTTGTGCCCGAAATCTCTGTTTCCCAATCCTTCCAAATGTAATTGATCAATTGAGGATAGGGGCACACCCTAAATTGGATACGTCATGGCCAAGATGGCTGCTATCTGTGGACACATGACTTATAAAATAATTCTGATATAAAGGTGGAAGCACCAGCCATCCTGGGAAGTGGCAAGCAGCAACAGTATATAGGTTTAAGTATCACTTATTACCTTTTATACATATTATATTTGAACAGTATCATATGGAAGGATCGTGAAACATCTTTTATGCTAAAAAAACCCTGTAGAGAGTTGCCTATAATTTTTTAGCGCCAATTTTTGGCCTGCATCTGGCGTTTGAAGATAATTTTGTAGTTGTCTATTTAGTCAAGCCATAATTTATATACATTTCTCCAAAAAATAGAAATTTATATAGAAGAGACCATAAATCACTCTAACAATAACGGATAGAACTCATAGGACAACCATGGATTTCGTTGGAAATGCATGGACGGGTCTTATGACTGAAATTGAATCTACCTGTAACATCCCGGCCAAGGACGATATAAGCCTAAACCAATACATTAATACAGTAAAGAGACTTATTAAAAAAAAGTCAAATCTATATTGGCATATAGAATTTTTCTTGAAGTATATACAGGCAAATGTATGCCCTATGGGTCTGAGGATTCATCTATTCCCCTCCTTCGATAATGCTTCGAGCCAGTTTAGAACTCTGTGGGAACGTATTCTAACCAAATGTAGTACCGACTTGTGCCAGCTGTTGGTGTCCCAATACAAATTGGACCTAGCTACTTTGGACACTGAGTTATCATCTTTATATACTAAGAACGAGAATCTAAAAAAACATATACATTACGAGGCAAGATGGAAGGAGGTGAAGGAGTATGGAATCAAGCTTAATAGGGATATCATTGGTAAAAAACAAACTAAATTTTTAAAAGATAAGATGGCCTTCACGGAAGGCTATGCTTACCGGTGGCCGGGACCCAATAGTTCAAGGCGACCCCGCTACTCGCGAGGCCCCCGTGAACAGATGTTGAATACAGGTCCAAGGGAAACTGACTGGGAATCAGACTCGTCTTCGATCTCCGCACAATCTAATAGATCCAAAACATCGATTAGATCTAATCAAGATACTAGACCAAAAACAGACATGGCGACACGTAAACGAGGACAACAGGAAGGAGCCAATTACACACCACGCTCCAAAAAGCGACCCGATGAAACTTCCAAATTTCAACCATTAGGAACTGGGGGGACACAAATTGGACAGACTGTTCGATCTGTCGAGGCACTCACACAAGATGGTTTGGAAGCACAGGACCCTTATTTGGGACCCCTGGCTCTCCAAGCGATACAAATGTTGCAACCTTTATCCACTAACACTAACCCAAGTAATTCACCCACACAGGACTTCACATCCAATTCTCAAACACATTCACTAGGTGCTGCGGCACCGGTTTTTTCTAACACATTACCTTTAAATATACCCAGCACTACTTCTCTTAGACAAACCACTATTGATGGACACTTTGCAGCTTCACAGGCCCAGGCCTCAAATTTTCCCCTGAGCACATCACTAAGCCTTCCCACCTAAAATTATCAATTATTAACTTAACTCCTTATCACTTCTCCCCCCAAGAACAAGAGGTCCTTGAACTTGGCCTCACTTTCTGTCCATCTACTCCTATGGATAGATATGAGACCATAAAGGACGTCTATATGTTCATAAGGAACTTGACGTATAAACATATTTACGACCCAGAAAGACAACGCAACACACAAGATAAAGAAATTTCAGAAAAAATAAAACATTATACAATGCAAGAATTCCGTGTTCTACGGGATCTAATCTTACTATTGGAGGAAGGCAGTCTTCCGGATTCCCAGTCCCCCGACCAACCTATACAAACAAAGACAGTAAATCCAAGACAGGTCCCCTTCAAACCAAAATCCAATAATTTCCCTGACTTGACTACAAATCCCAACCTTTTGGCTTTTTTGACCACAGTGGTAGGTGAGATTAAAAATTGTGAGCTAAAATCAACACAAAATAATCTTTCTAAACAACAACTACAGATGCTTAACAAACTAAAAAACCATACAGACTTGGTCATCAAACCCTCAGATAAGGGTGGTAACCTAGTATTGATGACTCGAGAGGGATACGAAAAAATGTGCCTTAATATCCTCTCAAATCGTACATGGTACAAAAAGATATCCCCATCGGTTACTACAGAATTTAAAGCAGAGTATTTGGATATAATTGGACGTGCATATCAACTGGCTCTTATAGACAAAGACTGTTATAATTTTCTTAACAACAAATTTCCGAGACAGGCGACATTCTATTCACTCCCAAAAACCCATAAAAATTTAACTTCTCCACCCGGGAGGCCTATTGTATCGGGCATTGGAAGTTTAACTGAGAATGCAAGTCGTTTGATCGATTACTATTTACTACCACATGTAGTGCGGTTACCGTCATACGTCAAGGACACACTCGAGTTCTTAAAAATGATTGAAGATATGGTGGTTCCTCCCGACGCCCTGCTCGTGACTTTGGATGTGGAGGCATTATACTCCAGTATCCCTCACGAGCAGGGCGTCGGGATGATACGCACATTCTTATATGAGCAAGATCATCACACTTGGCCATTTTGTGATTTCATTTTGGAACTTCTATTGTTTATTTTGAAACATAACTGGTTTACTTTCAACGGGTCCCACTACCTCCAGGTGCAGGGCGTGGCCATGGGCACTTGTTGTGCCCCGGCCTACGCCAACCTGTACCTGGGGGGGTGGGAGCGACAAATCACATCAGATGAAAATTTATCACATTTTTTTTCCTCTGTGGCAATCTGGTTTCGTTATATAGACGACATTTTTGCTGTCTGGACAGGTTCAAAATCAATGCTAGATGAGTTTATTGCCCAACTAAATATAAACGACTTCAACTTGAAGTTAACATCTACTATCAGTGACTCGAGTGTTAATTTCCTTGACTTAACGGTACTCAAACATGAGGATGGACACCTGACGACCAACCTATACAGAAAGGAGACGTCAGGGAATGTAATATTACATGCGTCTAGCGCCCACCCAGGGGCGCTTATACGTAGTATTCCATACGCCCAATACATACGCCTACGATGTAATTGCACATCTGATAAGGATTTCAAAATACAGGCTAACCTTTTACGAGAACGCCTAATGGCTCGTGGATACAGTAAGCGTTTGTTGAGAACAGCTTTCAACAAAGCGTTTTCTCAAAATAGAAACAGCCTTATCTTTAGAGCCAAACCTCCAAATGCGCAATCGACAGTTAAACTAATAACCAAATACTCCGCTCATGAAAAAGTATTGAGAGATATCCTTGAACGGAACTGGCATCTTCTTCGTGATGATCCTGTTATAAACAAATACGTGGGCAAACATCCCCAAATCGTTTTCAGGAGAACAAGATCTTTAAGAGATCAACTAACTACAAGCCACTATCAACCCATTAGAAATAAAGTAACAACAGGTAGAGGTACTTATAAATGTCGCAAATGCGCTTTATGTCCTTGGATAGAGGAGAATACTGAATACACTTTACCTAATGGGGAGACATTTGCTCCAAAATTTCGAGCCGACTGTAGCACACGTGGAGTGGTATACATGATGCATTGTACCTGCGGCATGTTCTACATAGGTAAAACTATAAGAGAGCTACGCCAAAGGATAAATGACCATGTGTACGCATCAGCAGGGGGAAGGATGATCACGCCCGTGAGCAGACACCTTGACCTATACCACAGGTTCAATCCCAAAAAGGCAAGATTTTATGTGCTTGAGGTTATTCCTCAAGATCCTCGGGGTGGCAACTGGGACAAAAAAATTCTCCAGAGAGAAACTCTCTGGATAGAGCGTCTCAATGCCACTTATAGACCTGGGTTAAATGAAACACAGTCATACAAATCCTTTCTGTGAAGGTTTCCTTGCTTACCTAATGCCAACAGACCTAATTGACCTCGAGTAGTATACTCGGGTTACAATAATGGCCCTTTGTGGGATATATGGGTCAGGGTGTCGGCTTGGTTTTGGCGTGGTCATCCTCCCCCCGTATATATATATATATTCAATTATTCTGATACCTCCTCACATCAAATAGGTCTTATGACACATATATCCCTCTTCCTGTCTTATTTATAACAAACAGTTTTTTTGTGCTATATATCCCTGTTTCATCAATATTATAATCTTGAGGATTTACAATAAGTCAAAATATGCAACTCTCTCTTGGGGTTTGAAGTATGGAAGTGTTTCTAGTAGGGGGCAGTTCAGCCCCTGTTCTTTCATTAGGGCTGTTACTATTGAAGCCCTTACTAGTGGTTAATGTCAAAAAATAAACATGGTTATAGAATAATTCTTGATAAACAAATATGTTACCAATATATATTTCCTGGTTTCACCAGGAACATCTTTGTACCTTAGTGAAATATGCTTTTATATCTGTATTTTTTTAAATATATAAATTCTGTCTTTGTTGTGTTGTTTTTTCATTTCAGGCAATTAGAACTCTCATGTAATTGCGGACCGATCCTGTGGGGGCAATGTGGGTAAGCATGGAGGTCGGCCTCATCAGTGAGATATGTGCGGCCAGATAGGCCGCAGGTCAGTCCCGCCCCTTCCGGGCGGAACTTCCTGTGGCACCTGAGCGGACTGCGGAGGCACTTCCTGCCTCTGTATAGTCTGCATACACCAGTGACTAAGCCGAGAGCCTCGCCGGGGTGTCCCCGTGCTGGCTCTCGAGCGATGTCCGGTGGGAGTGGCCGGGGCGGTGACGTCCGTCTGACGAACCACCCGGGATCCATGCTACTTAAGGGCGCCATTTACAAGCCCTGGTATGGTGGAGGTTCCCCATCCGGTGAGGACTGTGCGGAAGCTGGGAACAGCGTGGCAAGGGGTAAGCTTCATATGGCCAGTATCAATACTGTAACATTATACTTTTATGATATCCGGGAATTCACCTTAATCTTACTGTGCTTAATAGCCGACATACAAGCAGAGGAGACACGCTCCCTACATCTAAGCTCTGGTCCTGCCTAAGTTTGGTGAGCATTGCTAAGGTGTCCGTGTATGTTTGGAACTTTTATACTGCATAGTGATCTATCATTTTGGGAGGCACTCTATTTACTACTATGCTTATTACTTATGTCTAGTCTAAGTACGCTTTGCATGTACTCATCTTGGACCTCATGTAGCAATTGTTTATTTACATATAACCCTGGTCACCCCCCCCCACCATTATGGAGGAGGGTGGGCCGGACACGAAATTGATCACACACACATATCCACATATGCGTGTGAAAGCAAATTAATATACATGATATACATTTTACTATAGGGGTAGCCCATATACGAATGGGTAAACTCTGCATGTTGGTGTATAATCGTTTATAAACGTATGGCACCTGTCTTCTCTTACGGTCCAGAATGACTATGTGTCCTTTCTGTTGTTCCCCCCTCCCTCCTTCCCCCCCCCCCATTTAGGGCAAATGTTCTATGGGCTCTATGGGTACTCATACACTCTTATAACAAGCATGAGACACACTGACTTTACCACTTTAGAACATTCGAGCTTATGGTGTGGCACTCCTATGGGCTTTCCCTTAAAGTGATATCATAGAACTAAAACGCTTACTACTCTGAGAAACATTGTTTTTCTGCTCTCACCCACCCAGATATGAGACATGGAGTGACTACCCTCACTACTATGTCACTATACATTGCCTCTCTGAGCTTCCCAAAACGCACAGTCCTCCTCGTTAAAGAATTCTCTATGGAGATTAAGATATGTGCCTGATGACTATATGTACAGGTATGTATACATTTTTCTGTCCATTTACCAGGTATATAAATAGGATATACATGCTTATACTATAACTACAGCATGGATCCCCACATATACTCACTATTGGCAACCTCCGTTCTTTTCCCCTAAACTCCCCTAGTATCTGAATGCAACTCAAGACCCAATGTTATATTGTGTTGATATTGCAAAAATAAAAGGACTTATTTGAGATGTGTAAGACGATTATATGTAATTAAAAGGAAAGATAAATTATATGTAATTGTAATTATAACATACTAAAAATGAGGTAACATATATATGTAATCCATCTAAATATTGTTATTTCTCACACAGACAAAGAAATGATATGCTCCAGATGAAGCTTTTTTGTCTAAGAAAGCGAAACATGTCGAGCAAAGGTCATATATTACATGGTGAATGTTAACTTATATTTTCAGTCGACCCTGCTGACCGGCACCATACTATTTGGGTGTCCGTCGGCGGTTCTTCTGATAACAAGCAATACGTTTCCAAGGATTATATGACTACTAATGATCCTGTACTTTGAACTGTATATAAACCGACCTTTATAAGTTCTATGCACTGAGACATTGTATAACATAGACCATTGTCATGTGGTCTCACTGTGTCCTTAATACACAATCATTTGCCTGTATTTTTCTATGATTTTAAAATATTTAGTTTTGTATTGAATAAAAGAAATCTTTTTAACAAAACTCTTGTGCCCGAAATCTCTGTTTCCCAATCCTTCCAAATGTAATTGATCAATTGAGGATAGGGGCACACCCTAAATTGGATACGTCATGGCCAAGATGGCTGCTATCTGTGGACACATGACTTATAAAATAATTTTGCATGTAAGGAGTCTATCTCATATATTAGTCTCCCCTTTTAAGTTGCATTACTGAAATAAATTAACTTTTGCACGATATTCTAATTTTTTGAGTTTCACCTGTATGTAGGTGTAGGTTGCGCAGTTTGGCATGTTCGATCCTTAAGGTCTCCCAGCCTTGCCTACTAGGGGGCGCAGGTTATAGTCCCACACTAGGCCCCATTTTGGATGGGGAAGAGCCTGCGAGTGGATGTCGACCTGGAACGCCCTGAGTTGCAGCGTACCTCTCGGCTGGCAGCAGCCCCACTCCGGGCGGGAGGTGGTCTGTCCGGAGCGGAGTCCACCCAGTCCATGGTATGGTGAGCAAATGCAGCCCCCCCATATCCCTTAGTGGTCTTGAGGGAGGGGGATGTGGGCCCACTCCTGGGGAAGATAGGACCTAGTACTTCCTAAAAGAACCCCCTGGCCTGTCAGGATACCTGGCCCTGTGCCCTGCCCCCCTCCCTGGCCCCCTCCCCATATTGCGGCTTTCACCTGAGGGGTACTATTGCTGCGGCACCTGGCGTCCTGGGGGGGGGGGGATCATTTTTTCCTGCTGAGTCTTGTTGTAGATCCTCTGTGGCTTCCAATTTGGGGTCCCCTGACCACATGGCACGCCGTAGGGGCCGCCATCTTTAGTGTGTGCATAGGAGAATTTCTCCCCGTTGACCTGCATGGTGCATCCATTCTTACTGTGCTTCCCATTGACTTGCATTGGCAGCCATTTTTGTGTAGCCTTATGGAGTTACACAGGCAGCGTGACCGTTCACATTCTATCCAGACTGATGTCATATCCTGTGACTTTCACTTTCACTTTTCTGCTGCACAGATCGGCTCTGAAGTTTTCTCAGAGAGGTGGTAAAGTAGTGGGGTCTCTGTGGGCATATCCCTGCGCACTCTGCTATCTGCAAATAATTAAAGGAGGAATCCGCATACTGCGGTGATCGGCAGTGGGGACTGCGACCAGCGCTCTTAAAGAGACAGCACACCTGTTTTATTGTGAACTAATTATGGAGTCCCAGGCAGTGGTTTCACCCTCAGACCCCCTTAGTGCGACTACCGGACCTTCCGGATCGCAGTCACTGGATTTCAGCAGCACTGGAAAGCCTGGCGACCAAGGTCGATTTTGTGATAAAAAAGGTTAATAGCCAAAAAGAGCCGCTACCTTCACCGCCATCAGTGGGGTCCTCTGATTCAGAGGCTGATATGGTCACCACAGACCCCCCTCCTTGAGGGATCACTGTCCTTGCAATCGGATGGTGAAGAGGACCTGTCCTCTTCAGCTGCAGCACGGGAACATGCTTTGATGGAAGCCCTGATTGTTTCAGTGAGGGAAACTTTAAAAATGGCAGATGAGCCCACACTGACAGGGACACGGGTGTCCTTTGGCTCCCACAAAACCCAAAAATCGGGCAAGGTTTTCCCTTGTCCCGAGAATTTTCATGATATTGTTAATGAACAATGGCAGCACATCAAGCATGTGCTAGTAGTAGCTAAGCGCTTAAACACCATTATCCCTTTGCTGAGACGGTTTCGAACCATTGGCCGGTAGTGCCTAAGGTGGATCACCCTGTATCCAGGTTGAACAAATCTACTATAGTGCCTGTGGACGATTCCCCGGTGTTTTCAGACCCAGTGGACAGGCGGGTGGAATCCCTTTCCCGCCACCTTCATGTGTTGGCGGGTTCAATCCTGAAACCGGTTTTTGTGTCTGTTCTGGTATCACAGACGGTTACGGAATGGGTAAGGGTTTTTAAGGGGAACCTAGATGCTGACTTAGTTTCCCCGGGGTTGATGGAACTTATGGACCAGATGGCCCATGCCCTGGTGTTCCTGTGTGATGCGTCCTTGGATGCCGCTTCCCTGGTGTCCAGAGTGTCGGCTGTGGGGATTGCCATAAGATGCATGGTTTGGCTGCAAAGCAGGTCGGCAGACCAGGCTTTCAAGAAGGCCTTAACAGATCTCCCTTTCCTGGGAGAGCGATTATTTGGCGACTCGCTGGATGAGTTGATCAAAGGTCTAACTGGTGGGAAGAGTACTCTTCTTCCTCAATCCTCCAAAGGCAAGGCACCCTGTAGTAAGCAGGGGCCTACTTTCACTGCTCATAGATGGTTTTTTTCTTGCCTCAGGGGCGCTAGACAAAGGTAAGACGTTCAGGGCTTTTGGAGGGGCTAAAAAGCCATGGTCAGGCAAGACCAAGACCAGTCAGTATGGTTCTGCGGACAAGTCCTCTTCAGCATAAATGGGGCGACCTCACCTGTTTCTGGGGTGGGGGGACATCTCCACTTCTTTCAGGAACCCTGGGCTTCCTTCATTCAAGACAAATGGGTTCCCAAACTGATTAGTTCCAGGTACAAGATCGACTTTCGGTCCCGGCCAGCGGACAGGTTCTTTCAGTCAAATCTTCGCCTCTCTTCGGATCGTTTAAAGGGTCTCTGAGACGCGGTGCAAGATCTCCTTGCTCAAGGAGTGATTGTGCCGGTTCCTCCGCAGGAACACTTTCACGGTTTCTATTCAACCTGTTCACGGTGCCCAGAAAAGACGACAAGGTGCGTCCAATCCTGGATCTCAAGGCTCTGAACCGCTTTGTGCGAGTGCAGAAGTTTCAAATGGAATCCATTCGGTCGGTGGTGGCGTCTTTAAATCAGGAAGATTTTCTAGCTTCCATCTATATCAAAGATGTGTATCTACACATCCCCATCTACGGAGGACACCAGCAATTTCTCCGCTTTGCGGTGGCAGAGGACCATTTTCAATTTGTGGTGTTACCCTTTGGTCTTACCTCCGCTCCAAGAGTCTTTACCAAGGTACTGGCTCCGGCATTGGCTTTGTTGCACCAAAAAGGGATTGCGATCCTGGGATATCTGGACGAACTCCTATTGAGAGCGGACTTTCACTCTACTCTGTTGGGCGACCTGTCGATTACAGTTCAGACCCTTCAGGAATTCGGGTGGACTATCAATTTAAAAAAATATGCTCTGATGCCTTCAGTGAGGTTGGATTATCTGGGGCTGACTCTAGATTCCGCCTTGGCGAGGGTCTTTCTTCCTCAGGAAAAACTTCAGAAGTTGCAGGGGGAGATCCAGTTGCTGTTGGGAACTGATCTGTCCTCACTATGGACTTGCATGAGAGCCCTGGGTCTGATGGTATCAACCTTTGAGGTTTCATTTGCTCAGTCTCACTCGAGACCTCTGCAAAAGGAGACTCTTGCCAAATGGAACAGTGATCCACAGTCTTTAGACAAAATTATACGCTTGAGCTGACTCATGAGGTCTGCTCTATCCTGGTGGATCCAGTCGCCAGCACTGTGTCAGGGCAGGTCCTTCCTACAACTGTTTTGGATGGTGGTCACCAAGGATGCCAGCCTGCCAGGCTGGGGTGGAGTGCTGGGGAAGCTCTGTGCCCAGGGGACCTGGTCAACAGAGGAGTCTTCCTTACCGATTAATATTCTGGAGCTCAGAGCAATCAAGCTTTGGCTGATCCACTGGACAAATCGGCTACGCAGTTCTCAGGTTCGGATCCAATCAGTCAATGCCACAGCTGTGGCTTACATTAATCATCAAGGCAGCACCAAGAGTGTCCAGGCGGCCAAGGACAATGTTCCGGCTCTTTCCGCAGTCCACATTCCGGGTGTGAAGAATTGGCAATCGGATTACCTGAGTCGTCAGGTGCTGGATCAAGGGGAATGGTCCCTTCATCCGGAGGTGTTTCATCTCATCTGTGTCCGGTGGGGAACTCCGGAGGTAGACCTGTTTGCATCTTGCTTCAACAAAAAGTCCAGAGGTTTGTGGCTAGGTCTTGGAATCCTCTAGCTGACGCCACAGATGCCTTGGTGGCTCCTTGGAGCCAGTATCGGCTGATCTGTGCCATTCCTCCGATAAAACTCTTGCCAAGGATTCTCCGCAGGGTGGCAGTGGAAGGAATTCTGGTCGTTCTGGTGGCTCCAGACTGGCCTTGTCAGTCTTGGTACGCAGACCTAGTAAAAATGGACGCTGATCCCCAGTGAAGACTTCCTCTGAGGGAGAATCTGTTGTCTCAGGGACCGATCTTCCATCCTGCTTTATGGTCGCTGGCTTTAAAGGCATGGCTGTTGAAGGGCAGGTGTTGAGAGATAGGGGTCTCTCTGAATCTGTGATTCCTATCTTGTTGAAGGCAACTTCTAGGAAGATTTATTATCGTACGTGGAAATCGTACATTTCATGCTGTGAATCACTGCAGCTCCACCCTCGCTTGTTTTCTATAGCTAGGGTTTTGGCCTTTTTTACAAAAAGGGGTTGAGCAGCAGTTGGCCTTGGACACTATCAAGGGCCAAATGTCGGCCTTGGCCATTTACTTCCAACGTCCGTTGGCTGCTAATGGTTTGATTTGCAATTTTATTCAGGGGGGTGGGTCATCTGGCTCCATGGGATCTCAATCTGGTTTTGTATGTTCTTCAAAAGCCTTCTTTTGAGAACATTAGGTAAAATTTCTCTGTTTTCTTTATCCAAGAAGGTTGCCTTTCTGGTGGCGATTACTTCTGCTCGCAGAGTGTCTGAGTTGACGGCGCTGTGCTGTCATTCGCCTTATTTTGTAGTCCACGGAGCCTTAAGGTGGTGTCTGATTTTCATCTAAATGAAGACATTGTGTTGCCTTCGCTCTGTCCTAAGCTTAAGCATCCCAAGGAAATTGCTTTGCACTCTCTGGATGTGGTTCGGGCGATCAGGGTTTACTAGATGGTCACTGAGTCTTTTAGGAAATCAGATGCTCTTTTTGTCCTTACTGAGGGATCTCGTAAAGGTTTGGCTGCGTCTGCCGGCAGACGGTTGCTCAGGCTTAGCCATTGAAGGGTTAGGTTCCTCCTTCCCCTGTGAAGGCGTATTCTTCTAGAGCGCTGAGTTTTTTTTGGGATTTTCGCCATCAGGCCTCAGTAGTGCAAGTTTGTAAGGCGGCGACTTAGTCGTCTGTGCACACATTTACAAAATTCTACAAGGTCATTTTGTTGCCATCTTCGGATGCATCCTTTGGCTGCAAGGTTTAAAGAGACTAATTTGTTTCTCTTTAGGGGTTTTTTTTCTTTCATGGGTGAGCTCCTGTTGTTCCTGATTGAGCTTCATGTTACCCAGTTGGCTACGTTTAGCCTTTGGAGTTTACGTAACCTATTTGGTTTGCGTTCTTATCACCCCTCATGCCTACAATGCTTTGGGATTTCCCAATGGTCTAAGAAGCATAAGGCCTGTGTCTGTCAATGGACGATAGAGAAAACTGGATTTTTGTAAGAACTTATCGTAAAATCCTTTTCTCTGAAGTCCATTGACAGATGCAGCATCCGGCCCTGTGATATGGGGATGGTTTGTGTCTTCTTATCACTGCTTGCAACGAAACTGGTATACTGGAGCAGGGTGTGTGGGGTTATGCCTATAGGCGTGGTAAACAGTTTTTTTTTCCTGCCTAGTACTACTCCAGTAGAGGGCAGCATAACCCAATGGTCTAAGAAGCATTAGGGCTGCGTCTGTCAATGGACTTCAGAGAAAAGGATTTTACGGTAAGTTTTTATAAAAATCCAGTTTTTCTTGTGGACAGAATACAGGCAAAGTTATTGTTGCCATCAAGAAAAGTCATAGACCTGAACGACCTGGTTTGGTCCATAAGAAGGAAAAAGTATCCTACGGTACGTCTTTGCATGAGGTTATTAGGGAAGATGGTGTCCTCATTTGGAGCAGTTCCCTATGCTCAATTCTATGCCAGAACTTTACAGAACAACATTCTGTCAGCATGGACCAGAAAGGTCTAGGCCCTAGATTGATGCATGTCTCTGGTACCAAGGGTACGTCAGAGTCTAAGTTTGTGGTTGGTAACCAGGAATTTGGAAAGAGGGAAATCCTTGCTGCCAGTAGTCTATAAAGTAGTGACTACAGATGCCAGTCCCTTGGCTGGGGAGCAGTTCTGGAGAAAGCCACTGTCCAAGGAAAGTGGGCTTAGGTAGAAAGGAGCCTCCCCATTAATATCTTGGAAATCCGAGCAGTTTGTCAGGCTTTAAAGTTCTGGACGCCCAGACTTCGGGGGTTACTCTGTCAGATACAATCTGACAATGTCACGGCTCTGGCTTATATCAACCATCAGGGAGGCACCTCCCAAAAGTCAGTCAGCCAGCCCAAAAGGAGGTGGATCTCATCCTATCCTCGGTGGAAAAATTTGTTCTATACCTATCGGTAGTTTTCTTTCTGGGAATAGAAAACTGTCAGGCAGACTTTCTTAATGCTGGGGGGGGGGGGGGGTCCCAGATGTAGATCTGATGGCATCCAGGTTCCACAACAAGTTGAAAATAATTTTGTCCAGGACCAGGGATCCAATCGCAGTCGGAGTGGATGATTTGGTGACTCCTTGGGAGGAGTTTTCCCTGATCTATGCCTTTCCTCCAGTTCAGTTGCTGCCACGTTTTCTACGCAGAATACAGGTAGAGGGGATATCAGTAATCCTGGTGGCTCCAGCATGGTCCAGGGGGTTTTGGTATGCACAAATTCTAGAAGTGGCAGTGGCAAGGCCTTGGGTTCTTCCACTGCATCCGGACCTGCTCTCTCAAGGTCCGATATTCCACCCTGTTTTACAGTCTCTGAATTTGAAGGCTTGGCTTTTGAAGCCTGGATATTGAAGAAGCGGAGTGCATCTGGCCCTACAGTCTGTACCCTGATAAACGCTAGAAAACCAGTCTCTAGAGGCATTTATTACAGAGTCTGGAAGTCTTACATTTCCTGGTGTGCGGCCAGAAAATAGCATCCCCGTAAATATATCATCTAGAGAATTTTAGCCTTCTTGCAAGTAGGGGTAGATATGAAGTTATCCTTAGGCACTATTAATGGTCAAATTTCAGCTTTATGGTTCTTTTTCCAAAGACTGATGGCTTAGCATTTCTTGGTTCGAACCTTCGTTCAAGAGGTGCTACACATGCTTCCACCAGTGAAGCCACCATTGTATCCCTGGGATCTAAATTTGGTGTTGGCAGTTTTACAGAAAAAGCCTTTTGAGCCCATGTGGCATATTCCTCTGGTTCTTTTGACCAGAAAGTTGATCTTTTTTGGTTGCAGTAACTTCAGCCAGAAGAGTTTCAGAATTAGCGGATGACTAGATTCTATCAAGTGGATGTTAGGACCCTGGAGGAATCTGCATTTGGCCGCAGTGTTTGGCAGGCAGCTATATAGATCTTTTGCAGTCTGATGGCAGTGTTTTTATGGTGTCCCCCTCCCCTCAAGTGCATTGCTTTGCGACGTCCCAGATAGTAATGAATATGGCTGCTCTGTGTCTCATGATGTACGATAAAGAAATATGGATTTTTCCTACAGCTTACCTGAAAAATCTATTTCTTGGAGTACATCACTGGACATAGAGGTCCCTCTCCTCTTGTCTGGGATGTTTATTGCTTGATACAAAACGGAGGTACTTCCTGTGTAGGAGGGGGTATATGGGGTGACTTCCTGTCTGATTGGTTTGCCATTCACCTATAGGTGGCATATAACCCATATAGTAATGAATATGGCTGCTCTGTGTCCCGTGATTGACTCCAAGAAATGGATTTACAGGTAAGCTGTAGAAAAAAATCCATGTTTTTATAATGTGTCCTGTTTACAATGACAACAAAAATAGGACTCTGGTACAAAGCATTACAAAGTTATTTACAGGTAAAATACATGTTTTTTTTTTTTTTTTTCACTTTGCACTTTATTAATAAAACACCAAAAAACAAAAAAAACAAAACAAAACCAATATGAATAAAAAGAACAATGTTAAAATACTATTAGTTTAGCTTAGTTTAGGGTAAAATAGGGGCTAAAAAGCAATAAACAATGCAACTATGTATTTCTTTATCCAATGCCTGGAGAGTGTTTATAAACAATGTTACTTTGTATCTCTCTATCTCCTGTCTGATCAATGTTTATAAACAATGTTACTTTGTATCTCTCTATCTCCCATCTGATCAATGTTTATAAACAATGTTACTTTGTATCTCTCTATCTCCCATCTGATCAATGTTTATAAACAATGTTACTTTGTATCTCTCTATCTCCCATCTGATCAATGTTTATAGACAATGTTACTTTGTATCTCTCTATCTCCCGTCTGATCAATGTTTATAAACAATGTTACTTTGTATCTCTCTATCTCCCATCTGATCAATGTTTATAAACAATGTTACTTTGTATCACTCTATCTCCTGTCTGATCAATGTTTATAAACAATGTTACTTTGTATCTCTCTATCTCCCGTCTGATCAATGTTTATAAACAATGTTACTTTGTATCTTTCTATCTCCCGTCTAATCAATGTTTATAAACAATGTTACTTTGTATCTCTCTATCTCCTGTCTGATCAATGTTTATAGACAATGTTACTTTGTATCTCTCTATCTCCCGTCTGATCAATGTTTATAAACAATGTTACTTTGTATCTCTCTATCTCCCATCTGATCAATGTTTATAAACAATGTTACTTTGTATCACTCTATCTCCTGTCTGATCAATGTTTATAAACAATGTTACTTTGTATCTCTCTATCTCCCGTCTGATCAATGTTTATAAACAATGTTACTTTGTATCTTTCTATCTCCCGTCTAATCAATGTTTATAAACAATGTTACTTTGCATCTCTCTGTCTCCTGTCTAATCAATGTTTATAAACAATGTTACTTTGTATCTCTCTATCTCCTGTCTGATCAATGTTTATAAACAATGTTACTTTGTATCTCTCTATCTCCTGTCTGATCAATGTTTATAGACAATGTTACTTTGTATCTCTCTATCTCCCGTCTGATCAATGTTTATAAACAATGTTACTTTGTATCTCTCTAGCTCCCATCTGATCAATGTTTATAAACAATGTTACTTTGTATCACTCTATCTCCTGTCTGATCAATGTTTATAAACAATGTTACTTTGTATCTCTCTATCTCCCGTCTGATCAATGTTTATAAACAACGTTACTTTGTATCTCTCTATCTCCTGTCTGATCAATGTTTATAAACAACGTTACTTTGTATCTCTCTCCTTGGAAGTGCAGTCGCTGTAGGTCTGAGGGGAAGATCTGAAATTAGGGGAAGCTCTGTCGATTTCTATTATCCAATCATGTGCAAGCAAAAATGCTGTTTTTTTTTATTTCCCTTGCATGTCCCCCTCAGATCCACAGCGACTGCACTTCCAAGTGCACTTGTAGTGCACAATGGATTTGCCTTTAGTAAATAAACCCCAGTGTTACTTTGTATCTCTCTATCTCCCGTCTGATCAATGTTTATAAACAATGTTACTTTGTATCTTTCTATCTCCCGTCTAATCAATGTTTATAAACAATGTTACTTTGCATCTCTCTGTCTCCTGTCTAATCAATGTTTATAAACAATGTTACTTTGTATCTCTCTATCTCCTGTCTGATCAATGTTTATAAACAATGTTACTTTGTATCTCTCTATCTCCTGTCTGATCAATGTTTATAAACAATGGTACTCTGTATCTCTCTGTCTCCTGTATGATCAATATTTATTAACAATGTTACTTTGTATCTCTCAATCTCCCGTCTGATCAATGTTTATAAACAATGTTACTTTGTATCTCTCTATCTCCTGTCTGATCAATGTTTATAAACAATGTTACTTTGTATCTCTCTATCTCCTGTCTGATCAATGTTTATAAACAATGTTACTTTGTATCTCTCAATCTCCCGTCTGATCAATGTTTATAAACAATGTTACTTTGTATCTCTCTATCTCCCGTCTGATCAATGTTTATAAAAAATGTTACTTTGTATCTCTCTATCTCCTGTCTGATCAATGTTTATAAACAATGTTACTTTATATCTCTCTATGGCCTCTTTCACACGGACGTTCCGTATGTCCGTATATCATCCCATCCGTTTGCGAATGATATACGGACATAATGCATGTTAATGGGATTGCGGATGTCAGCGGATGACCATCCGCTGACATCCGATTTGCGTCCTTTCAGTTCTGTTCCGTTTTGTGGAACGGAACAGAACCCTATTTTTCTTCCATTTAAAAAACGGAGAGGACGCAAAATCGGATGTCAGCGGTGTCATCCACTGACATCCGCAATCCCATAGACATACATTATGTCCGTATAGCATCCGCAAATGGATGGGATGATATGCTGACATACGGACCGGAAGACACAAGTGTCATCCGTGTCCGTAAAAAAAAAGTGCCGGAGCGGATCAAAATACGGCCGGCTCCGTATGAAAGAGGCCTAACTCCTATCTGATCAATGTTTATAAACAATGTTACATTGTATCCCTCTATATTTTGTCTGATCAATGTTTATAAACAATGTTACCTTGTATCTCTCTATATCCAGTCTGATCAATGTTTATAAACAATGTTACTTTGTATCTCTCTATCTCCCATCTGATCAATTTTTATAAACAATGTTACATTGTATCTCTCTATCTCTTGTCTGATCGATGTTTATAAACAATGTTACTTTGTATCTCTCTATCTCCTGTCTGATCAATGTTTATAAACAATGTTACTTTGTATCTCTCTATCTCCCATCTGATCAATTTTTATAAACAATGTTACATTGTATCTCTCTATCTCTTGTCTGATCGATGTTTATAAACAATGTTACCTTGTATCTCTCTATATCTAGTCTGATCAATGTTTATAAACAATGTTACTTTGTATCTCTCTATCTCCTGTCTGATCAATGTTTATAAACAATGTTACATTGTATCTCTCTATCTCATGTCTGATCGATGTTTATAAGCAATATTACTTTGTATCTCTCTATCTCCTGTCTGATCAATGTTTATAAACAATGTTACATTGTATCTCATGTCTGATCAATGTTTATAAACAATGTTACTTTGTATCTCTCTATCTCCTGTCTGATCAATGTTTATAAACAATGTTACTTTGTATCTCTCTATCTCCCGTCTGATCAATGTTTATAAACAATGTTACTTTGTATCTCTCTATCTCCTGTCTGATCAATGTTTATAGACAATGTTACTTTGTATCTCTCTATCTCCCGTCTGATCAATGTTTATAAACAATGTTACTTTGTATCTCTCTATCTCCCGTCTGAACAATGTTTATAAACAACGTTACTTTGTATCTCTCTCCTTGGAAGTGCATTCGCTGTAGATCTGAGGGGAAGATCTGAAATTAGGGGAAGCTCTGTCGATTTCTATTATCCAATCATGTGCAAGCAAAAATGCTGTTTTTTTTTTTATTTCCCTTGCATGTCCCCCTCAGATCTACAGCGACTGCACTTCCAAGTGCACTTGTAGTGCACAATGGATTTGCCTTTAGTAAATAAACCCCAGTGTTACTTTGTATCTCTCTATCTCCCGTCTGATCAATGTTTATAAACAATGTTACTTTGTATCTCTCTATCTCCTGTCTGATCAATGTTTATAAACAATGTTACTTTGTATCTTTCTATCTCCCGTCTAATCAATGTTTATAAACAATGTTACTTTGTATCTCTCTGTCTCCTGTCTAATCAATGTTTATAAACAATGTTACTTTGTATCTCTCTATCTCCCATCTGATCAATGTTTATAAACAATGTTACTTTGTATCCCTCTATCTCCCATCTGATCAATGTTTATAAACAATGTTACTTTGTATCTCTCTATTCCCCGACTGATCAATGTTTATAAACAATGTTACTTTGTATCTCTCTATCTCCCATCTGATCAATGTTTATAAACAATGTTACTTTGTATCTCTCTATCCCCCGACTGATCAATGTTTATAAACAATGTTACTTTGTATCCCTCTATCTCTCATCTGATCAATGTTTATAAACAATGTTACATTGTATCTCTCTATCTCCTGTCTGATCAATGTTTATAAACAATATTACTTTGTATCTCTCTATCTCGCATCTGATCAATGTTTATGAACAATGTTACTTTGTATCTTTCAATTTTCCCTTCGAACATTGTTTAAAAACAATGGGGGTGCACTCAGAATCTGATACAGCTGTGCATGGTAGCCAATCAGCTTGAAACTTCCGCTTGTTCAATTAAACTCTGGCAATAAAACCTGGAAGCTGATTGGCTTCTATGCACAGCTTCACCAGATTTTGCACTCTCCAGATTTGTTAAATAACCCCAAAGGTGTCAGCAATCCGTTTCCTGACACCAGCAGTTATTACAGCTATTGTATTTACACAGCAACTCCCGGCTGTCATTTTGACAACCAGGAATTGCTGGCAAGTGTGAGGAAGGGGGTGGCATACACTCTTTGTATTTATGTATTTACAATGACAACAAAAATAGGACTCTGGTACAAAGCATTACAAAGTTATTTACAGGAAAAATAAATGTTTTTTTTTTCTTTTCACTTTGCACTTTATTAATAAAACACCAAAAATCAAAAAGAAAAAAAAAAAAAACAATATGAATAAAAAGAAAAATGTTCAAATACTATTAGTTTAGCTTAGTTTAGGGTAAAATAGGGGCTAACAAGCAATGAACAATGCAAATTTGTATTTCTTTATCCAATGCCTGGAGAGTGTTTATAAACAATATCTCTCTATCTCCTGTCTGATCAATGTTTATAAACAATGTTACTTTGTATCTCTATATCTCCTGTCTGATCAATGTTTATAAACAATGTTACTTTGTATCTCTCTATCTCCTGTCTGATCAATGTTTATAAACAATGTTACTTTGTATCTCTCTATCTCCTGTCTGATCAATGTTTATAAACAATGTTACTTTGTATCTCTCTATCTCCTGTCTGATCAATGTTTATAAACAATGTTACTTTGTATCTCTCTATCTCCTGTCTGATCAATGTTTATAAACAATGTTACTTTGTATCTCTCTATCTCCTGTCTGATCAATGTTTATAAACAATGTTACTTTGTATCTCTCTATCTCCTGTCTGATCAATGTTTATAAACAATGTTACTTTGTATCTCTCTATCTCGCATCCGATCAATGTTTATAAACAATGTTACTTTGTATCTCTCTATCTCGCATCCGATCAATGTTTATAAACAATGGTACTTTGTATCTCTCTGTCTCCTGTACTATCAATATTTATTAACAATGTTACTTTGTAACTCTCTATCTCCTGTCTGATCAATGTTTATAAACAATGTTACTTTGTATCTCTCTATCTCCTGTCTGATCAATGTTTATAAACAATGTTACTTTGTATCTCTCTATCTCGCATCCGATCAATGTTTATAAACAATGGTACTTTGTATCTCTCTGTCTCCTGTACTATCAATATTTATTAACAATGTTACTTTGTAACTCTCTATCTCCTGTCTGATCAATGTTTATAAACAGTGTTACTTTGTATCTCTCTAGCTCCTGTCTGATCAATGTTTATAAACAATGTTTACTTTTTATCTCTATATCTCCTGTCTGATCAATGTTTATAAACAATGTTACTTTGTATCTCTCTATCTCCTGTCTGATCAATGTTTATAAACAATGTTACTTTGTAACTCTCTCTATCTCCTGTCTGATTAATGTTTATAAACAATGTTACATTGTATCTCTCTATCTCCTGTCTGATCAATGTTTATAAACAATATTACTTTGTATCTCTCTATCTCGCATCTGATCAATGTTTATGAACAATGTTACTTTGTGTCTTTCAATTTTCCCTTCGAACATTGTTTAAAAACAATGGGGGTGCACTCAGAATCTGATACAGCTGTGCATGGTAGCCAATCAGCTTGAAACTTCCGCTTGTTCAATTAACCTCTGGCAATAAAACCTGGAAGCTGATTGGCTTCTATGCACAGCTTCACCAGATTTTGCACTCTCCAGATTTGTTAAATAACCCCAAAGGTGTCAGCAATCCGTTTCCTGACACCAGCAGTTATTACAGATATTGTATTTACACAGCAACTCCCGGCTGTCATTTTGACAACCAGGAATTGCTGGCAAGTGTGAGGAAGGGGTGGCATACACTCTGTGTATTTATTTATTTTTTGGATGTACATAGCTTGCCCAGTGACCACATCTGGCTAATATAGCTAGTAGTAGTTGCTGAATCTGCCTATGTATAACTGTAATCCTTTGCACAGCAAAATTCAGACTAGAAGAGGGAAGGCCGGCACTGGGACTCATTCTGATAGTCTACTGGCAGGAGAGAGAAGAGGCGGGTTCAGGGGCGGGTCTCTGACCAATCTGTATCACTAACAAATGTATTCTTTCTGGCAGATCTGTTTGAATCAAATGTCGTTCTGAGAAACATTAAGAAAATTTTGAAAGGTAAAGCAAACCACACATATGCAGTTCACCTGTACTTGCTTTGAGTTCTGCTTTTACAGGGACCCCCGAGGACAGAAATAGGTTTGTTGATGCTGGCTTGTTTTTTTTTTCTTTTTTTTCTTTTTTAAAGCCTCTCTCCTCCTTATCCTTGCTGCACTTTAAATTAAGTTACTATATACAGTGCACCCACCAGGTAATGTGGCATTTCACTGGCTACATGCTTGTTCGGGGTCAGTGACTCACTTAGGGATCAGGATGTCAGATTCTGTTCCAGTCTGATCACTGGGGGAGGGGAGACTGAGGAAATGCTTTCGCTGCCTTCTACAAAGTTATAGTGTTGCAGTCTGATGATTGGAGGAGAGGCGAATGAGGAAACACTTCCTTTGATAACATCATCTCAACCTACATAAAGCTATTGGACCGAGGGTTAAGGATAGATTTTTAATTTTAAAAATGTGGAGCCTTGCTGAAAAAATATACAGATGCTATATATTGTGTTAGAAATGTATTTATGCAGATGTATAAGGATACTGACAGGGTCCACTTTAACAGGTCACTGTCTGGGCATATGGCAAGATGACATCGGTGGGAACCACTCATCCCTCCGGGTGGACGTCATGTAAACTGCGGTAACTCATTGTTACTGGGTTCTCCTCCTCACACACTGATCCAGTGTGAGGAGGAGATCACAGGAACAGTGAGTTAATGGTTAACCCCCTTACTGTATTGTGCCCCGATTGCCCCAATAATGAGAGTACCTGCCACTAGCCCATCAGAGTACCTCAAACTAGCCCATCAGAGTACCTGTCTTCAGCCCATCAGAGTACCTGTCTTCAGCCCATCAGAGTACCTGTCTTCAGCCCATCAGAGTACCTGCCACTAGCCCATCAGAGTACCTCAAACTAGCCCATCAGAGTACCTGTCTACAGCCCATCAGAGTACCTGTCTGCAGCCCATCAGAGTACCTGTCTGCAGCCCATCAGAGTACCTGTCTGCAGCCCATCAGAGTACCTGTCTGTAGCCCATTAGAGTACCTGTCTGTAGCCCATTAGAGTACCTGTCACCAGCCCATCAGAGTATCTGACACTAGCCCATCAGAGAACCTGTCTGTAGCACATCAGAGTACCTGTCCCTAGCCCATCAGAATACCTGTCTGTAGCCCATCAGAGTAAATGTCTGTAGCCCATCCAAAAACCTGTCTGCAGCCCATCAGAGTATCTGTCTGCAGCCCATCAGAGTACCTGTCTGCAGCCCATCAGAGAACCTGTCTGCAGTCCATCAGAGAACCTGTCTGCAGTCCATCAGAGAACCTGTCTGCAGCCCATCAGAGAACCTGTCTGCAGCCCATCAGAGAACCTGTCTGCAGTCCATCAGAGAACCTGTCTGCAGTCCATCAGAGAACCTGTCTGCAGTCCATCAGAGAACCTGTCTGCAGTCCATCAGAGAATCTGTCTGCAGTCCATCAGAGTACCTGTCTGCAGTCCATCAGAATTCCTGTCCGTAGCCCATCAGAGCATCAGAGTACCTGTCCGTTGCCCATCAGAGTACCTGTCTATAGCCCATGAGAGTATTTGTCTGTAGCCCATGAGCGTATCTGTCTGTAGCCCATCAGAGTACCTGTCTGCAGTCCATCAGAGTACCTGTCTGCAGTCCATCAGAGTACCTGTCTGTAGCCCATTAGAGTACCTGTCTGTAGCCCATTAGAGTACCTGTCACCAGCCCATCAGAGTATCTGACACAAGCCTATCAGAGTACCTGACACTAGCCCATCAGAGTACCTGACACTAGCCCATCAGAATACCTGTCTGTAGCCCATCAGAGTAAATGTCTGTAGCCCATCCAAAAACCTGTCTGTAGCCCATCAGAGAACCTGTCTGCAGTCCATCAGAGAACCTGTCTGCAGTCCATCAGAGAACCTGTCTGCAGTCCATCAGAGTATCTGTCTGCAGTCCATCAGAGTACCTGTCTGCAGTCCATCAGAATTCCTGTCCGTAGCCCATCAGAGTATCAGAGTACCTGTCCGTTGCCCATCAGAGTACCTGTCTATAGCCCATGAGAGTATCTGTCTGTAGCCCATGAGCGTATCTGTCTGTAGCCCATCAGAGTACCTGTCTGCAGTCCATCAGAGTACCTGTCTGCAGTCCATCAGAGAACCTGTCCGCAGTCCATCAGAGAACCTGTCCACAGTCCATCAGAGAACCTGTCCACAGTCCATCAGAGAACCTGTCTGCAGCCCATCAGAGCATCAGAGTACTTGTCTGTAGCCCATCAGAGAACCCGTCATGCAGCCCAGCAGTACCTGTCAGTTATGCAGCCCCCATCACTACCTGTTATGCAGTCCCATCACTACCTGTTGGTTGTGCAGCCCATCACTACCTGTCATACAGCCCATCAGTGTTACCCGTCATGCAGCCACCATGTCGGGCCTCTGTATGTGGCCAGATTGTGAATGTCTCACACATGTGGTATTGCCATACTCAGGATGAGTAGCAGAATGTGTTTTGTGGTGTAATTGCAAGTATGCATATGCTGTGTGTAACAAATAATTTGTTATTATAACAATTTAGTGTAAAAATATAAATAATTAATTTCTTAATTTTACCAAGAACTGTGGGAAGAAACTACAACTTCAAAAAAACTCACCGTGGCACTTACTAAATACCTTGGAATGTCTACTTTCCAAAAAGGGGTCATTTGGGGGGTATTTGTACTTTCCTGGCTTGTTAGCGTCTCAAGAAATGAGATAGGCCGTCAGTACATCAGGTGTGATCAGGTGTGATCCATTTTCAATGATTAGCGCCATAGCTTGTAAACTCTATAACCTCCACAAAGACCAAATAATATACACTTATTTGAGTAATTTTTACCAAAGCTATGTAGCAGTATAAATGTTAGCCCACATTTATGGACAAAAATTGTTTTTACAAAATTTTATAATAGAAAAAAAAAAACAGCTCTTTTTTCACTTATATCGTAAAAATTTAAAAACCCATCGGTGATTTAATACCACCAAAAGAAAGTTCTATTTGTGTGCAAAAAGAATGATAAAAATTTTGTTTGGGTACTGTCGTAGAAATCAATAGGGCTTGGAGCATAGAAACCTGCTCAGTGCGCTGAAGATGAATACGCACCAAACGCCATTAATAGCTTGTACTGAAAAGTACAATGTACAGCTCTTTTGTATAAGGTTATCCAAGCGCTCGGCAGCAAGGAAATGAACAGACACGCTTGCTGTAGTCAATTCGATGCCATCTGGAGGGTTCCTGTGAGGGACTGTCCCATCCAGGGAAGAGCAGGTTTATTTACAGCAAGTGAACAAAAGGGGGTTACAGGGAATGGCTTCAAGACCACCAATCACAGAACATGTATACATTCAAAAAGTACAAAGGAACTGTGGAGTGGATGCCCATGAATTAACATGACTGAACACAGAGGCTCCCAACTGCCACAAAGGACAGAGCACATGGCTTCTCATTATTCAGTCGACATTGATTGACATAATCAATAAACATGGACCCATTACCTGTTAGTGGATCCCATCAAATATAGTTCATATAAACCATATTTAATAGTGACCATTCTATTTGTTCCAGTTGATGAGGCTTTCTCTGCATAAGACAATAGCAGCAGTATTTCAGTCCCACGGATCAAATACGAAGAAAAGATGCCATCCATTAATCTTGGTAAAACGATAAGAATTCCATATCACAAACATATCTCCGCAGTACGGGGCCCCAAATGGCGGATATACATCTGTGCGATGGACTCTCTTTGCTACAAGTATTATGCCATCCCATCTTAATGGAAGGTTTTCACTAACAAGTCTTTCCGCAATGACAGTTAAAGCAATATTTGCTGTGAATAGCGATTACCGGTAAAATTGACACTGGGAGACATTATGGTTATTTAACTAAAGAAATGTCCACAATAAATTTTCCATAACAGCACAGCGTTGCATGACTGAGTAATTGTCATTCAAAGTGTGAGAACGCTGAAAGCTGAAAATTGGTCTGGGCAGGAAGAGGGTGAAAGTGTCTTGTATTGAATTGGTTAAGAGACTCCGCCTCCCACCCAGTGATCACAGCAGCTTTTTTTCTGACTCAGTGAAGTTATCCTCCATTCAGAAGAGGAGCCAGGTTTATAGTGGAGAAGTATTAGGAAAAGGAGGTGTCAAATCATAGATAAAGTACCTACAGTACGTCCTATTATATTTGAAAATGGGAAATGGGAAAGTCTTTAGTGAGGCATGTGTGCACTTTTATGGTACTGTACGAAGCTTGACAACGCAAATTACTTTTTTTTTTTATAAAATTAACACATTTTATTCACAATATAAATATAAAAACATATCAATATCTAAAACATCAGCCTAGACAGCTGTGTCATTATCTATTGCTCAAAAAATAAATAAATGTAGCACCTTCCTAGGTAGGTGATAGAGAGAGAGTGTAGTTTTTGGCTCTGTCTCTGTAGGAGCAGCAGGTAAATCTATATTGTCCTCTGCTTAACAGAGAGCAGGATCTGTTAGTGAGGTCTGCTCAGGGTGCTCAGTATGCGATTCATTGGGTCTAGAGAGTGTTTCACACTGGTCCAATAGGGAGGCATGTTGGACAGTGGGAGGAAACCTGACCAATGGATACATAGGCTTTGATACAGTCCCAGTGATTGGTAGAGACTGGCTGTCTCGGTGCATTATGGGACACTGTATAAAAGCCAGGAGCACTTGTGCTGCGGGGTCTTTGGCTGGTGAGCAGAGTCCCGGAGGGAGGGTGGCGGCTGCCTCCTCCTCTGTAGTGGTGGCACGTGGTCGCAGGCCGTCAGCCTGGGGACCAGATAAACGGAACTGAACCCAGAGGTCCAGGAGAGCTGACTAAAGGGGGAGAGACACTGGAGAACCTCAAAAAACAGTATTGTGAGTACAGGGGATCATGTCTAGGGGCCGGACCTAAGGGGGGCCACCCCGTGTAGGATAGTCAGAGGACGGGTGTTAGTGTGTCAAGTGGAAGGGGATACTAGAAGAGTATTCTGAAGATAACCTAGTCCATCAAGTCATCTGGATAGAGACTTAATCCAAATTCACCTAGTGGCAGGGTGAAACAGCAGTCTGGCTGCATCGTTAGAAGTAGGAGTCCTCCGCATTGTGAATAGTTAATTTGGAGTATCCCACTATTCCCTTCTCCCATCCCTAATTTAAAAAAAAAAAAAAACACCAAAAACAACTACAGACCCCTGGACTGGACATTGACTGAGCCAAGAAGTAAAGTGTTAATGTGTGCATGCTGAAATTGCTAATGGTAACCCAAGGGGAGCCGAAGGTGTGGAATCCAGCAGTCCTCAAGGGGGCAGTGCTACATAAATCCCAGATGGGGTAACCTCAGAGATGTCATAACTATAAAGTATAACAGATACCATCTGGATTAGTGCTCGACATGTTTCGCGGGGGAATTGCCGCTTCTTCAGGAGCTTTAATACATCATCAAAAAAGAGCAGAGATCGGTATGCAATACTGAAAAACAGTGATCAAATGTTAAATATTTGAAAAAAACTATAAACAACATAACAGTTATATATAGAATATGATGTAATTCCATGTGCTCTCTTACCCTAGGCGGAGCCACACCCAGGGCCCCGGTATGGAGTCTCACCCGGCAAAATGCAGGAATCCCAAACCTCAAAAGAGGGAAAACAAATGCAGGGTTCTTTATCTGTTAATAAAGTACACATATTAAAGTGTCTTACCAAAAAATAGCAACACCAATTTTATGTGGTTGAATAGATTACCCCTATGACATCATATTCTATATATAACTGTTATATTGTTTATAGTTTTTTCAAATATTTAACTTTTGATCACTGTTTTTCAACAATGAGCGTTGAGTGATGGACACATCCTATCCCGTCATTACACCCACTGTGAATGACAGATCCTTGCCACTAAATTTAAACATAGGGGCGGGGTATATCCAGTGATGTCATTTACCACATGTGGTCATGTGGTTCTATTTGGCCAGTGATGTCAACGTTTTTCCTACCGCCTTGGTTTACATGGCCAGGGATTCACAGCCGGGAAATAACTGGGGCCTGGTGACATCACTAGTTGCTAAGGATGCGACACGCGCTTCTTCCCTAACAACCACCGATAGTGGAAGAAGGAAACTGTCATATATTTCGGCAGATGGAAAAGTCGCTACTTGATATGAGTTTTTCTCCTGCTGAACAAGCTAGAGGGTAAAAGAATCAGCAAATAGCTTTCAGGGTAAGATATTCTGCAATTCTATGATTTGTGGCTTTAAGAAAAAGAAAAGATGGCTTAAACGTTAGGAAATCCTGGTGATCTGGTAAAGTGACTTTCAGAGAAGTAATGTGTGGTGGAGCTGTGTAAACTCTGCTTTGTTCTAATTCTTTAAGGTACCAAAGAAAGCGATTTTATCTGCCAAGAGGACGAAGATTATTATGATCATGCTGCTACTACTACTCCAACCACTGCTGCTGCTACTACAACCACTGCTGCTACTACTACAACCACTGCTGCTGATGATGATGGTGATCCTAATGATGTTGAAAACAATGAGAAAGATAGGTGAGAAGTGGATTTTAACATTCCCATAAGACTGTTACACAAGTGAAGCTGAAAATAGGGTTGCAGGGGGCCAGGTGGGTGACAGAGGCATGGAAATGCTTCTATTGTAGCACACCTTTCCCCCGTGTCCAGTGTTCTCTGCATACTGAGCATCTTCTCTACCCATAGTGCTCCCCTGTACTGAGCCTCTCCGCTACCCATAGTTCTCCCCTGTACTGAGCATCTTCTCTACCCATAGTGTTCTCCTGTACTGAGCCTCTCCTCTACCCATAGTGCTCCCCTGTACTGATCCTCTCCTCTACCCATAGTGCTCACCTGTACTGTGCCTCTCCTCTCCCCATAGTACTCTCCTGTGCTGAGGCTCACCTCTACCCATAGTGCTCCCCTGTACTGAGCCTCTCCTCTACCCAGAGTGCTCCCCTGTGCTGAGCATCATCTCTACCCAGAGTGCTCCCCTGTGCTGAGCCTCTCCTTTACCCATAGTGCTCCCCTGTACTGAGCCTCTCCTCTACCCATAGTGCTCCCCTGTACTGATTCTCTCCTCTACCCATAGTGCTCACCTGAACTGTGCCTCTCCTCTACCCATAGTGCTCTCCTGTGCTGAGGCTCACCTCTACCCATAGTGCTCCCCTGAACTGAGCCTCTCCTCCACCCATAATGCTCCCTTGTACTGAGCCTCACCTCTGCCCATAGTGATCTCCTGTAATGAGCCTCACCTCTACCTATAGTGCTCCGCTGTACTGAGCCTCTTCTCTAGCCATAGGGTTCCCCTGTACTGAGGCTCACCTCTATTCATAGCGCTCCTTTGTACTGAGCCTCACCTCTACCCATAGTGCTCCCCTGTACTGAGCCTCTCCTCTACTCATAGTGCTCCCCTTGTACTGAGCCTCACCTCTACCCATAGTGCTCCCCTGTATTGAGTCTCCCCTCTACCCATAGTGCTCCCGTATACTGATTCTTACCTCTACCCATAGTGCTCCCCTGTACAGAGCCTCTCCTCTACCCAGAGTGCTCCCCTGTACTGAGCATCATCTCTACCCAGAGTGCTCCCCTGTACTGAGCCTCTCCTCTACCCATAGGTTTCTCCTGTACTGAGCCTCTCCTCTACCCATAGTTCTGCACTGTATATTGAGCCTCACCTTTAAACAAAGTGCCCCCCCCCCTGCACTGAGCCTCACCTATGTTCACAGTGTTGCCCTGTACTGAGCTTCTCTTCTACCCATAATGTCAATCCTGTACTGAGCATCGCCTCTACACAGTATATCCCCCGGGACTGAGCCTCTCCTCTACCCATAGTGCACCCCTGTACTGAGCCTCTCCTGTACCCATAGTGCTTCCCTGTACTGAGCCTCTCCTCTACCAATAGTGTCCACTTGTATTGAGCCTCACCTCTACCCATAGTGCTCCCCTGTACTGAGCCTCTCCCCTACTATAGTGCCCCCCTGTATTAAGTCTCACCTCTACCCATAGTGTTCTCCTGTACTGAGCCTTACCTCTACCCATAGTGTTCTCCTGTACTAAGCCTCTCCTCTACCCATAGTTCTCCCCTGTATACTGAGCCTTTTTTCTACAGATAGTGCCTTTACTGACATACTTCTCTATCCATAGTGCTCCCATTCCCTTGAATACTGAGCTTCTCCTCTGCCCATAGTGTGCCCCTGTACTAAGCCTCTTGTCTACCTCCAGCATCCCCTCTATACTGAGCCTCTCCTCCACCTCCAGTGTCTCCTCTATACTGAGCCTCTCTACCTCCAGTATCCCTTCTATACTGAACCTCTCCTCTACCTCCAGTATCCCTTCTATACTGAGCCTCTCCTCTACCTCCATTATCCCCACTATACTAAGCCTCTTCTCTACCTCCAGTATCTCCTCTATACTGAGCATCTCCTTTACCTCCAGTATCTGCTTTATACTGAGACTCTCCTTTACCTCCAATATCCTCTATACTGAGCCTCTCCTCTAGTTCCCGGATTTTCCTCTATACTGAGCCTCTCCTCTACATCCAGTATCTCCTCTATACTGAGGCTCTCCTCTACCACCAGTATCCGCTTTATACTGAGCCTCTTCTCTATCTCCAGTATCTTCTCTTTATTAAGCTCCTCCTCTGCCTCCAGTACTTTCTCTATACTGAGCCTCTTCTTTACATCCAGTATCTCCTTTATACTGAGCCTCTCCTCTACATGCAGCATCTCCTCTATGCTGAGCCTTTTCTTTACAGCCAGTATCTGCTCTGTACTGAGCCTCCACCCTGATTGTTGCATTCCCTCTTTACAGAGACTCTCCTCTACCTCCAGTATCTCCTCTATACTGAGCCTCTCCTCTATACTAAGCCTGTCCTCTACCTCCAGTATCTCGTCATCAATATTGAGTCTCCCAATTACCTCCAGTATCTCCTCTATACTGAGCCTCTCCACTACCTCCTGTACCTTTCTATACTGAGCCTCCCCTCTACCTCTATTAGCCCCACTATACTGAGCCTCTCCTCTACCTCCAGTACATCCTCTATAATAAGCATCTCCTTTACCTCTAGTATCTGCACTATACTGAGCCTCTCCTCTACCTCCAGTACCTCCTCTATACGGAGCCTCTTCTCAACCTCCAGTATCCTCTCTATACTGAGCCTCTCCTCTCTCTCCAGTATCTACTCTATACTGAGCCTCTCCTCTACCTCCAGTATCCCCTCTACACAGGGGCTCTCCTCTACCATCAATATCCGCTCTACTGAGCCTCTCCTCTACTTCCAGTATCCCCTCTATACTGAGCCTCTTCTCTACCTCCAGTATCCCCTCTGTACTGAGCTTCTCCTCTGCCTCCACTACTCCAGTATCTTCTCTATACTGAGCCTCACCTCTGATTGCTGTATTCCCTCTGTACTGAGACTCTCCTCTATCTCCACTATCTCCTCTATACTGAGCCTCTTCTTTACCTCCAGTATCTCCTCTATACTGAGCCTCTCCTTTACCTCCAGTATCTCCTCTAGATTTAGCCTCTCCTCTACATACAGTATTTTCTCTATACTGAGCTTCTCCTCTACCTCCAGTATCTTCTCCGTACTGAGCCTTTTCTCTACCTCTAGTCAGTGGCGTAGCGTGGGGGGTGCAGGGGGGGCGGGCCGCACCGGGCGCAACATCTGGGGGGGCGCATCCACAGTGTCACTCTATCTGTCTGACTATGACATAAAAGGGGGCACGCTGGTCTCTCTGCATTGAAAGGGGGCACGCTGGTCTCTCTGCATTGAATGGGGGCACGCTGGTCATTCTGCATTGAAAGGGGGCACGCTGGTCATTCTGCATTGAAAGGGGGCACGCTGTTCTCTCTGCATTGAAAGGGGGCACGCTGGTCATTCTGCATTGAATGGGGGCACGCTGGTCATTCTGCATTGAAAGGGGGCACGCTGGTCATTCTGCATTGAAAGCGGGCACGCTGGTCATTCTGCATTGAAAGGGGGCACACTGGTCATTCAAACTTGTATTTAGATGCATTTTACTTTAATTACATCAATATTTTCATAACAAACAATACATGTGCTTGGGGGTAAGGGTTTCTTTAACTAATCTAGTGGAAGAGACTCGACTGCTAAAATCCCGCGAGTTAGGGGGCGCAAATTACTTGCCTTGCCCCGGGAGCTGACAACCTACGCTACGCCACTGCCTCTAGTATCCTCTCTATAATGAGCCTCTCCTTTAATTCTGGTTTGTCCTCTATATTGAGCATCTCCACTACTCCACTATATTCTGCATTCTGTATACGGAGCCTTTTTTACTTCCAACATTGCCTCCATACTGAGCCTTTTCTTTACCTCCAGTATTTCCTCTATACTTAGCCTCTCCTCTACCTCCAGTATTCTGTCTATACTGTGTCTTTCTTCTACCTCCAGTATTTCCTCCATATTGAGCCTCTCCTCTACCTCCAGTATCTCCAGTATACTGAGCCTCTTGTTTACCTCCAGTATCTCCTCTATACTGAGCCTCTCCTTTAATTCTAGTTTGTCCTCTATATTGAGCCTCTCCTCTACCTCCAGTATCACCTCTATACTGAGCCTCTCTTCTACATCCAGTATCTCCTCTATACTGAGCCTATTCTTTGCCTCCAGTATCTCCCCTAAACTGAGCCTCTTCTTTACCTCCAGTATTTCCTCTATACTGAGCCTCTTCTCTGCCTTCAGTATTCTGTCTGTCTATACTAAGCCTTTATTTTACCTCCAGTATCTCCTCTATATTGAACCTTTCCTCTACCTCCAGTATCCCTTCTATACTTAGCCTCTTCTCTACCTCCATTATCCCCACTATACCTAGCCTCTCCTCTACCTCCAGTATCTCCTCTATACTGAACCTCTTCTCTACCTCCAGTATCTCCTCTATACTGAGCCTCTTGTCTACTTCCAGTACCTCCTCCATACTGAGCCTCTCCATTACCTCCAGTATCTCTTCAATATTAAGCCTCTTTTTTTCCTCCAGTATCTTATCTATACTGAGCCTCTCCTCTAATTCCAGTTTGTCCTCTATATTGAGCATCTCCTCTACCTCCAGTATTCCCTTCTATACTGAGCCTCTCCTCTACCTCCAGTATTCCCTTCTATATTGAGCCTCTCCTCTACCTTCAGTATTCCCTTCTATACTGAGTCTCTCCTCTACCTCCAGTATTCCCTTCTATACTGAGTCTCTCCTCTACCTCCAGTATTCCCTTCTATACTGAGCCTCTCCTCTACCTCCAGTATTCCCTTCTATACTGAGCCTCTCCTCTTCTTCCAGTATTCCCTTCTATACTGAGCCTCTCCTCTACCTCCAGTATTCCCTTTTATACTGAGCCTCTCCTCTACCTCCAGTATTCCCTTCTATACTGAGCCTCTCCTCTACCTCCAGTATCTCCTTCTATACTGAGTCTCTCCTCTACCTCCAGTATTCCCTTCTATACTGAGCCTCTCCTCTACCTCCAGTATTCCCTTCTATACTGAGCCTCTCCTCTACTTCCAGTATTCCCTTCTATACTGAGCCTCTCCTCTACCTCCAGTATTCCCTTCTATACTGAGCCTCTCCTCTACCTCCAGTATTCCCTTCTATACTGAGCCTCTCCTCTACCTCCAGTATTCCCTTCTATACTGAGCCTCTCCTCTACCTCCAGTATTCCCTTCTATACTGAGCCTCTCCTCTACCTCCAGTATTCCCTTCTATACTGAGCCTCTCCTCTACCTCCAGTATTCCCTTCTATACTGAGCCTCTCCTCTACTTCCAGTATTCCCTTCTATACTGAGCCTCTCCTCTACCTCCAGTATTCCCTTCTATACTGAGCCTCTCCTCTACCTCCAGTTTCCCCTTCTATACTGAGCCTCTCCTCTACCTCCAGTATTCCCTTCTATACTGAGCCTCTCCTCTACTTCCAGTATTCCCTTCTATACTGAGCCTCTCCTCTACCTCCAGTATTCCCTTCTATACTGAGCCTCTCCTCTACCTCCAGTATTCCCTTCTATACTGAGCCTCTCCTCTACTTCCAGTATTCCCTTCTATACTGAGCCTCTCCTCTACCTCCAGTATTCCCTTCTATACTGAGCCTCTCCTCTACCTCCAGTTTCCCCTTCTATACTGAACCTCTCCTCTACTTCCAGTATTCCCTTCTATACTGAGCCTCTCCTCTACTTCCAGTATTACCTTCTATACTGAGCCTCTCCTCTACTTCCAGTATTCCCTTCTATACTGAGCCTCTCCTCTACCTCCAGTATTCCCTTCTATACTGAGCCTCTGCTCTACCTCCAGTATTCCCTTCTATACTGAGCCTCTCCTCTACCTCCAGTATCTCCTTCTATACTGAGTCTCTCCTCTACCTCCAGTATCTCCTTCTATACTGAGTCTCTCCTCTACCTCCAGTATTCCCTTCTATACTGAGCCTCTCCTCTACTTCCAGTATTCCCTTCTATACTGAGCCTCTCCTCTACCTCCAGTATTCCCTTCTATACTGAGCCTCTCCTCTACCTCCAGTATTCCCTTCTATACTGAGCCTCTCCTCTACCTCCAGTATTCCCTTCTATACTGAGCCTCTGCTCTACCTCCAGTATTCCCTTCTATACTGAGCCTCTCCTCTACCTCCAGTATCTCCTTCTATACTGAGTCTCTCCTCTACCTCCAGTATTCCCTTCTATACTGAGCCTCTCCTCTACCTCCAGTATTCCCTTCTATACTGAGCCTCTCCTCTACCTCCAGTATTCCCTTCTATACTGAGCCTCTCCTCTACTTCCAGTATTCCCTTCTATACTGAGCCTCTCCTCTACCTCCAGTATTCCCTTCTATACTGAGCCTCTCCTCTACCTCCAGTGTTCCCTTCTATACTGAGCCTCTCCTCTACTTCCAGTATTCCCTTCTATACTGAGCCTCTCCTCTACCTCCAGTATTCCCTTCTATACTGAGCCTCTCCTCTACCTCCAGTTTCCCCTTCTATACTGAGCCTCTCCTCTACCTCCAGTATTCCCTTCTATACTGAGCCTCTCCTCTACCTCCAGTATTCCCTTCTATACTGAGCCTCTCCTCTACCTCCAGTGTTCCCTTCTATACTGAGCCTCTCCTCTACTTCCAGTATTCCCTTCTATACTGAGCCTCTCCTCTACCTCCAGTATTCCCTTCTATACTGAGCCTCTCCTCTACCTCCAGTTTCCCCTTCTATACTGAGCCTCTCCTCTACCTCCAGTATTCCCTTCTATACTGAGCCTCTCCTCTACTTCCAGTATTCCCTTCTATACTGAGCCTCTCCTCTACCTCCAGTATTCCCTTCTATACTGAGCCTCTCCTCTACCTCCAGTTTCCCCTTCTATACTGAGCCTCTCCTCTACCTCCAGTATTCCCTTCTATACTGAACCTCTCCTCTACCTCCAGTATTCCCTTCTATACTGAACCTCTCCTCTACTTCCAGTATTCCCTTCTATACTGAGCCTCTCCTCTACCCAGTGGTGTATTTTGGTTTTGTGCTGCCCTAGGCAAGACTAAAATCAGATCCCTCCATCTAAATTTGTCTTACCCCTTCCTGTCTGTTGATACCTGCCGCCATCCGATCAGATCCTGTCCAGTAAAAACAGACGGATGGGGGATCTTTTCCCCATTTGTCTGGCAGATTGGATCGGATAGCAGTCAGATAGGAATTGACAGGGGGTCCATTTCCAATCATCCGCCCCAAATTGGAGAGCGGGCTGTGTCCGTGTTCACTCTGCATAGCGGTCAGATCCCCCGCTGAGCAGGCATCCTATGTGGAAGGGCACTCACTATATTTTTTAATTTTATTTTCATTACATTTTTTTGTTTTGTTTTTTTTTTATTAAAGTATTTCACAATAACAAAGAAAATACAATGAGATAAAAAAAGAAAATGTCTTCCCCATTTGTCTAACACATATCAAAAATTGCAAGCCCACCAGTTTATGTTAAGAAGTCTTCTTGAGACAATGAAAATCTTCCCAAACTGTACGGAACATTCCAACCTTGTGGGCTATCTTCTATGCTGTGTAAACGTTTACGTTCGTATAAAGTACAATAAGGCACGGCAAACTTGCTGAACAAGAAACAAAATGATATCAACTCGTGTCATGTCCCCATCTCTAAGGACAATCATCACTTCCACGTGCAAACTCGACAATTGGGAGAACCCAGTAATGATAACCACTGAGTTTTAGAGTAGAGAAAAAAGGAAAAGGGTAAAGATTAAAGAAGAGAGAAGAAAGGAAAAAGAATTGGACCAGACCCTGCACTCCGAACCCCACAGTCCCAGAACCCAGGCCGCCTGCCACAAATCTAAGAGTCACCAGTTAGATATTTGATTCATGGTTCCCTTCCCTCTCAAACATTTAGCATTGCGGACATACGTTCATTCATCATAATCCAAGAAAGTTTGTGCTTGAGCTGTTCGAATGGCAGGGCAGGCGACTTCCAGGACCTCGCTGTTTTTATTTTTCACAGATGTAAATATAAAGGTTATGAGTTGTCTCTGGGCCTTCATATTTTCATTTAATTTTATATATATATATATATATTTTCTTTTTGTAATTTTTTTAATTTTTATTATTTATTTAGTATTATATATTTTTTTTTGTTTTACATACATACATTAGATTCTAAATAAATTGGTCATTGGGGAAGCCGATGCATTAAAGCGGAGTTCCGGGCAGAGAAACGATTTTTTTCTGAACATACCCCCGGGACAGTCAGGGCTAGCACATTCCACAATGGCTAGCCTCTGATCTGTCCCGGTTCGCACTTACCTGCAAGAAGAAATACTTACTTAGAAATTTTCTTCCACAGCGTTTCCATCTCGGTTGTGGGCAGCTGAAGCCGGCGCGGTCCTCTTCTGTGTCTTCTTCCGCGTCTTCGTGTCCCAGAATGCACTGCACCGGCCCCTCTCGTCACTTCCGGTGCGGCGCCGCATTCCTAAACAGCTTCTGGGCATGCCCAGAAGCTGTTTAGCAGGGGAATGCGGCGTCGCCCGGAAATGACGAGCGGGGCCGGTGCGGCGCATTGATTCCTGGGAGCGATGACGTTTAGCTCCCAGGAATCATCGCGAGGCAGGAAGTGACGGGGTGAGCCTCGGCGCTGGAGGAGGAAGCTGTCATAAGTGAGTATTTACGATCTTCAATAAAAAGGTGAGTAAACAAAAAAAAAAAAAAAATAACTATCCAATTCCTTTTCAGGTGAGGCATACCTAGCGGAGGGGCACAAAAAAAAAAAAAAAATCTTTTTTGTGCCCGGAACTCCACTTTAAGCAGGTGGCTCCGATTGCAGCCTGACACCCGCGATCGCTCGCTGCTGAGAGAGAAGGACGGTCGGATGTTTTAAACACAGCCGACCGTTCTTCTCCCTGGAATGATCACAGAGCGCCTGTGATCCTTCTATATAGGAACACAGGTCTCTGTGATCGTTTCACAAGCCACGCCCCCCCCCACAATTAGAAACACGCCCCTAGGTACACATTTAACCCCTTGATCACCCACACTGTTAACCCCTTCCCTGCCAGTGTCATTATTACAGTAGCAGTGCATATTTTTAGCACTGATTACTGTAGTAATGTCACTGGTCCTCACAAAAGAGTCATAAATGTCAGTTAGGGGTCCGATCTGTCCGCCGCAATGCCGCAGTCTCGCTAAAAATCGCTGATCGCCGCCATTACTAGTAAAAAAAAAATTATTATTTATGACATATATCTTTCCCGTAGTTTGTAGACATGATAACTTCGCTTATTGGGATTTTTTTAAATCAAAAATATGTAGCAGAATACAAATTGGCCTAAAAAGATGAAAAATTAGATTTTTACATTTTTTTTTTTTTTTTGTGGGGGGGGGGGGGGATGTTCTATAGCAGAAAGTGAAAAATATATATATTTTTTTTCTCAGAATTGTCGCTCTTTTTATATTTATAGCACAAAAGATAAAAATCGCACAGGTGATCAAATCCCACCAAAAGAAAGCTCTATTTGTGGAATAAAAAATACATCAATTTTATTTGGGTACAGCGTCGCACGGAAATCAGGGGACCCTGTACAGCCTACCTGACAGGGCCCCCCCCCCTCCCCTCTTCTGAAAATATCAAATAATATTTTTGCTAAAATGCACCGTCCGTGATGCTATGCTTTGCACACATGGAAGACATTATACCTCCAACAAGCCGTACAAGACCCACTCAAGTGAAATGTAATGGCACGGAGGCATTATCAGCACTGCAACAGTGAGCAATCAGTACCGATCACTCACTGCGTTCATTCAGGATGGTGAGCCCCCCCACTGCAATAAGGCAGTACTGCCGACCCTCCTGCTCAGCAGGTTCCCAGACCCCCCCTTTTGAACTGATTAGGCCTGGGCCCAGTACAGGAGGGCTGGCTGTACTGCCTTATCAGCGGCCCTGGCAGGATGTATAGAGTCTCATCATTTTAGAGGCTCGTTTTTGAAGATGGCCTCAAATAAATGTCCCCCAATTTATGGAACTGGGAACACATGATTCACCGAACCATTGTGACTATCTGCTGCAGGCTTCTCCTATCTGCCATTGTTCAATAGGGATAGCAGACTGCAACATTGTGTTTGCAGGTAAGTAGTCTGAATCACTACCTATAGCGCTTGCTTTAAATTAATTAATATATATATTAAAGTGAATATAATACATTTCATAAATTAGTGACAAATATAATAAGTGCAGATAATAAATCCTATTACATATAACATTAAATAAATGTGAGAAGAGTCCAAAATTAAAAAGTCCAATAAATATGCAATATAGAGTGAGTCCTTTGTGCAAACAGTGCCAATTTCCAACCAAAAAGTGCAAGTGTTCAGCGCAATGATTGCTCAGTCTACTCAATAATAATCCTTATAGTTATAATGTCACCATGACAGAGGTAAGATTCAATCACTTACCAGATGTTGGGGGTCATGTATGCCTTATAGCACCAAGACCACTCGAGCTTGAGCCATCCAGGCTAAAATGGGCTCCCCTTTTGACTTACTCCAGGTGGATGAGATGGTGGGATCCGCCTCTGTCTCCCTCGTGCCAAAAAAGGATATAAGAAAAAAAGGAGCTCCAGATAGTGTGATATCTTCAATAAAGTTTATTCCCAATTGGGCAAAAAATTTACAAAGCTATGTGCAAATAAAAGCAAAAAGAACAGCAAAAAAGCCGACAGCGTGGAAGCAAGCGGGAGAACTTCCGGCTTGCGTTCCACCTACGTAACACGTCACCACGCTGTGCGTTCCAATCTGACGCGTTTCGTCACTTCCGGTGACGTCTTTGGAGAAGTTCTCCCGCTTGCTTCCACGCTATCGGCTTGCGCTGAATACACGGCCACAAGCGGCCGTATTAGGGCTGCACTCGAGAGGAACAAACCCCGGTTTTTATTACATGTTTTTTTGCTGTTCTTTTTGCTTTTATTTGCACATAGCTTTGTAGATTTTTTACCGACATCTGGTAAGTGATTGAATCTTACCTCTGTCATGGTGACATTATAATTATAAGGATTATTATTGAGTGGACTGAGCAATCATTGCGCTGAACACTTGCACTTTTTGGTTGGAAATTGGCACTGTTTGCACAAAGGACTCACTCTATATTGCATATTTATTGGACTTTTTAATTTTGGACTCTTCTCACATTTATTTAATGTTATATGTTTTATTATCTGCACTTATTATATTTGTCACTAATTTATGAAATTTATTATATTCACTTTAATATATATATTAATTAATTTAACCACTTGCCGACTGCCTAACGCCGATCTACGTCGGCAGTCAGCCCCTCACAGGCAAAGTGACGTAGGGCTACGTCACTAGCTTGTGAGGGTCTAGGGAGCGAGCGCGCGCCCCCGGAGGCGCGCTTCCGCTCCCGCGTGGTCACGGACCCCCCCGCGCGTGTGACCAGCGGACCCGATGTCCGCCGGTCACTCGGCGATCGGCGGGGGAGAGGGAGAATGTCAGGCAGCTTGTGTAAACAAGCCACCTGTCATTCTCCTCGCTGTAAAGACACTGATCAAACGGATCTAGTATGTAGATCCGTTGATCAGTGTCCTTACAGCTCAAGCCACAGCCAATCACAGTAGAAAGCACGCCCCTAGGGATACACACAGCCCCTCCCTCCCAAATAAAGTTAACCCCTTCACAACCAGTGTATTTTTACAGTAACAGTGCATATGTATAGCACTGATTACTGTAGAAATGTCACTGGTAACCCCAAAAGTGTCACAAATGTCAGTCAAGGGTCCAATCTGTCCGCCCCAATGTCGCAGTACCGCAAAAAAAATCGCAGATCGCCGCCATTACGCGTTAAATAAAAAAACAACAAAAATGACAAAAATCTTTCCCTTTGTTAGTAAACGCGATAACTTTTGCGCAAACCAATCAAAATACGCTTTTTGTGATTTTTTTTACCAAACATATGTAGCATAAAACAAATTGGCCGAAAATTTTAAAAAATTTTGATTTTTACTTTTTTTTGGGGGGGAATTTCATATAAAAAAATGTGAAAAATATTGTTATTTTTGCAAAATTGACGCTCTTTTTTTGTTTATAGCGCGTGATCAAAAAATCGCACAGGTGATCAAATACCACCAAAAGAAAGCTCTGTTTGTGGGAAAAAAAGGACGTCAAATTCGTTTAGGTACAGCGTCGCACGACCGCGCAATTGTCCGTTAAATTCACGCAGTGCCGAATCGCAAAATACCCCCTGGTCAGGAAGGGGGTAAAATCTTCCGGGGCTTAAGTGGTTAAAGCAAGCGCTATAGGTAGTCATTCAGACGACTTACCTGCAAACACAATTTTTACTTCTATAGCAGCTGCTACAAACACACATTTTAAAATATTTTTTATTCACAATTAATTCTTTTTTCACATTATTTATTAAATTCATCACTATTTATTCACATACTTATTAAATAAACACGTGGCGCGGGGCATATACACTAGTATAGTCCTTAGACAGACTGCAATATTGTATCAAAATACTTTCCACTGAACTACGATAAAAATGTAACAACCACTTATCAGGCAATCTTTTGCATTTCATAATTTACGATAAAAATGTAACAACCACTTATTATCAGGGAGTCTTTTGCATTTCATAATGCTCAGGAAATAAAGGCGCTGCTGAACCTTTGTTATCAGATATGAGGGGTTCAGATTCAAGGTCGGGCCCTCAGATAAAGGTCGGGCCCTCAGATAAATAAACTCGATAACATGCACTCACTCTTCCAAGAAATGAACCAAAATATGCGATTAGATGGGTTTCTCATCTACTTCCCTATTTGCTTTTGAAACCAAAAATTGATCTTATTCTCATTTCCTCTGCTGGAACACGTTCTCTGCTCTGTCTTTATGGGCCACGAAGGAGAATATTCCCCAGGGTGAAAGGATGAAGAGAGTATATCTCCATTCTGTTTCAAAAGCAGCTTTATGCATGGACATACAGTTGTTCCGGAAAGTATTCACAGCGCTTCATTTTTCCCGCATTTTGTTATTGTAGCGCCCTCCTAGATAGGTGCTAGGAATAAAAGCATTGTTTTGGCTCTTCTACTTATCAGGGAGCAGGATTGTTAGTTTTGCCTGTTGCATGATCTAAGGTGTGATTCACTTGGTCTGAGGGAGTGTCCCCACTGTATCCAATAGGGGAGGCCTGTTGGACAGTGGAGGAAACCCAGCCAGTGACACACAAGCTTTAATGGCTGTCCTAGTGGGTAGTCCAAAGAAGCAAAGAAACAAATCACCGCTCAAAGTGCTGACAGCTGGGCCAGTAGAATTCCCAAGTAAACTGTAGTAGTCCTGCAAGACTGGGTGCTCACCAAGGTCCGCAACCTAAGAAGTCCATATGCATGTAGAAAGAAAGTGGCACTTCCAGTCTCAGGAAAGTAGAAACTTGAGTTTTATTTCTTCAAATCAAAAAAGTCCAATGAATAAGCACATGGTGTGAAACGCGTTTGCTGCTATCCTGTTTGTCTTGCACATGTTGATGTTGGACTTTTTGATTTGAAGAAATAAAACTCAAGTTTCTACTTTCCTGAGACTGGAAGTGCCACTTTCTTTCTACATGCATATGTCCCAGTGGGTAGGCACAACAGCAATGCATCCTGGGATTGATCATAAAAGCCGGGGGCACATGTGACAGGTCATCTTTGGCGGGAAGCATTGTCCCAGGAGGAGGGTGACGGCTGCCTCTCCTTCTTTATGCTGAGGAAAGTGGTCACAGGCAGTCAGCCTGGTGAGCCAGGTGTGGAGCTGAGCCATAGAGGTCCTGGAGAAGCTGACAGTGGAGCTGAGGGCAGAGCTACCTGGGAAAAACAGTGTCCACGAGTACCAGGAGGTTTGCCAAGGGGTCTGCCCAGGAAGGGGGACCACTCCAGTGAGGTCATTGGACAGAAGGTCAGTGCACACAGTTAGAGAGAAAGGGGGTGCCAAGTAGAACCCTGAAGAGCAATCTACCAAGTACCAAGTACCAAGAGTAATCTACCAAGCCTTTCAAATTCTTCACTTCAGTGGCAGGGTGAAGCAGCGGCCTTGCCGCATTCATCATAGATAGAAGTCCTCAAGTTTGTGCATTGTTTACTAAAGTTGGAGTATCCCACTCATCCCTTCCCCCACCCCATCATAAAATAAAAACAACCAAAACCAAATCCCCTGGACTGTTTACTGACTGAGCCAAGAATATAAAGTACTAAGAATTCACAAGTCGTTGCTATGGGTAACCCAGGGGAAGCCGCTTTCAGCAGCTACCAAGGGAGTAGTGCTACATTATGTTACAGCCTTATTCCAAATTGGAAAAACAATAGAAAAACAGTGGCAAAAAAGGAAAGGGAAGGGATTTTCATGGTACAGTACCCGAATAGATAATCAGACCAGATAGTATATATAAAAATATCAAAGTTTTATTACATACAAAATAAAATAAAAAACTGACAAAAAAAAGGAAAAAAAATGAATCATCAGGTACATCAAAAATTAATGAAAAACATTAAAACCGACATATGTTATATTCAACCCGGAGGGGAGATGTTCCTCTATGGATTCCTCCAGGTGTAGACAAATGAAGGACTAATTCCGAGGATTCCTGACATGTTTCGCCAGTAACAGCTTCCTCAGGGGAATGGGAAAAAGGACTAAGAGTGAGAGAGAAAAATATACAATATCAGATAGGTAGAATATGTACAGAAATGCATTTTTATTTTTCCTTTCTCTAAACATATTTTATACAGATCCAGGCTTAGAGGGGGTTTGGGACTACCTAATCTTTGGTGGTATTATCAAGCAGCTCAGCTGGGCCAAATTTGTATTATCTACTCCAGGGGACTAAAACCTGATGGAAAGAATTCACTTTGATCCAGGGAATATCCGATTGCCTCTCGGGGGATCAGGAAGGAATTTTTCCTCTGCTGTAGCAAATTGGATCATGCTTTTCTGGGGTTTTTTCGCCTTCCTCTGGATCAACTGCGGGTATAGAACTGTGTATATGGGATTGTATGGTTGGGTTTTCAATACTGTTTTTTTTTTTTTAAATATCTAAGGTCTTAATCTAAGACCAAAGTACAGCGCTTGCTCGAAGCTATGAATACCTGTGTAGGTTGCCTAAGTTCCAATAATTGGTATAAAACCAGTACATATATACTGTGAACAAATATCTATTTAAATATTGTGCAAATGGTGAGTGATAAAGATAACCAATTGTATTATAAAATATATAAAAATATTACTTCAATAGATATATTGCTTCAATAAATAAATCCGTGAGAAAAAGGATGTATCTGCATATATGAAATCCAACAAAAGATTGAGATGCAAGTGACTTATGTGCTCAAAAAAAAATATATATATATACAGTGGGTACGGAAAGTATTCAGACCCCCTTAAATTTTTCACTCTTTGTTATATTGCAGCCATTTGCTAAAATCATTTAAGTTCATTCTTCTTCCTCATGAATGTACACATAGCACCCCATACTGACAGAAAAACACAGAATTGTTGACATTGTTGCAGATTTATTAAAAAAGAAAAACTGAAATATCACATGGTCCTAAGTATTCAGACCCTTTGCTCAGTATTTAGTAGAAGCCCCCTTTTGATCTAATACAGCCAGGAGTCTTTTTGGGAAAGATGCAACAAGTCTTTCACACCTGGATTTGGGGATCCTCTGCCATTCCTCCTTGCAGATCCTCTCCAGTTCTGTCAGGTTGGATGGTAAACGTTGGTGGACAGCCATTTTTAGGTCTCTCCAGAGATGCTCAATTGGGTTTAAGTCAGGGCTCTGGCTGGGCCATTCAAGAACAGTCACGGAGTTGTTGTGAAGCCACTCCTTCGTTATTTTAGCTGTGTGCTTAGGGTCATTGTCTTGTTGGAATGTAAACCTTCGGCCCAGTCTGAGGTCCAGAGTACTCTGGAGAAGGTTTTTGTCCAGGATATCCCTGTACTTGGCCGCATTCATCTTTCCCTCGATTGCAACCAGTCGTCCTGTCCCTGCAGCTGAAAAACACCCCCACAGCATGATGCTGCCACCACCATGCTTCACTGTTGGGACTGTATTGGACAGGTGATGAGCAGTGCCTGGTTTTCTCCACACATACCGCTTAGAATTAAGGCCAAAAAGTTCTATTTTGGTCTCATCAGACCAGAGAATCTTATTTCTCACCATCTTGGAGTCCTTCAGGTGTTTTTTAGCAAACTCCATGCGGGCTTTCATGTGTCTTACACTGAGGAGAGGCTTCCGTCGGGCCACTCTGCCATAAAGCCCCGACTGGTGGAGGGCTGCAGTGATGGTTGACTTTCTACAACTTTCTCCCATCTCCTGACTGCATCTCTGGAGCTCAGCCACAGTGATCTTTGGGTTCTTCTTTACCTCTCTCACCAAGGCTCTTCTCCCCCGATAGCTCAGTTTGGCCGGACGGCCAGCTCTAGGAAGGGTTCTGGTCGTCCCAAACGTCTTCCATTTGAGGATTATGGAGGCCACTGTGCTCTTAGGAACCTTAAGTGCAGCAGAAATCTTTTTGTAACCTTGGCCAGATCTGTGCCTTGCCACAATTCTGTGTCTGAGCTCTTCAGGCAGTTCCTTTGACCTCATGATTCTCATTTGCTCTGACATGCATTGTGATCTGGAAGGTCTCATATAGACAGGTGTGTGGCTTTCCTAATCAAGTCCAATCAGTATAATCAAACACAGCTGGACTCAACTGAAGGTGTAGAACCATCTCAAGGATGATCAGAAGAAATGGAAAGCACCTGAGTTAAATATATGAGTGTCACAGCAAAGGGTCTGAATACTTAGGACCATGTGATATTTCAGTTTTTCTTTTTTAATAAATCTGCAACAATGTCAACAATTCTGTGTTTTTCTGTCAGTATGGGGTGCTATGTGTACATTCATGAGGAAGAAGAATGAACCTAAATGATTTTAGCAAATGGCTGCAATATAACAAAGAGTGAAAAATTTAAGGGGGTCTGAATACTTTCCGTACCCACTGTATATATGAAAAAAATGTGCGTGTCCTTAATAAATATACAGTCCAAAAATTATATATATTATTATATAAAAATTGACTTCTGTGTTCAAAAATTAATAAATTGTCCTTGGTAATAAAAATAAGTGAATATTCAACCTCAAAAAGTGCATGTGCTTGATCAAAAAATCGCTGTGACATCAAATTCTTGCTGAGTAGATAGGCTGGATCACGTACCAGATGTAGTGGGTTCTATATACCATACGGCATTAGAACCTATCAGGCTTGAGAAGCCCCCTGGGCTCAATAGGTAACCTCTTTAGGTGGTCTCCAATGGCAGGTGATTCCTGTCCGAGGTATCGATGATGGTATGTAAAAGAAAAAAGGCTCCAAATAGCGCAATTCAATAGGACTAAATTCTTTATTTCCCATATAGCGGGTAAAATAGTTTAAAAGATCGTATCACATCCCTGGTGGTCTAGCGGTACGGGCTGCTTGTTCTCCTCGCGGTGAGACAAGCTACTTCCGGCTTGCGCTCCACTCGGTATGACGTGATGACGTTTGTGCGGTCCAAGCTGACGCGTTTCGTCACTTCCGGTGACGTCCTCAGAGCTTTTTGCTTTTTTTTTTGGTTGAACCAGATGGACTTGTGTCTTTTTTCAACCTGACTAACTATGTAACTTTAGATTTCTTCTAAACTCTAAGCCATTCTATACTCTCTCCCACTTTATCCCACTGTTACCTTGTGCGACTCTTTACACAAGTCCTCCAAAATAGTGTCAGTATGGCTGTCTCATATTTTCCATAATCCTAAATTCCCTCCAGGGAAAGATATTAAAGCCTTTCAATGGTGGTTAAAAAAAAAATATTATTTCGGATTGGACATTTCAACTCGAACGGGCCCCTTACATTTAACCGTTGTGTTAGTAAATTGGAGATGACCCTAACAGAAAGATATTGCTTTATTCAAATTTCCTACATTCAATTTGGTATGATAATCCTAACCCTTTATCAGTCACTCCGTATGGACAGTGGTCATGGACATGGGGGGGAGAAATCTCCCTGATCTAGTAGGCTTTAGCTGAGCCCTCTGAGAAAACGTCCTAGATGTTGGGCTGGGAGCGGGACCTCAAAATACATTGGGACATGGATACCTGGCACCGGTGCTTTTCACGGAAGTGAATGTGTATACTGCGCTAACCAACATACATAATAAAAAAGCCGCTAGCACAAAACAACTGACAAACAGGTTGATGTGAACAATAAATAGAAAAAAGTGCAGCGCTAAATGAGAGAGAACTGTGACAGCTCTCTATATACATATTAGTCATAAAGTGCATATAAAACCAATACAATGGTATGTAAATCATATAGAAAACCAGAAAAAAAGTCCAAATAAAACGTATAAGGTGAAGACATCCAGGATGGTCAGGTGGATCATATAGTGAATATATCCCGTCACCAATACCCAAATGAATAATGTGCTCGCCAGAAGATGTTGGCCCAAACTACTGTACAGCATAAGCAGGGCTTTTCTTCTCAGAGAATAGGTGCAGGAACCCCTCCCTTCTGAGTAATTTCCGCCCCCTACCCACCTCTGAGCACCATCCCTTGGTTCCACTCCCTATGCACCGCCATGTACCGCCCCTTTTTGGATAATAAGTATAATTTTGTGCTACTTGGTAATTTGTATGGAATTTAATAGACCCCATCCCAGCAACAATAGATTCCCCCAGCAAAAATGGATCCCCAGCAACAATAGACCCCCAGCAGCAACTTTAGATCTCCCAGCAGCCAGCATCAATAAACCCTCCAGCAGTAGTAGACCCCTATTTTAATGGTAGATCCCTCCCAGCAACAATTGACTCACAAGTATTCTAAGACCCCCTGCCAGCAAAAATAGATACCCCCCACACAAAAATAGATCTCTACCAGGGACAATAGATCCCCTAGCAGGCAGCATCATTTATTGCCATAAAATACATTCAGCTCTGGAGGTGCCGGAACTGCGTTCCCCCGCGTTCCCGCTGAAAAAAAAGCCCTGAGCATAAGGGTCAAAAAGGCTCATGTGATGGTATTACGATTCCTTAGCTTGGACTGTTGTTCTCCAGGTATGTATCCAGTAGGCTGAATGGAGGATAAGACTCACAGACATCAAGGGCCATATGGATAAAAACCAAAGGAAACAAACACAGTGTAAAACTCCAAAATAAAATGTATTTAAATAAGGGAATGCACTCACAGATGATCCAGTGGTACAGGCAAAAATATTAGCAGGCAAATCAGGCTACAGAGGCACGATCCTGATGCATTTCGTCCCATAGGACATTCTCAAAGGATTGACCTTTTATCTTGGGGTTTTACACTATGTTTGTTTCCTTTGGTTTTTATCCATATGCCCCCTGATGTCTGTGAGTCTTAAGCCCCGTACACACGCACCGATTGTTGGCACGACCGATCGGCCGTCTTTTGTCCAGTGCTGTCGTGTTGGTTGAAAAGTGCTCTAGACTGCACACGAATTTTGTCGGCCAACAACAACCAACTGCAGAAGTGATGTCATGTTCTGGTCTACTTTTCGTGTGTTTTTCTTCACTGAGCATGCCCAGTCTTGATCATCACATTTTTGTCGGCCGAAATCTGTACTGACTGACGAACAATCGGCCGTTCTGTTGTTGGCCAACAAAAATTTTATAGCCTGCACACCAGATTTTGTTCGGCCGAAAAGTTGCAGTCGGTTGTTGGAAGCATCATACTAACAAGCCGATAATCGGCCGATCGGACGTTGGCCGAAAATTTACGGCCAACAATCGGTGCGTGTGTACGGGCCTTTATCCTCCATTCATCCTACTAGATACATACCTGGAGAACACCTGTGGTTGCAGTCCAAGCTAAGGAATCGTAATACCAGTGCTTTTCACGTTCATTTAAGGGGGTTAACAATGTCTCTTCGATCGAAGCTAACCTTGAGGTCATGCCTCACTGGTACCTGGTTCCCACTCGCCTGGCCAAATTATACCCAGACCTTTCTCCTCTATGCTTCCGAGGCTGCGGGCATAGAGGCTCGCTACTCCACACCCTTTGGCAATGCCCCAGAATTAGGGGGTTCTGGAATCAAATCTTTCACCTGATTCGTAAAAATACTGGGATTTCTCCAATTGCACTGCTAAACCAACGCATTCCTAAGATTTCCAAATGCTCCCAGGCCCTAATTTTCTACATACTACTGAGGGCTAAATTATTGATTGCTTGAGCTTGGAAGAACCCTTCAGTCTCTTTCCACCTGGCCAGGCGCAAAATTTCCTGGATCATGTCACAGGAAAAGATTAGTCGCATAATCCTGAATACTAGTGAAAAATTTGAAATTACCTGGGAACCATGGGCTCGATCTTTAGGAGTTTCTCTATAACACTACCCTTTTCTCTTTCATTTGAAATACCATTGTGCTGGTTTTCCGCATAAGTTATCTCTGCATATTGCTCCCCACTTTCATTTCTTCCTTTCTTTCTGTGAACCTGGCTCTTTACTTTATAACGAACCCTACACCTTCCCCTTCTTCTTACTTTGGCCTAATTGGCCTTGGCTCCTGCTACTCAAGTCTTATAGCTTGACTTATCTCCTTACCTGGAATGGGCTTCGAACTGGGCCTTTAGGTCCTCTCCCGAATGGTTCGAGTTCCTGGACCCCCCGGAACAGGAACCCCCTATAACTGAATATCGGTGGTATGACCTCGTCTGCGGTCACTATGTTGTATTCTAGGACTATATATTTGCACTTTATTTTGTTGTTTTATCAAGGTCTCTTAATGTTAACCTCACCCCCTCGCAGATGTCCTTCACATGGACTTCAGGCTCTTAACTGGTAAAAAACACATTTTTGTTGATTCTGATTCTCCATGTGAAGTTGTCCTGGCAGGGCTCCAACAATATTACTCTACACTATCTTTAGGGACCATGAGGGTTTGAATTTCATTAAACCTAGCTACTTTAAACCCTGTTTATCCCAAGGTCATGTTGATATCCTTATACACTACCAGGGGAGCCTATATCACTGATGTTCTTTTTATTCTGGAGTACCCTTCCCACCATTTTTTTTTCTGCTCAACTTAATTGCCCTTATGATATCAGTTGTATATTTCTCAGATGCTATACTGTTATGTCTGTACACCTCTTTATTAATCTTTTTCAATAAACATATTGAAACATAAGACTTCCCTTCACTGTTACTAAGGGGCCAAGCCCAACCCCAAAAAAACAACCTCACACCACAACCCCCCTAATCCCCCCCCCCTCCACCAAATGATTTGGACCAATGCACAAAGCAAGGTCCATAAAGGACCACATGGGTGAGTGAGTTTGGGGTGGAGGAACTTGACCGGCCTGCACAGAGTCCTGACCCCCACCCGATAGAAAACCTTTGGGATGAATTAGAGCAGAGACTGAGAGCCAGGTCTTCTTGTTCAACTTCAGTGCCTGACCTCACAAATGCGCTACTGGTAGAATGGTCAAACATTCCCATAGACACTCCTAAACCTTGTGGACAGCCTTCCCAGAAGAGTTGAAACTGTTATAGCTGAAAAGGGTGGACCAAACCAATATTGAACCCTACGGACTAAGAATGGATGGCCATTAAAGTTCACGTGTGTGTAAAGGCAGGCGTCCCAGTACTTTCAATAATATATATATATATATATGTACAGAGTGCAGAGTTTAGGGGTGTGCTTTGTACAGAGTGCAGAGTTCAGGAGTGTGCTATGTACAGAATGCAGAGTTCATGTCTGTGCTATAAACAGAGTGCATTGTTCAGGGGTGTGCTATGTACAGAGTGCAGAGTACAGGGGTGTGCTATGTACAGAGTGCAGAGTTCAGGAGTGTGCTAGGTACAGAGTGCATTGTTCAGGGGTGTGCTATGAACAGAGTGCATTGTTCAGGGGTGTGCTATGTACAGAGTGCAGAGTACAGGGGTGTGCTACGTACAGAGTGCAGAGTTTAGGGGTGTGCTATGTACAGAGTGCAGAGTTCTGGAGTGTGCTATGTACAGAGTGCAGAGTTCATGTGTGTGCTATGAACAGAGTGCATTGTTCAGGGGTGTGCTATGTACAGAGTGCAGAGTACAGGAGTGTGCTATGTACAGAGTGCAGAGTTCAGGAGTGTGCTATGTACAGAAAGCAGAGTTCTGGAGTGTGCTATGTACAGAGTGCAGAGTTAATGTGTGTGCTATGAACAGAGTGCATTGTTCAGGGGTGTGCTATGTACAGAGTGCAGAGTACAGGGGTGTGCTACGTACAGAGTGCAGAGTTTACGGGTGTGCTATGTACAGAGTGCAGAGTTCTGGAGTGTGCTATGTGCAGAGTACAGAGTTCATGGGTGTGCTATGTACAGAGTGCATTGTTCAGGGGTGTACTATGTACAGAGTGCAGAGTACAGGGGTGTGCTATGTACAGAGTGCAGAGTTTAGGGGTGTGCTATGTACAGAGTGCAGATTTCAGGAGTGTGCTATGTACAGAGTGCAGCATTCAGTGGTGTGCTATGTACAGAGTGCAGAGTTTAGGGGTGTGCTATGTACAGAGTGCAGCGTTCAGTGGTGTGCTATGTACAGAGTGCAGCGTTCAGGGGTGTGCTATGCACAGAGTGCAGCATTCAGGGGTGTGCTATGTACAGAGTGCAGAGTTCAGGGGTGTGCTATGTACAGAGTGCAGAGTTCAGGGGTGTGCTACATACAGAGTGCAGAGTTCAGGGTTGTGCTACTTACAGAGTGCAGAGTTCAGGAGTGTGCTATGTAAAGAGTGCAAATTTCAGGAGTGTGCTATGTACAGAGTACAAAGTTTAGGAGTGTGCTATGTACAGAGTGCAGAGTTCCGCGGTGTGCACAGAGTTCATGGATGTGCTATGTGCAGAGTATAAAGTTTAGGAGTGTGCTACGTACAGAGTGCAGAGTTCCGCGGTGTGCTATGTACAGAGTGCAGCGTTCAGTGGTGTGCTATGTACAGAGTGCAGAGTTCAGGGGCGTGCTACATACAGAGTGCAGAGTTCAGGGTTGTGCTACGTACAGAGTGCTGAGTTCAGGAGTGTGCTATGTACAGAGTGCAGAGTTGAATGGTGTGCTACATACAGAGTGCAGAGTTCAGGGGTGTGCTATGTACAGAGTGCAGAGTTGAATGGTGTGCTACATACAGAGTGCAGAGTTAAGGGGTGTGTCATGTACAGAGTACAAAGTTTAGGAGTGTGCTATGTACAGAGTGCAGAGTTCCGCGGTGTGCGCAGAGTTTATGGGTGTGCTATGTACAAAGTGCAGAGTTCAGGGGTGTGCTACGTACAGAGTGCAGAGTTCAGGGGTGTGCTATGTACAGAGTGCAGAGTTCATGTGTGCGCTATATACAGAGTGCAGAGTTCAGGGGTGTGTCATGTACAGAGTACAAAGTTTAGGAGTGTGCTACGTACAGAGTGCAGAGTTCCGCAGTGTGCGCAGAGTTCATGGGTGTGCTATGTACAAAGTGCAGAGTTCCGGGGTGTGCAATGTACAGAGTGCAGAGTTCAGGGGTGTGCTATGTACAGAGTGCAGAGTTCATGTGTGCGCTATGTACAGTGTGCAGAGTTCAGGGGTGTGCTATGTACAGTGTGCAGAGTTCAGGGGTGTGCTATGTACAGAGTGCAGAGTTCATGTGTGCGCTATGTACAGTGTGCAGAGTTCAGGGGTGTGCTATGTACAGAGTGCAGAGTTCAGGGGTGTGCTATGTACAGAGTGCAGAGTTCAGTGGTGTGCTATGCAGAGAGTGCAGAGTTCATGTGTGCGCTATGTACAGAGTGCAGAGTTCAGGAGTGTGCTATGTACAGAGTGCAGAGTTCATGTGTGCGCTATGTACAGAGTGCAGAGTTCATGTGTGCGCTATGTACAGTGTGCAGAGTTCAGGGGTGTGCTATGTACAGAGTGCAGAGTTCAGGAGTGTGCTATGTACAGAGTGCAGAGTTCAGGAGGGTGCTATGTACAGAGTGCAGAGTTCCAAAGTGTGCTATGTACAGAGTACAGAGTTCAGTGGTGTGCTATGCAGAGAGTGCAGAGTTCATGTGTGCGCTATGTATAGAGTGCAGAGTTCAGGAGTGTGCTATGTACAGAGTGCAGAGTTCAGGAGTGTGCTATGTACAGAGTGCAGAGTTTAGGAGTGTGCTATGTACAGAGTGCAGAGTTCAGGAGTGTGCTATGTACAGAGTGCAGAGTTCAGGAGTGTGCTATGTACTGAGTGCAGAGTTCAGTGGTGTGCTATGCAGAGAGTGCAGAGTTCATGTGTGCGCTATGTACAGAGTGCAGAGTTCAGGAGTGTGCTATGTACAGAGTGCAGAGTTCAGGAGTGTGCTATGTACAGAGTGCAGAGTTTAGGAGTGTGCTATGTACAGAGTGCAGAGTTCAGGAGTGTGCTATGTACAGAGTGCAGAGTTCAGGAGTGTGCTATGTACTGAGTGCAGAGTTCAGTGGTGTGCTATGCAGAGAGTGCAGAGTTCATGTGTGCGCTATGTATAGAGTGCAGAGTTCAGGAGCGTGCTATGTACAGAGTGCAGAGTTCAGGAGTGTGCTATGTACAGAGTGCAGAGTTCAGGAGTGTGCTATGTACAGAGTGCTGAGTTCAGAAGTGTGCTATGTACAGAGTGCAGAATTCAGGGGTGTGCTATGTACAGAGTGCAGGATTAGTGGTGTGCTATGCAGAGAGTGCAGGGTTTAGGAGTGCACTATGCCCATGTGCAACCCCCCCCCCCCCCAAAGCATCCTCGCATCTCTCTCTCTCCTACCTTGCCCGGCTCTAGTACCTCCCTGTGTAGCCAGCCCTGCCTTGCTTTGCAGGGAGATCATTCTATCTTTCAGATTCTGGAGATCTGTCCCCGCTGTGCTGAGAGCAAAGCTGTCCCTCGGAAACACAGAAGGCTTACAAATGTTGTATTTACCAGTGAAAGCAGGGAGCGGGAGAGGAGGGTGAGAGCAGAAGGTGGTGGAATGGAGTTCTGCCCCTTTCCAGCTGCAAAAGTGGGGGCGGGGGCCACATGTCAAGGCTTGGCGGGCTGGATTCAGCCAGCGGACCTTGTTCTTGACATGAACCTGGGATAAATATATCTCCCATCCTGGACGCAACCCATAGATGATATATATATATATATAGTTATATATTGAACCTTTTTTTGGGATTCCAGCCAATCTGTCACTAATATCATGATGGATGAGGGCAGTTCAGTGCAGTAATACTGTGAGCCCTGGCTGTGTGATGATGTCTGGGCTCTGATGAAGGTGGAAAGGAAGGGGTTTGAATTAGGGATAGACTGATTATCGGCAAGGCCGATATATCGGGGACCAATATGCACTTTTCCCAATATATCGGTATCAGCCCAGATGCTGATATTTTTGTGATGTCATTCGGCCTTCTTTGGCCGCCTCCCTCGCCTTGCACAGCCTCGTCTGGAGTAGGGATTAGTCTCGCGGGAGTGTATCACAGCCATACACCCACCCACAGCAGCTCGGTGCCAGCCAGCCACCATCATCCACAGGCCCTCTACCAGCCAGCCACCCACATGCACTGTACCAGCCACCCACAGGCCCTGTACCAGCCAGCCACCCACAGGCCATGTACCATCCACCCACAGGCTATGTACCATCCACCCACAGGCTATGTACCATCCACCCACAGGCCCTGTACCTGCCACCCACAGGCCCTGTACTAGCCAGCCACCCACAGGCACTATACCAGCCAGCCACCCACAGGCCCTGTACCAGCCAGCCAGCTACCCACAGGCCCTGTACCAGCCAGCCACCCACATGCACTGTACCAGCCACCCACAGGCCCTGTACCTGCCAGCCACAGGCACTGTACCAGCCAGCCACCCACAGGCCATGTACCATCCACCCACAGGCTATGTACCATCCACCCACAGGCCCTGTACCTGCCACCCACAGGCCCTGTACTAGCCAGCCACCCACAGGCACTATACCAGCCAGCCACCCACAGGCCCTGTACCAGCCAGCCACCCACAGGCACTATACCAGCCAGCCACCCACAGGCCCTGTACTAGCCAGCCACCCACAGGCACTATACCAGCCAGCCACCCACAGGCCCTGTACCAGCCAGCCACCCACAGGCACTATACCAGCCAGCCACCCACAGGCCCTGTACCAGCCAGCCAGCCACCCACAGGCACTATACCAGCCAGCCACCCACAGGCACTATACCAGCCAGCCACCCACAGGCCCTGTACCAGCCAGCCAGCCACCCACAGGCCCTGTACCTGCCACCCACAGGCCCTGTACTAGCCAGCCACCCACAGGCACTATACCAGCCAGCCACCGACAGGCCCTGTACTAGCCAGCCACCCACAGGCACTATACCAGCCAGCCACCCACAGGCCCTGTACTAGCCAGCCACCCACAGGCACTGTACCAGCCAGCCAGCCACAGGCCCTGTACTAGCCAGCCACCCATCACAGGATGCCAGCAAGCCAGCCATTAAGCATTAAACAAAAATTAACATGTTCAGTACCAGATTTGTCATAAAATGTCTTTATTTTTCAAAACTTTAAATGTACAAAATATCCCATATCAGCCGATCCCGATACGTTGTAACCAAAATATCGGTATCGGCCCTGAAAAAAACATATCAGTCTTTCCCTAGTTAGAATGCTGGCCATAATTCAATGTGGAAGACTGGCAACATCTAGTGTCAGAATAAAGTTACTTGGGAGGACCTCTCCAGGTTGAAGGTGAGTATTGCAGCAAAAGCTGTTTTTGTATTTTCTTTTAATGGGCTATTCATATTTATTTTTTATTTTTTTATTCTCTTTTAAACAGGCATTCTGCTTTCAGTTCTACATTGCACATCGTCCTCCCTTGTCTGACCGTGGTGCTTATTCTGGCGATCTGCTTTTTTTTCCTTTGGAGGAAGAATCAGAAACATCAACGTAAGAAGAAAGTTATTCAGTCATTTTCTTTTAATTTTCCGATAGGGAGTGAGAGATCCCCTTGTCTGTGCTCAGGTTAAGGCAATGACCTCTTCATTCCAGCTAAGAGAAGATTTCTGATTGGTTAATCAGGTCATAGTACATCATTCATGTACCTTTACATCAGAGCCCTGCTAAATATTTCCTTCTAATCCCATCTGCTTTACCTTGTTTCTGTAATCAGTATTTATTATATACTGTATGTAGATGGGTGGAGCCCTATGTGTTTATTACATAGACATGTTGGACGTCCTACTTAGTAGGGCAGAACTTTGTTAATAAACATCCAATGAAAATGTGAACTCTCTAGGCAGCTAGGTTAAGCAGAAGTTGTTTAACAGGGATACTGACTGCGCTGTCTGGCATGTCCAATAGGTCAAGCAATTGGATTGTTATAAAGGTGGAGCCCTCCTTTAAGATAATAAAAGCAATTAGTTTGAGCTTCAACACTGTGCACATAACTTTATTCAGTCAATTAGCACAATGGACTTTGTTTTACCCTTACTCACAATAACAGCTGCATTGCTTTTGTTTTTCTTTCCAGGAAACCTTGAGATAGGGGGCGCTACTGATCAGGTAAGCATTGTATTTCCTATTTGGTGCAGGAAATTATATGATTGGCTGATCTTATATGGGGGTAATTGTGGACTTGGAATTGTTTCACACAGTCTGCTGGAATATTGATCCATCCTAGCTAGTAATGTAGATATGGATTTTGGGTTCTGCTCCTCAAAGTGAGTCTGGGAGCTCAGAGCATTCAATTGACTGACTCTTTAGTGCTTAAAAACCTTCCTCACCATCCAAACCACCCCACCACACCACCACCACCACCACACCATCACCACACCACCACCACCACTACCACACCACCACCACCACTACCACACCACCACCACCACTACCACACCACCACCACACCACCACTACCACTACCACACCACCACCACCACACCACCACTACCACCACACCACCACCACCACACCACCACCACCACACCACCACACCACCACACCACCACACCACCACACCACCACCACCACCACACCACACCACCACCACTACCACACCACCACCACTACCACACCACCACCACCACCACCACCACACCACCACCACTACCACACCACCACCACCACCACACCACCACTACCACCACACCACCACCACCACTACCACACCACCACCACCACACCACCACTACCACCACACCACCACCACCACACCACCACCACCACACCACCACCACCACCACACCACCACACCACCACACCACCACACCACCACACCACCACCACCACCACACCACACCACCACCACTACCACACCACCACCACTACCACACCACCACCACCACCACCACCACACCACCACCACTACCACACCACCACCACCACCACACCACCACTACCACCACACCACCACCACCACTACCACACCACCACCACCACACCACCACTACCACCACACCACCACCACCACACCACCACCACCACACCACCACCACCACCACACCACCACACCACCACACCACCACACCACCACACCACCACCACCACCACACCACACCACCACCACTACCACACCACCACCACTACCACACCACCACCACCACACCACCACTACCACCACACCACCACCACCACACCACCACCACCACCACCACACCACCACACCACCACACCACCACACCACCACCACCACCACACCACACCACCACCACTACCACACCACCACCACTACCACACCACCACCACCACCACCACCACACCACCACCACCACCACACCACCACACCACCACACCACCACACCACCACCACCACCACACCACCACACCACCACCACCACCACACCACCACCACTACCACACCACCACTACCACACCACTACCACCACACCACCACCACTACCACACCACCACTACCACACCACCACCACCACACCACCACTACCACACCACCACCACTACCACACCACCACTACCACACCACCACCACTACCACACCACCACTACCACACCACCACCACCACCACACCACCACCACTACCACACCACCACCACCACCACACCACCACCACCACCACACCACCACCACTACCACACCACCACCACCACCACACCACCACCACCACACCACCACCACAACCACACCACCACCACCACCACCACCACACCACCACCACCACCACCACTACCACACCACCACCACACCACCACCACCACACCACCACCACACCACCACCACTACCACACCACCACACCACCACCACCACCACACCACCAAAAAGAACAAAAAACACAAAAAACTAAATAAAAAAAACCTTTCTCATTCTTCGATGTCCCCACCACCATTAGCATTGTCCATGTCCGAGCACACTCCTTTGTGCGCACATTTATCTCTCCCTGCCCTGGGGTACCTCTGAGTCCCAACTCTCTCTCAATTTTACTGCTGTCCACCACCCTCCCTATAGCCCCATATACTGGGTACTGCTGTCCACCACCCTCCCTATAGCCCCATATACTGGGTACTGCTGTCCACCACCCTCCCTATAGCTCCATATACTGGGTACTGCTATCCACCACCCTCCCTATAGCCCCATATACTGGGTACTGCTGTCCACCACCCTCCCTATAGCTCCATATACTGGGTACTGCTGTCCACCACCCTCCCTATAGCCCCATATACTGGGTACTGCTGTCCACCACCCTTCCTATAGCTCCATATACTGGGTACTGCTGTCCACCACCCTCCCTATAGCTCCATATACTGGGTACTGCTGTCCACCACCCTCCCTATAGCTCCATATACTGGGTACTGCTGTCCACCATTCTCCCTATAGCTCTATATACTGGGTACTGCTATCCACCACCCTCCCTATAGCCCCATATATTGGGTACTGCTGTCCACCATCCTCCCTATAGCCCCATATACTGGGTACTGCTATCCACCACCCTTCCTATAGCCCCATATACTGGGTACTGCTATCCACCATCCTCCCTATAGCTCCATATACTGGGGACTGCTATCCACCATCCTCCCTATAGCTCCATATACTGGGTACTGCTGTCCACCACCCTCCCTATAGCTCCATATACTGGGTAATGTTGTCCACCACCCTCCCTATAGTCCCATATACTGGGTACTGCTGTCCATCACCCTCCCTATAGCCCCATATACTGGGTACTGCTGTTCACCATCCTCCCTATAGCTCCATATACTGGGTACTGCTATCCACCACCCTCCCTATAGCCCCATATACTGGGTACTGCTGTCCATCATCCTCCCTATAGCTCCATATACTGAGTACTGCTGTCCATCATCCTCCCTATAGCTCCATATACTGGGTACTGCTGTCCACCATCCTTCCTATAGCCCCATATACTGGGTACTGCTGTCCACCATCCTCCCTATAGCTCCATATACTGGGTACTGCTGTCCACCATCCTCCCTATAGCTCCATATACTGGGTACTGCTGTCCACCATTCTCCCTATAGCTCCATATACTGGGTACTGCTGTCCATCGCCCTCCCTATAACTCCATATACTGGGTACTGCTATCCACCATCCTCCCTATAGCTCCATATACTGAGTACTGCTGTCCATCATCCTCCCTATAGCTCCATATACTGGGTACTGCTGTCCACCATCCTCCCTATAGCTCCATATACTGGGTACTGCTGTCCACCATCCTCCCTATAGCTCCATATACTGGGTACTGCTGTCCATCGCCCTCCCTATAACTCCATATACTGGGTACTGCTATCCACCATCCTCCCTATAGCTCCATATACTGGGTACTGCTATCCACCATTCTCCCTATAGCTCTATATACTGGGTACTGCTGTCCATCACCCTCCCTATAGCTCCTTATACTGGGTACTGCTATCCACCACCCTCCCTATAGCTCCATATACTGGGGACTGCTATCCACCATCCTCCCTATAGCTCCATATACTGAGTACTGCTGTCCATCATCCTCCCTATAGCTCCATATACTGGGTACTGCTGTCCACCACCCTCCCTATAGCTCCATATACTGGGTACTGCTATCCACCATCCTCCCTATAGCTCCATATACTGAGTACTGCTGTCCATCATCCTCCCTATAGCTCCATATACTGGGGACTGCTGTCCACCACCCTCCCTATAGCTCCATATACTGGGTACTGCTGTCCATCGCCCTCCCTATAGCCCCATATACTGGGCACTGCTGTCCCAGGGTACTAGATTATACTGTTATTTTCTCACCAGTGGTCACATCTTTGCCAGACACCCCCAATCACTGTCCATTTCCCACAATCTGTCTTCCCTAAGACATTGAACATCTCTCCCCATTTTCTGTCTTTCCACCCAGTGCTCCTGAACTACAGTAATTATTTTCCATTCAGTTCCTGCAGTCTCTTTTCCAAGTTCCTGAAATGTCTTCTCCCAGTTTCCACAGTCTCTCCTCCATGTTCCTGCAGTCTCTCATCAAAGTCTCTCATCTCTCATCAAAGTTCCTGTAGTTTCTCTCCCCTATTTCAACTTACTGCAGTCTCTCCTCCCCACTTCCTGCAGTCTCTCCTACCAGTTCTTGCAGTTACCCCTCAGGGTTCCTGTAGTCTCTTACCCACAGTTCCTGCAGGCTCTTCCCTAAACTCCTTCAGTATCTCAGCTCAGTTCCTCCAGTCACTCCTACTACTTCCTGCTGTATCTCCTCACAGTTACTAGAGTTTCCTCCCAGTTCTTCTTCCAATGCCTGCAGACTCCCATCCTAGTTCCTGAAGTCCTTCCTCACCATTCTCACAGTCTCCCTCCCTCCCCACACCTCCCTCTCACTCTTCCCAGTCCCCACACATTTTTCACCTAGTTCCTGCGGTCTCCCCTCCCAGTTCCCACAGTCTCTCCTCCTAGTACCTATATTTTGTTCCTCCAGTTCCTGAAATCTCTCCTCCCAGTTGTCCTCCCTCCAAGTTTTTACACTCTCTTCCCCAGTTTCTTCAGTTTAGTTTCTGCAGTCAATCCACCCAGCTCCTGCAGTCTCTTTCCCCATTTCCTGCGGTTTCTTCTTCCAGTTCCTGCAGTCTCTCCACACAGTTCCTGCAGTCTCTTTCTCCAGTTTGTGCAGTTTCTTCTTCCAGTTCCTGCAGTCTATCCACACAGCTCCTGCAGTCTATCCACACAGTTCCTGCAGTCTATCCACACAGTTCCTGCAGTCTATCCACACAGTTCCTGCAGTCTATCCACACAGTTCCTGCAGTCTATCCACACAGCTCCTGCAGTCTATCCACACAGTTCCTGCAGTCTATCCACACAGTTCCTGCAGTCTATCCACACAGTTCCTGCAGTCTATCCACACAGTTCCTGCAGTCTCTTTCTCCAGTTTGTGCAGTTTCTTCTTCCAGTTCCTGCAGTCTCTCTTCCCAGTTCCCACAATTTCTTCCCCCAGGTCCTCCAGACTCTCACATATAGTTTATCATTCCAGTGTCTGTAGTCTCTCTTACCAGTTCATACTTGTTACAATGAGTGAAAAAAGTATTTGATCTCCTGCTGATTTTGTACGTTTTCCCAATGACAAATAAATGATCAGTCTATTATTTTAATGGTTGGTTTATTTTACCAGTGAGAGACAGAATAACAACAAAAATATCCAGAAAACACATTTCTAAAAAGCTATAAATTGATTTGGATTTTAATGAGTGAAAAAAGTATTTGACCCCTTTGCAAAACATGACTTAGTACTTTGTGGCAAAACCCTTGTTGGCAATCACAGAGGTCAGACGTTTTTTTGTAGTTGGCCCCCAGGTTTGCACACATCTCAGGAGGTATTTTGTCTAGTGTTGAGCGAACACGGACTGTATTATTCGTGTTCGTACCGAATAATTGGATTTTTTGTACCCGAACACGGACACGGACACTTTACTGTATGTTCGGGTAAAAATCCGTGTTCGGTCGTTTTATTTCCGGGTTTTGCATGCTTTGGCGCTCTTTTCATGGCGGGCTTTCAACAGCCAATCAACAATTGTTTAACTGGTGTGCCTTAAGCCATCCCAGCCATGCCTGCAAATGTCTCAGTAGCTGTGATTGGCCGTCTGAAGCATGTGACCAAGTCTTTATAAGTTCGAGGCAGCCGCAGCGGCGTCATTATGCTGCTTAGATTCAGGGACAGAGCACACATCAACGTGCTGGCTGCTGATTAGGGAAAGATAGGCAGGAAAAAACCATTTGTGTCCGGATAAAATTGAGGGACAGGTCGGAGTGTTTAGGCAGGGCGAGTTGTAGGCATTTTAGGGATAGAGTCTGCTGAATTATATAGGGTCAGTGTCTTCTACAAACTACAATCGATATTGCTGTGTGGGGGGTGGGGTCTGCACTCAATCCTGATCTACGATCTCTTCTCAATCCTGTTAGGGACAGAGTCTGCTGAATTTTAGGGAAACTGTGTTCTACAAACTACAATCGATATTGCTGTGTGGTGTGGGATTGGAGATAGGCAGGTGTCAGTGATCCACATCCATTTTTCTGTGTGTGAGCTGCAGTGAACACAATCTTTTTGGGCTGCAGTGAACACAATCTTTTTGGGCTGCAGTGAACACAATCTTTTTGGGCTGCAGTGAACACAATCTTTTTGGGCTGCAGTGAACACAATCTTTTTGGGGTGCAGTGAACAAAATCTTTTTGGGGTGCAGTGAACACAATCCTTTTTGGTGTGCAGTGAACACAATCTTTGTGGGGTGCAGTGAACAAAATCCTTTGTGGGGTGCAGTGAACACAATCTTTTTGGGGTGCAGTGAACAAAATCCTTTTTGGGGTGCAGTAAACAACATCCTTTTTGGGGTGCAGTGAACACAATCTTTTTGGGGTGCAGTGAACAAAATCCTTTGTGGGGTGCAGTGAACACAATCTTTTTGGGGTGCAGTGAACACAATCTTTTTGGGGTGGAGTGAACAACATCCTTTTTGGGGTGCAGTGAACAAAATCCTTTTTGGGGTGCAGTGAACAAAATCATTTTTGGGGTGCAGTGAACACAATCTTTTTGGGGTGCAGTGAACACAATCTTTGTGGGGTGCAGTGAACACAATCTTTTTGGGGTGGAGTGAACAACATCCTTTTTGGGGTGCAGTGAACAACATCCTTTTTGGGGTGCAGTGAACACAATCTTTTTGGGGTGCAGTGAACACAATCTTTGTGGGGTACAGTGAACAGAATCTTTGTGGGGTGCAGTGAACACAATCTTTGGGGGGTACAGTGAACACAATCTTTGTGAGGTGCAGTGAACACAATCTTTGTGGGGTGCAGTGAACACAATCATTGTGGGGTGCAGTGAACTCAATCTTTGTGGGGTACAGTGAACACAATCTCATACTGAAGGTTTGAGGGTGCTGCCTGTTCCATACTCCCCCTACTCCTCATCTAGCCTTTTAGGGGTACAAACAATAGTAATTGGGGCCTAGTGTGGTTGTGTACGTGTGATATACATACACTTTTTTGGGATCATATTTTCTATTCCGCTATTTAATCAAAAACCTTTGGGGATCAGTTAAATTGGGGGATAGTCTGTGTTGGTACGTGTGAGAGAGATCCACCTTTCCAAGTTGTTGGGGTTCATCTCATACTTCTGAAGGTTTGAGGGTGCTGCCTGTTCCATACTCCCCCTACTCCTAGCCTTTTAGGGGTACAAACAATAGTAATTGGGGCCTAGTGTGGTTGTGTACGTGTGATATACATACACTTTTTTGGGATCATATTTTCTATTCCGCTATTTAATCAAAAACCTTTGGGGATCAGTTAAATTGGGGGATAGTCTGTGTTGGTACGTGTGAGAGAGATCCACCTTTCCAAGTTGTTGGGGTTCATCTCATACTTCTGAAGGTTTGAGGGTGCTGCCTGTTCCATACCCCCCCTACTCCTAGCCTTTTAGGGGTACAAACAATAGTAATTGGGGCCTAGTGTGGTTGTGTACGTGTGATATACATACACTTTTTTGGGATCATATTTTCTATTCCGCTATTTAATCAAAAACCTTTGGGGATCAGTTAAATTGGGGGATAGTCTGTGTTGGTACGTGTGAGAGAGATCCACCTTTCCAAGTTGTTGGGGTTCATCTCATACTTCTGAAGGTTTGAGGGTGCTGCCTGTTCCATACTCCCCCTACTCCTAGCCTTTTAGGGGTACAAACAATAGTAATTGGGGCCTAGTGTGGTTGTGTACGTGTGATATACATACACTTTTTTGGGATCATATTTTCTATTCCGCTATTTAATCAAAAACCTTTGGGGATCAGTTAAATTGGGGGATAGTCTGTGTTGGTACGTGTGAGAGAGATCCACCTTTCCAAGTTGTTGGGGTTCATCTCATACTTCTGAAGGTTTGAGGGTGCTGCCTGTTCCATACCCCCCCTACTCCTAGCCTTTTAGGGGTACAAACAATAGTAATTGGGGCCTAGTGTGGTTGTGTACGTGTGATATACATACACTTTTTTGGGATCATATTTTCTATTCCGCTATTTAATCAAAAACCTTTGGGGATCAGTTAAATTGGGGGATAGTCTGTGTTGGTACGTGTGAGAGAGATCCACCTTTCCAAGTTGTTGGGGTTCATCTCATACTTCTGAAGGTTTGAGGGTGCTGCCTGTTCCATACCCCCCCTACTCCTAGCCTTTTAGGGGTACAAACAATAGTAATTGGGGCCTAGTGTGGTTGTGTACGTGTGATATACATACACTTTTTTGGGATCATATTTTCTATTCCGCTATTTAATCAAAAACCTTTGGGGATCAGTTAAATTGGGGGATAGTCTGTGTTGGTACGTGTGAGAGAGATCCACCTTTCCAAGTTGTTGGGGTTCATCTCATACTTCTGAAGGTTTGAGGGTGCTGCCTGTTCCATACTCCCCCTACTCCTAGCCTTTTAGGGGTACAAACAATAGTAATTGGGGCCTAGTGTGGTTGTGTACGTGTGATATACATACACTTTTTTGGGATCATATTTTCTATTCCGCTATTTAATCAAAAACCTTTGGGGATCAGTTAAATTGGGGGATAGTCTGTGTTGGTACGTGTGAGAGAGATCCACCTTTCCAAGTTGTTGGGGTTCATCTCATACTTCTGAAGGTTTGAGGGTGCTGCCTGTTCCATACTCCCCCTACTCCTAGCCTTTTAGGGGTACAAACAATAGTAATTGGGGCCTAGTGTGGTTGTGTACGTGTGATATACATACACTTTTTTGGGATCATATTTTCTATTCCGCTATTTAATCAAAAACCTTTGGGGATCAGTTAAATTGGGGGATAGTCTGTGTTGGTACGTGTGAGAGAGATCCACCTTTCCAAGTTGTTGGGGTTCATCTCATACTTCTGAAGGTTTGAGGGTGCTGCCTGTTCCATACCCCCCCTACTCCTAGCCTTTTAGGGGTACAAACAATAGTAATTGGGGCCTAGTGTGGTTGTGTACGTGTGATATACATACACTTTTTTGGGATCATATTTTCTATTCCGCTATTTAATCAAAAACCTTTGGGGATCAGTTAAATTGGGGGATAGTCTGTGTTGGTACGTGTGAGAGAGATCCACCTTTCCAAGTTGTTGGGGTTCATCTCATACTTCTGAAGGTTTGAGGGTGCTGCCTGTTCCATACCCCCCCTACTCCTAGCCTTTTAGGGGTACAAACAATAGTAATTGGGGCCTAGTGTGGTTGTGTACGTGTGATATACATACACTTTTTTGGGATCATATTTTCTATTCCGCTATTTAATCAAAAACCTTTGGGGATCAGTTAAATTGGGGGATAGTCTGTGTTGGTACGTGTGAGAGAGATCCACCTTTCCAAGTTGTTGAGGTTCATCTCATACTTCTGAAGGTTTGAGGGTGCTGCCTGTTCCATACTCCCCCTACTCCTAGCCTTTTAGGGGTACAAACAATAGTAATTGGGGCCTAGTGTGGTTGTGTACGTGTGATATACATACACTTTTTTGGGATCATATTTTCTATTCCGCTATTTAATCAAAAACCTTTGGGGATCAGTTAAATTGGGGGATAGTCTGTGTTGGTACGTGTGAGAGAGATCCACCTTTCCAAGTTGTTGGGGTTCATCTCATACTTCTGAAGGTTTGAGGGTGCTGCCTGTTCCATACCCCCCCTACTCCTAGCCTTTTAGGGGTACAAACAATAGTAATTGGGGCCTAGTGTGGTTGTGTACGTGTGATATACATACACTTTTTTGGGATCATATTTTCTATTCCGCTATTTAATCAAAAACCTTTGGGGATCAGTTAAATTGGGGGATAGTCTGTGTTGGTACGTGTGAGAGAGATCCACCTTTCCAAGTTGTTGGGGTTCATCTCATACTTCTGAAGGTTTGAGGGTGCTGCCTGTTCCATACTCCCCCTACTCCTAGCCTTTTAGGGGTACAAACAATAGTAATTGGGGCCTAGTGTGGTTGTGTACGTGTGATATACATACACTTTTTTGGGATCATATTTTCTATTCCGCTATTTAATCAAAAACCTTTGGGGATCAGTTAAATTGGGGGATAGTCTGTGTCGGTACGTGTGAGAGAGATCCACCTTTCCAAGTTGTTGGGGTTCATCTCATACTTCTGAAGGTTTGAGGGTGCTGCCTGTTCCATACCCCCCCTACTCCTCATCTAGCCTTTTAGGGGTACAAACAATAGTAATTGGGGCCTAGTGTGGTTGTGTACGTGCGAGATACATACACTTTTTTTGATCATATTTCCTATTCCGCTATTCAATAAAAACCTTTGAGGATCAATTGAATTGCGGGATAGTCTGTGTCGGTACGTGTGAGAGAGATCCACCTTTCCAAGTTGTTGGGGTTCATCTCATACTTCTGAAGGTTTGAGGGTGCTGCCTGTTCCATACCCCCCCTACTCCTCATCTAGCCTTTTAGGGGTACAAACAATAGTAATTGGGGCCTAGTGTGGTTGTGTACGTGCGAGATACATACACTTTTTTTGATCATATTTCCTATTCCGCTATTCAATAAAAACCTTTGAGGATCAATTGAATTGCGGGATAGTCTGTGTCGGTACGTGTGAGAGAGATCCACCTTTCCAAGTTGTTGGGGTTCATCTCATACTTCTGAAGGTTTGAGGGTGCTGCCTGTTCCATACCCCCCCTACTCCTCATCTAGCCTTTTAGGGGTACAAACAATAGTAATTGGGGCCTAGTGTGGTTGTGTACGTGCGAGATACATACACTTTTTTTGATCATATTTCCTATTCCGCTATTCAATAAAAACCTTTGAGGATCAATTGAATTGCGGGATAGTCTGTGTCGGTACGTGTGAGAGAGATCCACCTTTCCAAGTTGTTGGGGTTCATCTCATACTTCTGAAGGTTTGAGGGTGCTGCCTGTTCCATACCCCCCCTACTCCTCATCTAGCCTTTTAGGGGTACAAACAATAGTAATTGGGGCCTAGTGTGGTTGTGTACGTGCGAGATACATACACTTTTTTTGATCATATTTCCTATTCCGCTATTCAATAAAAACCTTTGAGGATCAATTGAATTGCGGGATAGTCTGTGTCGGTACGTGTGAGAGAGATCCACCTTTCCAAGTTGTTGGGGTTCATCTCATACTTCTGAAGGTTTGAGGGTGCTGCCTGTTCCATACCCCCCCTACTCCTCATCTAGCCTTTTAGGGGTACAAACAATAGTAATTGGGGCCTAGTGTGGTTGTGTACGTGCGAGATACATACACTTTTTTTGATCATATTTCCTATTCCGCTATTCAATAAAAACCTTTGAGGATCAATTGAATTGCGGGATAGTCTGTGTCGGTACGTGTGAGAGAGATCCACCTTTCCAAGTTGTTGGGGTTCATCTCATACTTCTGAAGGTTTGAGGGTGCTGCCTGTTCCATACCCCCCCTACTCCTCATCTAGCCTTTTAGGGGTACAAACAATAGTAATTGGGGCCTAGTGTGGTTGTGTACGTGCGAGATACATACACTTTTTTTGATCATATTTCCTATTCCGCTATTCAATAAAAACCTTTGAGGATCAATTGAATTGCGGGATAGTCTGTGTCGGTACGTGTGAGAGAGATCCACCTTTCCAAGTTGTTGGGGTTCATCTCATACTTCTGAAGGTTTGAGGGTGCTGCCTGTTCCATACCCCCCCTACTCCTCATCTAGCCTTTTAGGGGTACAAACAATAGTAATTGGGGCCTAGTGTGGTTGTGTACGTGCGAGATACATACACTTTTTTTGATCATATTTCCTATTCCGCTATTCAATAAAAACCTTTGAGGATCAATTGAATTGCGGGATAGTCTGTGTCGGTACGTGTGAGAGAGATCCACCTTTCCAAGTTGTTGGGGTTCATCTCATACTTCTGAAGGTTTGAGGGTGCTGCCTGTTCCATACCCCCCCTACTCCTCATCTAGCCTTTTAGGGGTACAAACAATAGTAATTGGGGCCTAGTGTGGTTGTGTACGTGCGAGATACATACACTTTTTTTGATCATATTTCCTATTCCGCTATTCAATAAAAACCTTTGAGGATCAATTGAATTGCGGGATAGTCTGTGTCGGTACGTGTGAGAGAGATCCACCTTTCCAAGTTGTTGGGGTTCATCTCATACTTCTGAAGGTTTGAGGGTGCTGCCTGTTCCATACTCCCCCTACTCCTAGCCTTTTAGGGGTACAAACAATAGTAATTGGGGCCTAGTGTGGTTGTGTACGTGTGATATACATACACTTTTTTTGGATCATATTTTCTATTCCGCTATTCAATAAAAACCTTTCTAGGGCAAGATCTTAAATTACAGAAATATGAGGAGACCGTCAAATAAGGGCCGTGGCCTGGGTCGTGGTGCTGCTGGTAGAGCTCCTGTTGCAAGGAGAGGACATGGTCGATCTGTGCCAGCTACACGCACAAGTGAAACACCTTCCTCAAGTGTGAGTAGGCGACAGAACCTGCATCAGTATTTGGTAGGGCATCAAACGCCCCTAGAAGTGATGAGGCCAGAACAAGTTGAGGCGATAGTAGATTGGTTTGCTGCTGACAGTGCCTCCAGTTCCTTCACATTGTCTCCCACCCAGTCTACTGCAGAAAGGTCAGAGTTGGCACCTGCAGCCAATGTCCAACCGTCTTTCACCTCACCCCCTTGCAAATCAGGCCAGCAGTCTGAGCCCCAAGCCATACAGCAGTCTCTTATTCTTTTTGAGGACTCTGTCAGCAGGGTTTCCCAGGGCCATCCACCTAGCCCTGCCCCAGAAGTGGAAGAGATTGAGTGCAGCGATGCCCAACCACTTATTTCTCAAGATGAGTACATGCAAGGATCATCGCAGCACGTCTCCGATGATGACGAAACGCAGGTGCCAACTGCTGCGGCGTTCAGCATTGTGGAGACCGACAAGGAGGGCAGGGGTGAAGACTGGGTGGAAGATGATGTGGAGGACGATGAGGTCCTCGACCCCACATGGAATGAACGTCATGCAGGTGAACTGAGTAGTTTGGAGGAAGAGGCGGTGGTCGCACAGAGCCACCAGCACAGCAGAAGAGGGAGCAGGGTGCAGAAGCGGAGCGGCCGTGCCCTAGACACTACGCCCGCTACTGCCCAACGCAGCAAGGGAACGAGCGCACCAAAGTCAGCTCAAAGGAGTTCTCTAGCGTGGAAGTTCTTTAGAAAATGTGCTGATGACAGGACACGAGTGGTTTGCACCCTGTGCAATCAGAGCTTGAAGCGAGGCATGAACCTTCTCAACCTGAGCACAACCTGCATGATCAGGCATCTAAGTGCAAAGCACGAGCTGCAGTGGAGTACACACCTTCAAAACCAAGAAACGTCTCTGGCTCATCCTGCTTCCTCTTCTGCTGCAGTCTCGGCCGCTCCAGCCACATCTGTAGTGATACCGGCACCTGCCACCCCGCAAACAGACGATCTGTCAGCAACACCACCACCTGGGTCACCAACAACCATCTCCACAATGTCCCGTGGAAGCGTTCAGCTTTCCATCTCCCAAACACTTGAGAGGAAGAGGAAGTACCCCCCTACCCACCCGCGATCCCTGGCCCTGAATGCCAGCATTTCAAAATTATTGGCCTTTGAAATGCTGTCATTCCGTCTGGTGGAGACGCACAGTTTTAAAAACCTTATGTCGGTGGCTGTCCCACAGTACGTCGTGCCCAGCCGCCACTACTTTTCCAGGCAAGCCATCCCTTCCCTGCACAACCAAGTGGGGGAAAAAATCAGGTGTGCACTGCGCAACGCCATCTGTGCCAAGGTCCACCTAACTACGGATACGTGGACCAGTAAGCACGGTCAGGGGCGTTATATCTCCCTAACGGCACACTGGGTAAATGCAGTGGCGGATGGGCCTGAGGCGGATAGCAATTTGGCGCATGTCCTTCCACCACCGAGGATTGCAGGGCGCTTCAGTTTGCCTCCTGTTCCTAACTCCTCCTACTCCGCTTCCTCATCCTCTACCGCCTCCTCATCCGGACAGCGTAACACCTTCACCACCAACTTCAGCACGGCCAGGGGTAAACGACAGCAGGCAGTTTTACAACTTGCCTGTTTGGGGGACAAACCACACACCGCGCAGGAGTTGTGGAGGAGCATGGAACAGCAGACAAATGAGTGGTTGCTGCCAGCGAGCCTCAAGCCCGGCCTGGTGGTGTGCGATAACGGGCGAAATCTCATAGCAGCTCTGGGCCTAGCCGGTTTGACGCACATCCCTTGCCTGGCGCATGTGCTGAATTTGGTGGTGCAGAGGTTCCTTAAAAACTACCCCGATATGTCAGAGCTGCTGCAGAAAGTGCGGGCCGTTTGTGCGCACTTTCGGCGTTCTCACCCTGCTGCTGCTCGCCTGGCAGCGCTGCAGCGTAACTTCGGCCTTCCCGCTCACCGCCTCATATGTGACGTGCCCACAAGGTGGAACTCCACCTTGCACATGCTGGAAAGACTGTGCGAGCAGCAGCAGGCCATAGTGGAGTTTCAGCTGCAGCACGCACGCGTGAGTCGCTCTGCGGAACAGCACCACTTCACCACCAATAACTGGGCCTCCATGCGAGACCTGTGTGCCTTGTTGCGCTGTTTTGAGTACTCCACCAACATGGCCAGTGGCAATGACGCCGTTCTCAGCTTAACTATCCCACTTCTATGCCTCCTTGAAAAAACAATTCGGGCGATGATGGAAGAGGATGTGGCACAGGATGAGGAGGAGGAGGAGGATGAAGAGGTAACATTTCCAAGGCTTTCAGGGCAGTCATTCGCAAGGGGCTCCGAGGGTGGGTTCCTGCACACGCAAACGCCAGGGACGCAATTGTCCAGCAGGGGCACAGTTCTGGAGGATGAGGAGGATGAGGAGGAGGAGGAGCTGGAGGAGGAGATGGAACCATGTTCACAGCAGGGTGGCACCCAGGCCAGCTCATGGCCATCACTGGTGCGTGGCTGGGGGGATACAGAGGACACGGACCATACACCTCCCACAGAGGACAGCCTTTCGTTGCCTCTGGGCAGCCTGGCACACATGAGCGATTACATGCTGCAGTGTCTCCACAACGACCGCCGAGTTGCCCACATTCTAACTTGTGCTGATTACTGGGTGGCCACGCTGCTGGATCCCCGTTACAAGGACAACGTACCGTCCTTAATTCACTCACTGGAGCGCGATCGCAAGATGCGCGAGTACAAGCGCACGCTGGTAGACGCCATGCTGCTGGCATTCCCATCTGACAGCGGGGCCACAGTGGAAGCACAAGGCAGAGGAGGAGGAGGAGGAGGTCGCCAACGCAACCAGGGCACCGCCAGCACCTCAGAAGGCAGGGTTAGCATGGCCGAAATGTGGAAAAGCTTTGTCAGCACGCCACAACAAACAGCAGCACCAGCAGCTCAGATGGAACGTCTTAGCAGGAGGCAGCATTTTACCAACATGGTGGAGCAGTATGTGTGCACACGCCTACATGTAGTGAATGACGGGTCTGCCCCCTTCAACTTCTGGGTCTCCAAATTGGGCACATGGCCTGAGCTTGCCCTTTACGCCTTGGAGGTGCTGGCGTGCCCTGCAGCCAGTGTATTATCTGAACGGGTATTTAGCACGGCTGGGGGCGTTATAACAGACAAGCGCAGCCGCCTGTCCAGAGACAATGTGGACAAGCTCACGTTCATTAAAATGAACCAGGCATGGATCCCAGGGGACTTTTCCGTACCTTGTGCAGAATAGCAATGGATACCGACCTTACCCACCCATTGTTCCATTTTTGCTCTTTCTCACTCTTTTGGGGTGTACCCTCATTTAAAATTTGTGAAAAGAAGCAGTGTTGGCTACCTCGTCCTCCTCCTCAGGGCCAGATTAATGTAGGGGCTATTGGAGCTGCAGCTCCAGGCCCCTACCTTTTATATAGGCCCCGGGTTGGCCATATTCACTGTTACCGCTCTTCTGTCACTTGTAAACACAGAAGTCTGGCTTCTATGCTCGCTTCCCCAGGCAGCACCCTCAGAACCTCCCCACACAGCGTGAAGGCCGGACAAGGAGGGACAGTTGGCGATGCATGGATGTGTTTATGGGCTTCAGAGACAGCATCCCATGTTGAATTAGGCATGCATGGCTGCACCCTTCCTCCTCTGGGTGCATGGCAAGGCACGGCCCTAAGGCCCTTCAAAATCCTCAGCACCAAGCCCATGATGCTGTTAATCCGGCCCTGGTCCTCCTCCACCGCCGCTTCCACCTACACCGCCCATAGGTGTGCGCAGCCTATTGCATTAAGGTGTGCACCCCAAAGTTGAAATACACATGCATGTGTTTGCCAGCAGGGAGAGTAATGTATCGGGGCCATGTACCTGTAGGCAAGGAGAAATAGAGCAGAGCAGGTCCCAGGGAGATCTTTCCCATCTCCTCACTGGCAATGCTATGTGCCCTAGGTGATTAGGGTGTGCCCAGGCACACCCAGCACACCCTGTGCGCACGCCTATGTCACCGCCACATCCACCACCACCTCAACCTCCCTCCTACTCCATATGGGCCTCGTCCTTCAGAGATGAAGAAGAACATTGTTTTATTTTTCTGGTTTTTTTTGTTGTTTTAAGTTATTTCCCTATCCACATTTGTTTGCAGAGCACTTGCCATGCTCTTAATTACGTTTTGCTGCCATTTGCAGCACTCTAGCCCTTTCCTTTGGTGTTTTAGAGCCATTTTAGTGCCTTAAAGTTCGGGTCCCCATTGACTTCAATGGGGTTCGGTGTCCGGGAAAAGTTCGGTAAAAGTCCGGGACACGGACCCGGACTTTTTTTTAAAGTTCGGCCGAACCCGTCGAACACGGACATCTAGGTGTCCGCTCAACCCTAATTTTGTCCCATTCCTCTTTGCAGATCCTCTCCAAGTCTTAAAGGTTTTGAAGCTGATGTTTGGTAACTCAAACTTTCAGCTCCCTCCACATATTTTCTGTGGGACTACGGTCTTAAGACTATGACACTCCAGAACCTTAATGTGCTTCTTCTTAAGCCACTCCTTTGTTGCCTTGGCCATGTGTTTTGGGTCATTGTCATGCTGGAATACGCATCCATGACTCATTTTCAATGCCCTGGCTGAGGGAAGGAGGTTCTCACCCAAGATTTGATGGTACATGGCCCCGTCCTTCGTCCCTTTGATGCAGAGAAGTTGTCCTGTCCACTTAGCAGGAAAACACCCCTAAAGAATAATGTTTCCGCCTCCATGTTAGACGGTGGGGGATGGTGTTCTTGGGGTCATAGGCAGCATTCCTCCTCCAAACACGGCGAGTTGAGTTGATGCCAAAGAGCTTGATTTTGGTCTCATCTGACCACAACACTTTAACCCAGTTCTCCTCTGAATCATTCAGATGTTCATTAGCAAACTTCAGACGGGCTGTACATGTGCTTTCTTCAGCAAGGGGCTGCAGTATTTCAGTCCTTCACAGCGTAGTGTGTCACCAATGGTTTTCATGGTGACTATGGTCCCAGCTGCTTTGAGATCATTGACAAGATTCTCCCGTGTAGTTCTGGGCTGATTCCTCACCGTTCTCATGATCATTGAAACTCCATGAGGTGAGATCTTCCATGGAGCCTCAGACTGAGGGAGACTGACAGTTATTTTGTGTTTCTTCTATTTGTGAATAATCACACCAACTGTTGTCACCCTCTCATCAAGCTGCTTGGCGATGGTCTTGTAGCCCATTCCAGCCTTGTGTAGGTCTACAATCTTGTCCCTGACATCCTTGGACAGCTCTTTGGTCTTGGCCATGGTGGAGAGATTGTAATCCGATTGATTGATTGCTTCTGTGGACAGGTGTCTTTTATACAGGTAACAAGCTGAGATTAGGAGCACTCCCTTTAAGAGAGTCCTCCTAATCTCAGCTTGTTACCTGTATAGAAGACACCTGGGAGCCAGAAATCTTGCTGATTGATAGGGGATCAAATACTTATTTCTCTCATTAAAATGCCAATTAAGTTATAACTTTTTTAAATGCGTTTTTCTGGATATTTTTGTTGGTATTCTGTCTCTCACTGGTAAAATAAAAGGACCATTATAAAAATTATAGACTGAGCATTTCTTTGTCAGTGGGAAAACGTGCAAAATCACTGTATTCTAAAGCAGGCCAAACATTATTCATTAAAAAAAAAAAAAGACCCCATTGCTCCCATCCACACACTCGATGTAGATAAGGGAATCCCTCCTGCTGAGTCATTGTATTCTGACAGAAGGGAGACTTCTCCGCCATAAGAATACACAGATCAGCTGTGATGGTTATAGGCACTGATTATTCAGAAGGAACCTGACAGGCTGGCTGTACAGAAGTTGGTGGATGGATCGATTTCTGTACAACCAGACTGCCCATACATGGATGGAAATTCTTCTGGTCCCTGCTGAACTGGCCAAATTTCGATCCATGTATGGCCACCTTATGATCAGCCCAATCTGTGAGCTCAGATCTGGTGGATCAGTTTACTTTTTTGTGCTTTTCATTGCTGTCAAACAAATCACTGCAGGTGATGCCGGGGGAGAAGATGGGATTCATCAGTGACAATGATCTGAGAAACAATGAACTTGTATGCAACAGACCGTCCCACATCTACCAGGAGATACCGGTTACTCAAGAGGTGAGATTTAACTTCCGATCACATCACCATGGAATGAAGAGTGATTTGCATAATTTATTAAAACGTATCTCTGCAGGGATATACAGGATGTTCCTCTGATATATGGCTGATGTATGAGGATGGATGGGAAGGCCCAGTCCCTGCCAGTGATGTCCTTCATTCAAATATGACATGTTCTTTTGAAGCACAGTTACTTGGACCAGATCCTTCAGGACGGTCCTGGGATTTTGCCCAGTAGTGTCTGTGTTCCACAGGCTGTAATGCTGGATCCAGGAGATCTCACACTTTGCAGAATAGTAGAGGGGTGCTAAGTGATGGAATGCTCTCTGTTCCAGTACCCAGGATTAAAGGTGGAATTCTCTCCTGCCCTACCTTTACAGTATAGTTCTGCTCAACTGCAGATGCAGAGAAGCAATTTTGCTTCAGGTATGGTTAGGATTCATGTCAGGACCTAGTTCACCTGCTGGTGGCACTGTTGTATTCAAAGACAAAGGGAGCAGTTTCGGTGGCCACCAGCAGGTGTCTCCTAGCAGCCAGCTTATCCTAGTATTTAGGCTCCACCTGATACTGGCTACTGGGAAGGTATTTAATCCCTCCCTCAATGAAGATCAGTGCTTCAGTGTTCTAACTGTAAGCTGTGTCCCTGCCTGATCCTGTGCCTTGTATCCTCTGACCTGCTTCCAGTACCCTGTACCTTGTACCCAGTATCTAGAACCCTGAATCCCCCCATTGAGTATCCTACTCAGCTCCCCTTGTTTCCTGTCCCAGGCCTGATCCTGCCCTATTCATGTGAGCTCTCTCCATTTTGTACATAGAGTTTGTTGTTCTTGATTTGCTGCAGGATCACGTTTATTTTTCACTTTTACATTGTATATGGTTTGTAGGTGTTAGAAGGATGTCATTTATTCATTTATTACACAGCTATTAGTCATTTATTATTACATTTTATTTAACAACTTTTGTTGTTAGATTTCCTTTAGATTTACCTTCAACTATGTAGTGCAGGGGCCTGCCTGACTGCATACACATTGAAAGTGTTTAGGTTTGACCTCATATTATATGGTTTTGGTAAATCTGAAGGAAAAAATCTAAAGAAAATTGGATAGTCTATATCCAGCTTTAGGCCCCATGCACACGGGTACGTCAAAGTTAGTTCTGACGCCGGAAAAAGCAACTGTAAAAACGAGCTTTCAGTAGCTTTTTCCATTGGCGTTATTGCACGTTTTGCCACGTTGCTTTTAGCAGCGTTTTTTTTTTCTTCCATTCAAAATCAATGGTTCCCTATGGAAGCCTATTGATTTGAATGGAGGTCGCACCGCAACACCGCAAGTCGGAACTGACTTGCGGGGCAACTTGCGCTGTGGGAATCTTGAGGGGGAACTCCACGCCAAAATGGGAAAAAAACGGCGTGGGGGTCCCTCCCCAAGGTTCCAAACCAGGCCCTTTGGGTCTGGTATGGAATTTGAGGGTAGCCCCATGCCGAAAAAACGGCGTGGGGTCCCCCCCAAAATCCATACCAGACCCTTATCTGAGCATGCAGCCTGGCAGGCCAGGAAAGGGGAGGGGACGAGCGAGCGGCCCCACCCCCCCTGGACCACACCAGGCCACATGCCCTCAACATGGGGGGGTGTTGGTGCTTTGGGGCAGAGGGAGCTCTGCACCCCCCACCTCAAAGCACCTTGCCCCCATGTTGATGAGGACAAGGGCCTCATCCCCACAACCCTGGCCGGTGGTTGTGGGGGTCTGCGGGCAGGGGGCTCATCGGAATCTGGAAGCCCCCTTTAACAAGGGGGCCCCCAGATCCCGGACCCCCTCCCTATGTGAATGGGTATGGGGTACACTGTACCCCTACTCATTCACCACATAAAAGGCAGTGTATGGAAATAACGACAGGAGACGTTTTGGAAAGTTTATTAAAAATCTTCATCCGGCTCTTCTTGTCTTCTCCTCTCCGGGGTCTTCTCCTCTCCGGGGTCTTCTGCTGTCCGCTCTTCTTGTCTTTTCCTCTCCGGGGTCTTCTGCTCTTTTGCTGTCCGCTCTTCTTGTGTTCTTCTCTCCGTGGTCTTCTGTTCTTTTGCTGTCCCCTCTTCTGCTGTCCTCTCTTCTTTTCTTCTCCTCTCCAGTCTTCTGCAATTTTGCTGTCGGCTGTCGGCTCTTCTTCCTCCGGTCCTCCTCCGACGACGTCTCCGGTGATCATGCCGGTCTCCGGTCTCTGCAGCTTATTATATAGCCATTAGGGGCGTGGCCCCCGATGATGTCATCGGGAGGCCCCGCCCCCTCCTGTCACAGATGACGTCTTCTGTGACTTGAGGGGGCGGGGCCTCCCGGTGACGTCATCGGGGTCACGCCCCTAATGGCTATATAATAAGCTGCAGAGACCGGAGACCGGCATAATCGCCAGAGACGTCGTCGGAGGAGGACCGGAGGAAGAAGAGCCGACAGCCGACAGCAAAAGAGCAGAAGACCGAAGAGGAGAAGAAAAGAAGAGAGGACAGCAGAAGAGGGGACAGCAAAAGAGCAGAAGACCCCGGAGAGAAGAACACAAGAAGAGCGGACAGCAAAAGAGCAGAAGACCCCGGAGAGGAAAAGACAAGAAGAGCGGACAGCAGAAGACCCCGGAGAGGAGAAGACCCACGGAGAGGAGAAGACAAGAAGAGTCGGATGAAGATTTTTAATAAACTTTCCAAAAGGTCTCCTGTCGTTATTTCCATACACTGTCTTTTATGTGGTGAATGAGTAGGGGTACAGTGTACCCCATACCCATTCACATAGGGAGGGGGTCCGGGATCTGGGGGGCCCCCTTGTTAAAGGGGCTTCCAGATTCCGATGAGCCCCCTGCCCGCAGACCCCCACAACCACCGGCCAGGGTTGTGGGGATGAGGCCCTTGTCCTCATCAACATGGGGACAAGGTGCTTTGAGGTGGGGGGTGCAGCTCCCCCTGCCCCAAAGCACCAACACCCCCCCCATGTTGAGGGCATGTGGCCTGGTGTGGTCCAGGGGGGGTGGGGCTGCTCACTCTTCCCCTCCCCTTTCCTGGCCTGCCGCGCTGCATGCTCGGATAAGGGTCTGGTATGGATTTTAGGGGGGACCCCACGCCGTTTTTTCGGCATGGGGCTACCCTCGAATTCCATACCAGACCCGAAGGGCCTGGTTTGGAACCTTGGGGGGGACCCCCACGCCGTTTTTTTCCCATTTTGGCGTGGAGTTCCCCCTCAAGATTCCCACAGCGCAAGTCGCCCCGCAAGTCGGATCAACCTCCATTCAAATCAATAGGCTTCCATAGGGAACCATTGATTTTGAATGGAAGAAAAAAAACGTATAACGTGGCTTAACGCACGTTAAACAACGTTATAGCAAAGTTATTCAGCTTTTAGCAGCGTCAGGCAATTTTAACGCTCTAACGCTGGTCCTCAGAACGCGCAGGTCGTGGGTTCTTGTTGCAGCTTAAAAACGCCTAGGCCACTTACAGCTCAAAAACGTCTGAGTGTGCATGAGGCCATAGAATAACATGGAGGGGCGTTTTTAGGCTGCAAAAAGAAAACGCCTGACGCTGCTTACAGCGGCGTTAAAAACGCCCCGTGTGCATGGGGCCTTAGTCTGGTTCCTGATTCCTTGAGGTGTAGCCCACTAATCTGGTCATTCCTACTGTATATACCTGTATTTGGTATCCCTTACAGGTATGTAACAAATAAAAAACAATGGTCATTCTTCTTCCCAATGACACCAACAACAGGTCCTATTTTATCCTAATGACGCCAACCATGAGGCTTATTACAGTAAATCCCACTGATACCGAATATGGCATTTATTTTACTCTCACCGACACCAATGATGGAGATTTATTTTATTTCAATGACACCAATGATGGAGATTTATTTTATTTCAATGACACCAATGATGGGATTTATTTTATCACACGGAAGCCAACGATGGGTCTTATTTTACTCCTACTGACACCAACAATGAGACTTATTTTATTCCACTTACACCTTCAATGGGGCTTGTTTTATCCCACTGACACCTATGACAGAGAAATAAACCAGGTGACGCGTACTGTAATTTTTCCTTTTAGGAATCGGCTGATGTCCTCCAAAATCCTCTGTACATTTCTTCTGGACACCCTTCTCAGGAGCAGCAGTCGGGGTCCCAGGGTGAGCATCCAGCAGAAGGACAATACAGCCTCCTCCAACTCCCAACCCAACCCAACTCCAACCCCCAGACCATAAGTGATCCACAATGTGGAGAGACTCAGAAGATATGATCATTATTTGGAATACATTTCAATGTTGTGTAATTATAACATGTATCGCTAAAGCTTCCACTGATTGTAGCAGAATATTATCTCCCAGGTCTGTCGTTCTTTTCTTTGCCCACACTTTTCCTTTTTTTTTGATAATATGTGTATTTAAAGTTTATACAATTGTGTTAAAAATATAAAACAGCAGTGTAACAATGACTGGCTGGCAATGGATTCCATTTTATTGGCACCTTCAGTGACTGTGGTCCTCATACTTCCTGCCAGACCCTCTTCAATCAGTGGTGATGTGATCCTGAGGCTGATAGAGCTACTGAACAGGTGAACAGGTAGGGGAGACCAGTACATTTCCAGCGGCCCCTTCGTGGGTTAGCGCTACACACACTTCCTGTCCTAGGGTGACAAGGCTGACTCATTGCACTATATCTATGGAGGAACTGCATTGTCTCCCTAGGCTGCTCTCCTGATTTCTACTCCAGACCTGACTTCGTCCTCTTCATCTCCATTACATGCGAGGGGGAGTTGTACCTTGCAGAAGATAGCTGGGAAGTCTGAGAATGTTCTCAGGCAGAGGCTTAACTAGAACCTTCAGGGCTCCAAAGCAAGAAACCATGAAGGGCCCCCCTGACCCCTTGCTGGGGCCCTTGCTTCTGAGCCCAGGTCCTTCCCACTGATCCCAGGGCCCTTTTCTCCCTTTGGGGGGCCCTTTATTACAGTCCCACAGTGGGACCCTTTCACATGTTATGCAGGGGGCCCCCTTCCTGCCATCTTGGGGCCCCCACAGTGGAAGAACGCCGGGCATTCTTTCTCAATTTTTTAGGAGATCTTTCCGGGGGCTTTGGTGAGATATTATGGGTCTAAACAGATCTCTGATCTTTCACCTTTGAGACAGAGAAAAGAGATTGAGGCACCGCTCTCCTGCACTTAGAGGTGGACCTCTCGATGGTAGCACTCTTAAGCCTCGTACACACGCAACGATTGTTGGCCGACCGATCGGCCGTCTTTTGTCCAGTGTTGTTGTGTTGGTTGAAATGTGCTCTAGACTGCACACGAATTTTATCGGCCAACAAAAACCAACTTCAGAAGTGATGTCATGTGATGGTTTACTTTTCGTGTGTTTTTTCTTCTCTGAGCATGCCCAGTCTTGCTCATCACATTTTTGTCTGCCGAAATCTGTACTGACTGAAGAACAATCGGCCGTTCTGTTGACGGCCAACAAAAATTTTATAGCATGCACACCAGATTTTGTTCGGCCGAAAAGTCGCAGTCGGTTGTCGGAAGCATCATACTAACAAGCCGACAATCGGCCGATCGGTCGTTTGCTGAAAATTCACGGCCAACAATCGTTGCGTGTGTACGAGGCATTAGGCTCTCAAATTCTTAGACTTGTCCACCCGGGATAACAACCGCCTTGCTTCCCTCTCATGACTGGGGATGTCAGGATGCACTAAAATCAAGAAATAAACAGAGGGCGTCCCGACTAGCGCATTATCCTCAATACAAACGGCTTTATTTAGTAAAAGTACAAATTCATACTCACAAACATAGGTTTAACAAAGGCACATCAACACTGGTGTTACAGCATCAAATTTATCGCATCACAGGTATGAAGTCCTTAAAACGACTGACTGACACGTTTCGAGGTCTCGACTCTTCCTCAGAGCCAGCAGTACTGTATGTCAGCCCCTATATTTATAGAATCAGACTTATTGCAAAATCTGGTTCTATAAATATTGGCTTGCTTCATAACCACGTTTCTACCTGCTTCTCTTGCTCCAGATCTGATCATCTGATACCGACGTAGCTAGTCTTCTTGACCTTCTCCTCCTATCTGACTGTATCGATCTTGGCTTTTCTCCATGACCACACTTTCACCTGCTCCTCTTGCTCCACCAGATCTGATCATCTGATACCGACGTAGCTAGTCTTGACCTTCTCCTCCTATGTATCTGACTGTATCGATCTTGGCTTTTCTCTATGACCACACTTTCACCTGCCCCTCTTGCTCCAGATCTTATCGTCTGATACCGACATAGCTAGTCTTGACCTTCTCCTCCTATCTATCTGACTGTATCGATCTTGGCTTTTCTCTATGACCACACTTTCACCTGCTCCTCTTGCTCCAGATCTGATCATCTGATACCGACGTAGCTAGTCTTGACCTTCTCCTATCTATTTGACTGTATCGATCTTGGCTTTTCTCCATGACCACACTTTCACCTGCTCCTCTTGCTCCAGATCTGATCATCTGATACCGATGTAGCTAGTCTTGACCTTTTCCTCCTATCTGACTCTATCGAGCTTGGCTTTTCTCTATGACCACACTTTCACCTACTCCTCTTGCTCCAGATCTGATCATCTGATACCGACGTAGCTAGTCTTGACCTTCTCCTCCTATCTATCTGACTGTATCGATCTTGGCTTTTCTCCATGACCACACTTTCACCTGCTCCTCTTGCTCCAGATCTGATCATCTGATACCGACATAGCTAGTCTTGACCTTCTCCTCTTATCTATCTGACTGTATCGATCTTGGCTTTTCTCTATGACCATGCTTCCACCTGCTCCTCTTGCTCCAGATCTGATCATCTGATACCGACGTAGCTAGTCTTGACCTTCTCCTCTTATCTATCTGACTGTATCTATCTTGGCTTTTCTCTATGACGACACTTTCACCTGCTCCTCTTGCTCCACCAGATCTGATCATCTAATACTGACGTAGCTAGTCTTCTTGACCTTCTCCTCCTATCTATCTGACTGTATCGATCTTGGCTTTTCTCCATGACCACACTTTCACCTGCTCCTCTTGCTCCAGATCTGATCATCTGATACCGACGTAGCTAGTCTTCCTGACCTTCTCCTCCTATCTATTTGACTGTATCGATCTTGGCTTTTCTCTATGTCCACACTTTCACCTGCTCCTCTTGCTCCAGATCTGATCATCTTATACTGACGTAGCTAGTCTTGACCTTCTCCTCCTATCTGACTGTATCGATCTTGGCTTTTCTTTATGACCACACTTTCAGCTGCTTCTCTTGCTCCAGATCTGATCATCTGATACTGACGTAGCTAGTCTTGACCTTCTCCTCCTATCTATCTGACTGTATCGATCTTGGCTTTTCTCTATGACCGCACTTTCACCTGCTCCTCTTGCTCCAGATCTGATCATCTGATACTGAAGCTGCTTGGAACCTGATTTCCCACCTGCCTGCCAGCCTGCATCTCTACTTCTTCTTCTACTTACCTGGCTACAGCTTCACTTGCTACACACTTACCTGCTCACCAGTCTGGTGATCCTGTGTTTGGCCCACACATTTGCTGCTCCACTGATCAGTCTCCTGTCTGTTATCCTCCCATGGAAGCTTATGTACCACGGACTCAATGAGTGGCTCCCATTCACAAGGAGCAGCATCCAGCAGACCAGTGAAGCACTAGTGCTACTGCTTGCCCTATCTGTTCACTCTATCAGGAGCCCTGGGCAGGAGGCAGGGCCACCATTAGAAATCATGGGACTCTGTACAGTCTACCGGATACGGCCCTCTTGAACACCCAGAGGACAATATTGAAGCAGCTCACCAAGCAAGCCATGGTGAATTATGGGTGTAGTAACAGTGGGAGGGGCTGAAAACTCAAATACAGTGTGCAGGTGTCAGGAGTTTGTACCATACAGCGTGCAGGGATCAGGCTTATATAACATACAGAGTGCAGGGATCAGTAGTATGTAATGTACAAAGTGCAGGGATCAGGAGTATGGAACATACAGAGTGCAGGTGTCAGGGGTATGTAACATTCCTAGTGCAGGGGTCAGGGGTATGTACTGTACAGCGTGCATGGATCAGGCATATGTAACTTCCAGAGTGAAAGGATCAGGAGTATGTAACATACAGAGTTCAGGAGTCAAGAGTACATTATGTAAGGTATAAAGTGCAGGGGTCAGGAGTATGTAACATATAGAGTTCAGGGGTAAGGAGTATGTAACGTATAGAGTGCAGGGGTCAAGAATATGTAACATATAGAGTGCAGGGGTCAGAAATATGTAACATATAGAGTGCAGGGGTCAGGAATATGTAACATATAGAGTGCAGGGGTCAAGAATATGTAACATATAGAGTGCAGGGGTCAGGAGTATGTAACATATAGAGAGCAGGGGTCAGGAATATGTAACATATAGAGTGCAGGGTTCAGTGGTATGTAACATATAGAATGCAGGGGTCAAGAATATGTAACATATAGAGTGCAGGGGTCAGGAGTATGTAACATATAGAGTTCAGGGGTCAGGAGTATGTAACATATAGAGTGCAGGGGTCAGGAATATGTAACATATAGAGTGCATGGATCAGGGGCATGTAACATATAGAGTACAGGGGTCAGGAGTATGTAACATTCAGAGTGCAGGGGTCAGGAATATGTAACATATAGTGTGCAGGGGTCAGGAGTATGAATCATATAGAGTGCAGGGGTTAGGAGTATGCAACATATAGAGTGCAGGGGTCAGGAGTATGTAACATATAGAGTGCAGGGGTCAGGAATATGGAACATATAGAGTGCAGGGTTTAGGAATTTGGAACATATAGTGTGCAGGGGTCAGGAGTATGTAACTTATAGAGTGCAGGGGTCAGGGGTATGTAACACATCGAGTGCAGGGGTTAGGAATATGAAATATAGAGAGTGCAGGGGTCAGGAATATGTGACATACAGCATGTAGGAGTCAGGAATATGTAATATACAGCATGCAGGTGTCAGGAGACAAGTCAGTTAATATTATTCCACATGCTCCTGATAGCAAAAGAAAATCAACCCAGGGAACTTTGCTATAATTGCTGGGATCTGCAGCCAAAAGTATTACAGGACAGCCATCAGAAATTTTTGGGCCCCTTACACAGCTTTAGGCCTGGGTCCCCCAGGGCCCATCCAATGGCTGTCCCACTGAATCTGCCCACTGGCCATCCTACCGAGTCCTTCAGTGTATCCACTTTTTTTTAACACTCTTACAACTTAATATATGAAAATGAATCCAATCCAGCAAATAGGCACCCCCATATAATCAGAAAAGTGATGGCCCAATCCAGCAAAGAGACATTCCAATCCAGAAAAGGGGAGGCCCCATATATTCTGCAATGAGATATCCCAACCCAGCAAAGAGACTTCCCAATCCAGGAATGAGACATCAAATGCAGCAAAGAGACATTCTAATCTAGCAAAGTTATCTGACAATAGACCAACATTACAGGCTGAGGACATTCACCCAGAGTCCATAGGGTTCAATATTTGGCTGGCCCACCCTTTGCAGCTATAACAGCTTCAACTCTCCTGGGAAGGCTGTCCACAAGGTTTAGGAGTGTTTGGGAATGTTTGACATTGCATACTAGCACATTATGTGACACTTACCTCCGAACAAAACCCTAGTCGTCCACGCTGGAGGCCGCATCCATCTTCACCCGTCTTCCTTCCTGTACTGCAGGCTGGAGCCGCTTGAAGTCACTCCCACCCATGCACGAGGGAGCTGCCAGTCACAGTACAGGGCTCTGAAGAAATTGCACAGGTGGCCGTTCCTTCAGAGCACAAGCGCCAATGACATTATCTTTGCATAAATACAGTAAATATCTCCTAAACGGTGCAAGTACCTATAGGTAAGCCTTATCATAGGATCACCTATAGGTACAAATGCACAAGGGGGGTTTACAACCACTTTAACCACTTCTGGACAGGGCCAATGTCTGACACATGTTGCTTACAAGTTAAAATCAGTATTTTTTGCTAGAAAATTACTTAGAACCCCCAAACATTATAACATTTTTTTTTAGCAGAGACCCTAGAGAATAAAATGGAGATCGTTGCAATACTTTATGTCACACTGTATTTGCGCAGCGGTGTTATGAACGCAATTATTTGGGGAAAAAATATTTTTTCTAAAATAAGAAAGATAATGTTACGATGAGTAAATTAATACCTAACATGTCATGCTTCAAAATTGTGCAAGCGACAAACATTGGTCTATATAGGCAACAATTTAAAAATGTCTACAGGTTACCAGTTTAGAGTTACAGAGGAGGTCTAGATACCTCACATGTGTGGTTTGAACAACGTTTACATATGTGGGTGCGACTTGCGTATGCCTTCGCTTCTGCGCGCCAGCTCGGAGGGACGGGCGCTTTACATTTTATTTTTCCTATTTATTTTACTTTTTATTTTTACACTGTCCCTTTAAAAAAAAAAAAATTGATCACTTTTATTCCTATTGCAAAGCATATAAACATCCCTTGTAATAGAAATAGGCATGACAGGTCCTCCAAGGCCATAGAGTGGAGTAGGGGACTATCTTGCCCTCACTCCACTTCCAGCCCATCACCTCCAAGGTCCAGGTCATTTTCTCTGTTACTGACGGCTCCGGTAAGTGGGGAAAATGACCAGGAAATGGCGGGTGGGGGTGGGGCATCCCTCCCGCCACCCATAAAAGTGATCCAGCATTGGCTGGAAGTGACGTATGATGTTGCTCTGGTCCTTCAAGGCCATAGAGTGGAGTGGGGACCATCTTGTCCTCACTCCACTTCCTGCCCATCACCTCTGAGGACCAGGTCGTTTTCTCTGTTACCGTTGGCTCCGGTAAGCGGGGACAATGACCAGGAAGTGGCGGGAGGGGGTGGGGCATCTCTCCCGCCGCCCATAAAAGTGATCCCGCATTGGCTGGAAGTGACGTATGACGTTGCTCCGGTCCTCCAAGGCCATAGAGTGGAGTGGGGGCCATCTTTGTTGCAGAGTGCGATCACTGGGTTCAGCGGAGTCCATTCAGATCAGACATTGTGGAGTAACAGGAACTGGCTTCTTTATTGGAACATAACCACAGATAGCAAAGATGTCACCTTCTCATTGTAATAAAGCACAGACAGGAAAAGGTAACCAACAAGTAGAGTACAGGAAATACAACACATCATAGAAAATACATAGCATATCACTGAGCATTAGTGACATCTAGTGTCCTATTTATGAACTGCAGTTTATAGGCTAAGCTTAAAGTTGTATCTCCAACAATCTTGTCCTCACTCCACTTCCTGCCCATCACCTCTGAGGACCAGGTCGTTTTCTCTGTTACCGTCGGCTCCGGTAAGCGGGGACAATGACCAGGAAGTGGCGGGAGGGGGTGGGGCATCTCTCCTGCTGCCCATAAAGGGGATCCCGTGAAAAATCCGCTGCTGGGACTACTTTTATGTTAAAGCAGACCGCCCGCCGTGTAGAAAAATACCGGGGTAATGGCAGCTATCTGCTGCCATAACTCTGGTATTTAACGTCAAAATAGTTAAGATGATATATACGGTTTTACTAACTCATGTCAAAGTTGCAAAATTGTTCTTAGGCATTAGGGTTTGTTTTACCCTTAGGCGCAAAGGGGTTAATGATGTGATAATGATTACATAGTTGCATTGCTTTCTGTCTTTTACATCTGGCCAGCGTTCAGCTTTAAATGCTAAAAATAAATAATTTCAGTTAATTAAAAAAAAAAACCTTTCCGCCGGTGAGTGCCGGTTCTGCTGGGTGGTATTTAGAAACGTTTATTATTATTAGATAAAACCCAGCAGAGCGTGATTCCCCTGATCATAACAGATCTGAGTTCCTTCCTCTTCTAGTACATTAAACCATCTTCACTTCTCACCATTCTCATAAATGGAACCACCATGACCGACACCGTCACCTACGCCGAATTGAGATTCAGTGGCATCAGGCTGAAGGAAACCAACCATGGCGGTAATATTATTTATAAAATGTTATTATTTTATTATGGAGTGATCCTCCTCTGTATTTATAGCCTGATAATGTGCTGGAGGAACTGTCACTAAAAATGTACATTCCTGTGATCAGTAGGTTGTAGAGAGTTTTAACCAAAAATAATGAGTGGGATGTTCCTAACCCTTTCTCTCTTCCCTCGCCCTATATAAGAAAGTGAACTTCAGGGATTGAAAATTGTGGTGACTCCTTACATTGGTGGTCAGTGTGGGCAAGAGACTATTCAGCCATTGTTCTCTCCCCAAGGAACCACTAGCCACGATGAACTCTGTTTCAGAATAGGGAAACTTTTTGAAAAGTTTGGTTCGACCAGAACACCCGAACTTCCCGAATGTTCGGTTTGGATTCCAGAACCCCATTGAAATCAATGGGACCCAAACTTCTGGAATCAAAAAACACAATTTTGAAGCCCTAAAACCAAATAAATGCCCCTAAAAATTGCCTAGGGCTCTGGGTCATGCCCCAGGGACTATTAATCACACAAAAAAAAGTTCTTAAAAATTGTCATTTTTGATAGAGAGCCAATTATTGAAAAAATTATTGAAAAACAAAAAAATGAGATTTCTTTGGATTTAGTGTCTGGGGGGTCTAAAACGTGTACCTGTGAAGTTTCAGCTCTGTAGCATATCCAGAACCAGAAATTTTTTTTATTTTTTTCTTAGAATTTTTAGTAGAGCAGGGATGGGGTTCCGCTCTTTCACACCTGGGCGTTTTTGTTGTAGGCGTTTATTGGGCATTTTTGAAGGCAGGCATGACATCTGAACTTCTGTATAGGGGGTATATATACACACACACATATATATATATATACACATACACACATATAGGTGTGAAAGGAGCGTAACCCTATCCCTGCGCTACTGAAATTATTTCAGTAGCGCAGGGATGGGGTTCCGCTCCTTTCACACCTATATGTGTGTATGTGTATATATATATATATATATATATATGTGTGTGTGTGTGTGTATATATACCCCTATACAGAAGTTCAGATGTCACGCCTGCCTCCAAAGACGCCCAAAAAATGCCCAATAAACGCCTGCAACAAAAACGCCCAGGTGTAAAAGGAGCGGAACCCCATCCCTGCACTACTGAAATTCTAAGAAAAATTATCTTTTTTTTCTGGCGGTCACCCTGGCATAGCATAGTCAGTTCACCCTAAACTACGGTCACCCTGACACGTAACACTTTCCCTACAGAAACTAGATAGTTGAATCTAACTATAGTGGAAAATAGCCCCCTAACTACACTGCATATCCCTTTCCTCACACTAATAATTGCAAAATGACACTGGAGCAGCAGGAGTAACAGAAATGCTTCCACTCTATTCCAAAGCCTCTGTAATACAGTGCTAGAGTTTTGGCGGGGCTATGTTATATACTGGGGGGCGTATGGGGGCCGTATTCACTCCTGATTTAAAGCCCAGTTCCTGTCCCATTGCATTTTGGGCGGTTCTGGTGGTGGAATTCCGAACTTTTACTGCAAAAAGTTTGGAATTCGGCCGGATTTCGAACAACCAATGTTCGGGTCGAACCAATGGTCGACCCGAACCGTTCGATCGTCCCTACTTCAGAAAGGCTGCTGTAGGTGGAGGATGGCAGGATGGGTGAATGTTAGAAGTGCACCCCCAGTGTGCTCTCCTGGCTTCCGTCTCATTCAAACTTTGCCCAAGCACAATGCACTTTGCGATGGACTTTCTCTGAGCTGAGAGCAGCTACTGGGGTTGCACTTCTAAAGGAGGGTGGTTGACTACCCAGAGAATGGAGAGAGGTTGGCCACCCAGATAACGGTAGGAGGTGGACCACCCAGAAGACAGAGAGAGGTTGTGCTCCCCCAGGGTGGAGGGAGGTTAGAGAGAAGTTTTTCCAAATGACAGAGGAAGGGTGACCATCCAGAGGATGGAGGAAGGTTTACCCAGAGAATAGAGAGAGGTTGACCATCCAGAGGACAGATGGAGGTTGACCAACCAGAGGATGGAGTGAGGTTTACCCAGAGAAGAGAGAGAGAGAGAGGTTGACCACTCAGAGGACAGAGGGATATTGACCACCAGGGGGTGGAGAGAGATTTACTCAGGGGATAGAGGGAGGCTGACCACTCAGATAAAATGCAATTTCTCTGACAGCAGCTACTGGGGTTGCTCTTCTAAAGGTGGGTGATTGACCACCCAGAGAATGGAGAGAGGTTGACCACCCAGAGAACCAAAGGAGGTGGACCATCCAGAAGACAGAGAGAGGTTGTGCTCCCCCAGGGTGGAGGGAGGTTGACCAACCAGAGGACAGATGGAAGTTGACCACCCAAAAGATAAAGGGTCGTTTTTCCAAATGACAGAGGAATGTTGACCATCCAGAGGATGGAGGAAGGTTTACCCAGAGAATAGAGAGAGGTTGACCATCCCGAAGACAGAGGGAGGTTGACAACCCAGAGGATGGAGTGAGGTTTACTCAGAAGACAGAGAGAGGTTGACCACTCAGCAGTTAGATAACCTCTGGTTATTAATTTCACTTGAGATTATTAAAGTATTCTGAATCTAAATCTGGAGGGAGAACTGAAGGAAGTGGACCACTCAGAGGATGAAGGGAGGTTAACCACCCAGAGGGTGGAGGGAGGTTGATCATTCAAAGGACAGAGGGAGGTTGACCACTCAGAGGACAGAGGGATATTGACCACCAGGGGATGCAGAGAGATTTATCCAGGGGATAGAGGGAGGCTGACCACCCAGAAAAAAATCAATTTCTCTGAACTGAGAGCAGCCACTGGGGTTGCACTTCTAAAGGAGGGTGGTTGACTACCCAGAAAAAAGAGGTTGACCACCCAGAGAAACAAAGGAGGTGGACCATGCAGAAGACAGAGAGAGGTTGTGCTCCCCCAGGGTGGAGGGAGGTTGACCACCCAGAGGACAGATGGAAGTTGACCACCCAAAAGATAAAGGGAAGTTTTTCCAAATGACAGAGGAATGTTGACCATCCAGAAGATGGAGGAAGGTTTACCCAGAGAATAGAGAGAGGTTGACCTTCCAGACGACAGAGGGAGGTTGACCACCCAGAGGATGGAGTGAGGTTTACCCAGAGGACAGAGAGAGGTTGACTACTGAGAAGTTCGATAACCTCTGGTTATTAATTTCACTTGGGATTATTAAAGTATTCTGAATCCAAATCTGGAGGTAGAACTGAAGGAAGTGGACCACTCAGAGGATGAAGGGAGGTTAACCACCCAGAGGGTGGAGGGAGGTTGTTCATTCAAAGGACAGAGGCAGGTTGACCACCAGGGGATGCAGAGAGATTTACCCAGGGGATAGAGGCAGGCTGACCACCCAGAGGATGAAGGTAGGTTGACCACCCAGGGGACACAGGAAGGTTGACCACCCAGAGGACAAAGGGAGGTTGATCACCCAAGGGACTGTAACGCTCCTGCGTTTTTGTTATAGTGAGCTGGATTTGCAGCTGCAGAATCTTCACTCAGTAGTCATGTAGAGATGTGTTGAATTACCAGATCCAACTCTCCAGACTCATCACTGTGGACCCGCCTGCTTCAGCATACAAATACACATACACTCTATAAGATGTTCCTGGAGTGATAGGATGTATATGACAGTATAGAGGTGATGTGCTGAAGGGACAGGCATGAGCAGTGATAGCAATGATAAGCACTTGATAGTAATGTTCAGGAGAGTGGTAGATGGTAATAGGTAGAATGCAGATAGGTTAGTCATGTATAGTAACAGGTGGTGAGGACAGCAGATGACATATACAGGAGAGACTAACCCAGTGCAAGGATAGATGGTAGTAGACTCAAGAGCTAGCAATCTATGTAACAGTGTAGATGATAGGATTAGTAATGCACAGATAGTAACAGTTCTTAATGTGCAGAAGTAGATAGTGTAAGTTAGTTATGAAGGAATCCCCTGTGGGGTACTTATCACTAGTGAGGTTAGTAAGTAGAAGGGTCTGGTAGTAAGGGAGTGATCCGGTAGCGAGATACGGGATCAGTAGCGAGGTTCCGGTCTGTTCCAAGTAAAGAGAATAGCTGGAGGCTCCGGCAGCATAAGACAAGGCTGTTAAGCATGCGGTTTGAACGAACAACCTGTGAGAGAAAGCCGGCGATTGAAATAGCCGCTCAGAGTGGCGCTCAGTAATGATGTCATGCGGCTTAAAGGTATATGCGTTCCACCTAACTGAAAAGGTGGGACGCAATAAGCAATGAAAAATGGGCAATAAGGGTACCAAAGGTACCAGAATCTTACAGTACCCCCCCCTTAAGGCCGGCTCCAGAAGGCCTATAGCACTGGTTTCTCCGGGTATTTAAAGTGAAACCTTTGTATAAGCCTGGGTGCGTGAACATCAGAAGTATCCAACCAGGTGTCGTCTTGGGGTCCATAGTTCTTCCATCTTATGAGATATTGGAGTTTTCCTCTGTGGATACGAGAATCCAAAATCTCCCTAATCTCAAATTCTTCTCCGCCTTCAACTTGTACTGGAGGTGGAGACAAGATGGTAGGCCTTATTCCTTGGTTAGGAACATGTGGTTTCAGTAGCGACACATGAAAGATGGGATGTATTCTGAGATCTGCCGGTAAAGTGAGTTGCACTGCAGCTTTTCCAATGAGTTTCTTAATTGGGAAGGGTCCCAGAAATAAAGGTCCAAGCTTTTTGCTAGGGATCTTTAACCTTAAATTTTTCGTCGATAGCCAAACGAGTTCCCCAATAGCATATTGAGGAGAGGGTTTCCTACGAAGGTCGTAGTACCTTTTTTGTTGACTATGAGCGTGTGAGATGGTGGTATTAAGTAAACCCAGAGAGTCTTTTATTTGGGTAAGATAATCCAAGGCTACTGGGTTACTTGATGGTAGGATGCGTGGTGGAAGAAGTGTGGGATGAAACCCATAGTTTAAGTAGAACGGACTTTGCTTGGTAGTGCTGTGGGTTGCATTGTTATAAGCAAATTCCGCCAGAGGGAGGAGGTCCACCCAATCATCCTGTAGGTATGAGGTGTAGCAACGTAGATATTGTTCAATGCACTGGTTGACTCTTTCAGTCTGTCCATTGGTTTGAGGGTGGTAAGGAGAAGTGAGCTTTCGCTCAATCCGTAGTATATGACATAGAGCTTGCCAAAACTTGGAGATGAACTGTGAACCACGGTCGGATAAAAGAGTCTTTGGAATTCCATGTAGCTTGAACACATGTTTCATTAGTAATTCCGCTGTTTGCTTAGATGAAGGTAGTCTGCGAATAGAAATGAAATGTGCCATCTTTGTCAGATGGTCCACTGACACTAGAATGGTATTAAATCCTTTGGAAGGTGGTAGTTCTACTATAAAGTCTAAGGACACAACTTCCCATGGAACCTGGGGTATTGGTAGACTGCAAAGTAGACCAGATGGTTTTGTAGTGTCAATTTTGGACCTTGCACAGATGTCACATGAAGAAACAAATTTTTGTACAGACGTCTTCATATCAGGCCACCAAAACTGCCTGGTAAGCAAATTAAGGGTTTTAGTCATACCCATATGTCCTGCCATAGGCGCATCATGTGACAATTCTAAGCTCTTGGTGCGCATAGTGGGGGGTATGTAGAGTTTGTCGTTGTAGTAGAGGAAGCCTTCTGCATCAGTACTTAGTTGTGGTGGAGGTGAATCCAGTCCTATACTGTGCAAAATCTCTTCCTTCAGGGAACGAACAACACCAATAATACGTTCATATTATAGGAATAGAAGGGATTTCGGCGCCGTTATCTTCGGTTAATCGTGATAGCGCATCCGCTTTTTTATTTTTGTCTGCAGGCGTGTAGGTCACTAGGAAGTTGAATCTTAGGAAGAATAATGACCATCGTACCTGCCGGTGGGAAAGAGTTTTGTTAGTCTGAAGGTATTGAAGATTTTTATGATCTGTATATATGAGTATTGGTAATTGGGTACCTTCAAGTAGATGTCGCCAATTCTCTAGTGCCAGTTTTATGGCAAGCAACTCTTTTTCACCCACTGGGTAATTCACCTCTGGGCTGCTTAGTGATTTAGAGAAGAAAGCAACTGGGTGGAGTGGTGAAGTATTTGTTGGTCGTTGGGAGAGTATTGCTCCTACTGCCATGTTTGACGCATCTACCTCTAGAATATATTGGAGGGATGGGTCTGGATGGCGTAGTATGGGAGCAGAAGTAAAGCTTGATTTTAACAAGCAGAAAGCTCCATTTGCTTCTTCTGACCATTTGAATGGTTTCTTTATACTTGTAAGTTGTGTGAGAGGTCTCACAATAGCAGAGAAGTTCTTAATGAACTTCCTATAGAAGTTTGAAAATCCGAGGAATCGCTGTAATGCCTTACGAGTTGTTGGTATAGGCCAATCCAGAATACACGATATCTTGCTCATATCCATCTTGATTCCGGTTTTAGATATGATGTATCCTAGGAATAGTACTTCTTCTTTATGAAATAGGCATTTCTTTAATTTCACGTATAGATTGTGTGCGAGTAATCTGGATAACACAAGTCTTACATGTTTTATATGTTCAGACAAAGATCGAGAATAGATAAGTATATCGTCCAGATATACCACGACACAGACATCAAGTAAGTCTCTGAAGATGTCATTTATGAATCGTTGGAAAGCTGCGGGAGCATTACACAACCCGAAAGGCATCACAAGATATTCGAATAATCCGTATCTGGTTCTGAATGCTGTCTTCCCCTCATCTCCGTCACGGATTCGGATTAGGTTGTATGCCCCTTTTAGGTCTAATTTAGAAAAGTAGGTAGCCCCACGCACTTGTTCAATGAGTTCAGGGATGAGCGGTAAAGGATAGCGATCCTTTATCGTAATGGTATTTAATTGCCTATAGTCAATAATAGGCCTAAGACTTGAATCCTTATTGCGGACAAAGAAAAGTCCTGCAGCTGTGGAAGAAGTAGAGGGTCTGATGAACCCGCCAAATTCTCACCCAAGTATTCCTTGAGATGAGAGAGTTCATCCTGTGAAAGAGGATAAACATGACCGAAAGGCAATTTGCTGTTAGGGAGTAGATCGATAGTGCAATCATAATCCCTATGGGGAGGCAACACTTGAGCATTTTTTTCAAGGAAGACTTCGGTCAGATCCTGGTAGCATAGTGGTGTAATCTCATCTAACACCACAGACAGGATCTTTCCATAAGATGGGAGGTTACACGTGATCTCGCAATAGTGAGAAGGGAAGGTTAGAGTCCGTGTTTTCCAATCTATGGTTGGTTGATGTATGTGTAACCAGGGGAGTCCCAAAATAATGGGAAAATGCGGTGAGGGTAGTACATCAAAAGTGGTGGTCTCCATATGGGACTCATTAGCAGTGACAAGGAGTGCTTGTGTCTGATTGGTGATTGGACCAGAAGATAACGGAATACCGTTAATGAAACTAACAGAGACAGGTTTAGGTTTTGAAATAATAGGTATTTTATTTAAAGTAACAAAACGTGTATCGATATAGTTCCCACAAGATCCTGTGTCGATTATAGCCTTGGTGGTGATCCTAGTTTGGTCCCACTGTAATGTCAAATGAATAAAGAGATAGGGATTAGAAAAGGAAGTCGTTAATCCCCCTAGCAAGACATGTGAACACTCACCCTCTTTTTTGCGGACAAGGGGACAGACGCTTATCAAATGATCCGGGGAGGCGCAGTACATGCAGAGATTTCTGGATCTTCTCCTGGCTCGTTCAGTAGTCGATAAAGGTGGGCGTATGGTTCCTACCTCCAGAGGAGTAGGGTCAACGGCCGATTCCCGAGAAGGACTGGACGATGGCATTCCCATCTTCTCAGCCTTTCTTTCTCGCAATCGCCTGTCAATGTTGATACTGAGTTGTATTAAGGCATCCAAAGTGCCAGGTAAATCCGCTCGGGCGAGCTCGTCTTTAACGGCTTCTGACAACCCAAGTCTGAACTGAGTTCGCAGAGATGTATCATTCCACCATGAATCAAGGGTCCATCTTTTGAACTCTGCTACAAAGTCTTCAACAGGTCTCCTTCCTTGTTTTAAAGCCCTTAATTGGATATCAGCAGTACTCTGCCTATTGGGGTCTTCATATAAGCTAGCGAGTTCCGCTAGGAATAAAGGATAGGAGTTGAGAAGAGGATCATCTTTCTCAAAGAGAGAGTCTGCCCAGGCCCGTGGATCACCCGTTAGGTATGAAATGACGGTACAGACTTTAATTTGATCAGTAGGGTAAGTACGAGGTTTTAGCAAAAAAAGCAATTGACATGCGTTTTTGAATTCACTAAATTTTTTCAGATCACCTGTAAACACTAGAGGAGGGTTTATTTTAGGTTCAGGGGGCTGAGCAGCAGTAAGCTGTGAAAGACGGGCTATCTGCTGTCTCAGAGTCTGATTTTCATCTTTTACTTCAGTAAGAGCAAGTATTAATGCATTTACTTGTTGTGTTAATTGTGTCACTTGAGTGGGTAATTCTGCTGAATCCATTTTTCCTGGTTCGTTCAATCTGTAACGCTCCTACGTTTTTGTTATAGTGAGCTGGATTTGCAGCTGCAGAATCTTCACTCAGTAGTCATGTAGAGATGTGTTGAATTACCAGATCCAACTCTCCAGACTCATCACTGTGGACCCGCCTGCTTCAGCATACAAATACACATACACTCTATAAGATGTTCCTGGAGTGATAGGATGTATATGACAGTATAGAGGTGATGTGCTGAAGGGACAGGCGTGAGCAGTGATAGCAATGATGAGCACTCAATAGTAATGTTCAGGAGAGTAGTAGATGGTAATAGGTAGAATGCAGATAGGTTAGTAATCATGTATAGTAACAGGTGGTGAGGACAGCAGATGACATATACAGGAGAGACTAACCCAGTGCAAGGATAGATGGTAGTAGACTCAAGAGCTAGCAATCTATGTAACAGTGTAGATGATAGGATTAGTAATGCACAGATAGTAACAGTCCTTAATGTGCAGAAGTAGATAGTGTAAGTTTGTTATGAAGGAATCCCCTGTGGGGTACTTATCACTAGTGAGGTTAGTAAGTAGAAGGGTCCGGTAGTAAGGGAGTGATCCGGTAGCGAGATACGGGATCAGTAGCGAGGTTCCGGTCTGTTCCAAGTAAAGAGAATAGCTGGAGGCTCCGGCAGCATAAGACAAGGCTGTTAAGCATGCGGTTTGAACGAACAACCTGTGAGAGAAAGCCGGCGATTGAAATAGCCGCTTAGATCGGCGCTCAGTGATGATGTCATGCGGCTTAAAGGTATATGCGTTCCACCTAACTGAAAAGGTGGGACGCAATAAGCAATGAAAAAATGGGCAATAAGGGTACCAAAGGTACCAGAATCTTACAGGGACAAAGGAAGGTTGATCACCCACAGGACACGGGGAGGTTGACCACCCAGAGAGTGGAGAGAGGTGGATCACCCAAAGGACCAAAGGAAGGCTGATCACCTAGAGGACAGAGGGAGGTTTACCAAGAGGAAAGAGGGAGGTTGACCATCCAGAGGATGGAGAGAGTTTTAACCAGAGAATAGTGTGATGTTGACCACCCAGGGGATGGCGAGAGGTTTATTCAGAGGACAGAGGCGGGCTAACAACAAGGAGGATGGAGGGAGGTTTGCTCAGAGGACAGACAGAGGTTAACCACCCAGAGGACGCAGGGAGGTTTACCACCCAAAGGATGGAGGGAGGTTTACCCAGAGGATAGAGAGAGGTTGACTATCACGAAGACGGAGGGAGGTTGACCACCCAGAGAATGGAGTGAGATTTATCCAGAGGACAGAGAGAGGTTGACCGCCCAGAGGACGGAGAGAGGTTGATCACTCAGCAGTTAGATAACCTCTGGTTATTCATTTGCCTTGGGATTAATAAAGTATTCTAAAATTAAATCTGGAGGGAGAACTGAAGGAAATGGACCAGTCAGAGGATGGATGGAGGTTAACCACCCAGGGGTGGAGGGAGGTTGATCACTCAAAGGACAGAGGGAGGCTAACCACTCAGAGGACAGAGAAATATTGACCACCAGGGGATGCAGAGGTTTACCCAAGGGACAGAGGGAGGCTGACCACCTAGAGGATGAAGGGAGATTGACCACCCAGAAGTCACAGGAAGGTTGACCACCCAGAGAAAACAGGTAGGTTTACCACCCAGAGGACAAAGGGAGGTTGATCACCCAGAGGACAAAGGGAGGTTGATCACCCAGAGGACAAAGGGAGGTTGATCATCCATGGGACACAGGGAGGTTAACCATTAAGAGAGTGGAGGGAGGTTGATCACCCAAAGGACCAAGGAAGGTTGACCACCTAGAGAACAGAGGGAGTTTACCCAGAGGACAGAGGGAGGTTGACTATCCAAAGGATGGAGAGAGGTTTAACCAGAGAATAGTAGGATGTTGACCACCCAGGGGATAGAGAGGTTTATCCAGAGGACAGAGGCAGGGTTACCACCAAGAGGATGAAGGGAGGTCTGCTCAGAGGTCAGACAAAGGTTAACCACCCAGAGGACGTAGGGAGGTTTACCACCCAAAGGATGGAGGGAGATTGACCACCCAGAGGGTGAAGGGAGGCTGACCACTTGGAGGATGAAGGCAGGTTGACCACCTAGAACTTTGTGAGAACAGGCTGTGCAGTACATAGAGGTATGCAGTCAGAAAGAGGCAGCTTTATAAAAAGCTAAACAGAGCTTCAAAATGTGTGGGGGGTAATGGGAAGCTCAGTGGAATTTTTGGAAAAAGTGCAGAAAGGTGTACAAACCCTTTGGGTCACCCAATAAGATCAGATCTACAGATCTGTAAATGTTGGGCCGGTCTATGATAGTGCATGCAGTCTCAGTTATTGCAATGCTCAGAGTCAGATTTACAGAACGGGAAAGAAATATTTACAGAAAAAAGAGGAAGTGAATCTTTCTCGGGACAGAACCAGGAATCATGTATAAGGGGAAGTAGAGTATATGGGGAGAGCTCCGCTGTAGGATAGTGTAACTTCCCCTAGGTCTGTCAGCATTTTGTGAACCTGTCAGTAACTTTAAATAAACTTTAATAACTTTAAATTTATTGCTGACATTTCACAATATACAGCAACAGTATCATATTTTTAGAAAAGCTCTAGCTTATACCATTAAGAAGCCATCCTTGAGCTACTGTCAGAGGCTTTGTGTAAGATGAGGCAATGTCATCGCTGAGCCAGCATCTCGGTCCAGGAAGTAGAAGGTGACCCTGGATGATGGCTGAACAAAGATGGCTCAGTCCTTTTAGACTGTATGGGGTCCCATTACTTCTAATGGCCCTGGTGCCATGTGATGATTGTCATAGACGGCATAATTATACATTACCATAGTGTAATTGCATCAAGGTCATTGTAGGGAACTATTGGCCCTGCATACCTCCCACAGGCAATATCATTCCTCTGTACCCTGGCTTGTGCTTTTTCTGGTGAATCCATTCTCTGATTGGCTGAGCTTCTGATAGGTGTGTGATCTTGCCATATACTGGAACATGTAAGATGCATTGTAGTGCTGGCACACCCAATGGGTAAGTATAAATTCTGATAGGAGCTTTGGAGTGATTTATTGGAGATGGCAGTCAGTCTGGCTGAGCCAAGGTCAAAACGACTTTTCCAAAACTTATATGGGGTCTACAGTTGAAGTCTCACCAGTGGTCTCGGGTGTCCAGCAAGGTCCAGTCATTAGAGTTCATAAAGTTTGCAATTTCATCCAGAGTATAACATATTCCATTCACCATACAGGGTCACCTATAGCAGGAGTGGTCAACTTTATTGATACAGGGGGCCTCATGTGTGGCCCATGACATCGCCAGAGGGCCACACATATTATTCAGTAAATTTAATACCACAGAAAGCTGTCAAAGACATCAGGTATGCAATAGAAAATGGTCAAAGAATACAGTCATGAAACTAGAAATTGTCAAAGTCTACATACTTGCTACAAGAGATGGCCAGAGAGTGCAAACAAGCCAACATGAGAAGATCAAAGACTAAAGACATGCTACAAGAGATAGTCAAACACTCCAGACGTGCAACAGAAGATAGTCAAAGGCTATAGGCATGCTTCATGAGATGGCCAGAGAGGGCAGAGAGGCCAACATGGAATGGTCAAAGCCTACAGGCATACAACAGGAGATGGTCAAAGCCTACAGGCATACAACAGGAGATGGTCAAATACTACAGGCATACAACAGGAGATGGTCAAAGACTACAGGCATAAGCAGGAGATGGTCAAACACTCCAGACGTGCAACAGAAGACAGTCAAAGGCTACAGGCATGCTTCATGAGATGGCCAGAGAGGGCAAAGAGGCCAACATGAGATTGTCAAAGACTACAGGCATAAAACAGGAGATGGTCAAAGCCTACAGGCATACAACAGGAGATGGTCAAACACTCCAGACGTGCAACAGAAGACAGTCAAAGGCTACAGGCATGCTTCATGAGATGGCCAGAGAGGGCAAAGAGGCCAACATGAGATTGTCAAAGACTACAGGAATAAAAGAGGAGATGGTCAAAGCCTACAGGCATGCAACAGGAGATGGTCAAAGACTACAGGCATACAACAGGAGATGGTCAAAGACTACAGGAATGCTACAAGAGATGGACAAAGACTCCAAAAATGCAATAGAAGATGGTCAAAGACTACAGGCATGCTACATGAGATGGTCAGAGACTACAGGCATGCTATAATAGATGGTCAGAGCCTAAAGACACACTACAAGAGATGGTCCAATCTGCAGACATACCACAGGAGATGTTCAGAGACTGCAGACATGAAACTAGAGATGGTCAAAAACTTTGTTCTTGCTGCAAGAGATGGCCAGATAGTGCAGACAAGCCAACATGAGATGGACAAATACTACATGCTTGCTGCAAGAGATGGCTAGAGAGTGCAGACAGACTGACATGAAATGGTCAGAGACTGTAGACATACAACAGAAGATGGCCAAAGACCACTGGCATGCTATAATAGATGGTCAGGGACGATACTTTTTAACACAAGTACATGAGTGTGTGGGAACCTGATCATGGCGCTCATGGTGAGCTTAGGCTAGGAGCTCTGGAGGATCCCATCCATGCCTGTTAGCAATTAGTGGCGTTCACCTTTCAACCACATTGTCCAGCCCGTTAACCTGCAGAAAGCTGGTCCCATGGCCCAGCCGAGAGCATGAGAAGTGTCCCCTTGAACCGCGGGAAGACGCCCGAACCAGTGAAGGGAAGCGGGAGAGCCAGAGTGCCAGCTGTTGTGGTCCCCTGGTTTGAGCAGTGTGGAGGGCAGGTGGTGCTTGGGTCTCGGTTGCGGTGGTGGTGCACAATGGGGACCGGGAAGTTCTCGGTAGTGCTAATCGGCACGTGGTGAGAGCAAGGCAAACGACAGCTGAAGAAAGCCAACCAATAATTGTGGCACCCTGAGGAGTATAGGAGGAAGCTGAGGAGGTGCCTGACCCCCCCCACCCCAATCCCCACACCGAGGGACGAAACAAGTGAAACAAGCTGCATAAGCTCACAGAGCTCATAGAGCTGCATAATCTCTCTCTAGCAGAGACCTTAATGAAAAGGAAAACAGACAGTCACACACCGTACAACCTAGCCAGCCTCTCTGTCTCTCAACTTCATCAAGCAACATATGAAGAGCACCCCTGTGATCTTCATTGAACAGGATGGGTGAGTCTGCTTTTTGTTTAATCTTTATGGCACAGGACTTTAATAAGTTCGAGAAAGGATCACCTAGCCTGCTGGCATGCTTTACCGCTTAGACACAGGCAGACATATTACATCATGAACATTTCATTCAAATAAGGAGGCAAAATGGGATTGTTGGAAGTGGATAAAGTTATAAAGTAAAGGGAAGAAGTTGTGTTGGCTGGAGAAGAGGGAGAAAAATTGGTGGACCGGTGATCTACATGTAAAAGAGCTAAATAAGAATAAAAAGTAAAAGGATAAGAAAGAATAACAAAATAAAAGAGAAATCTGCTAAAGCAAGAGGAGCAGTAAAGTCCCCTAAAATCAGTGCCAGCCCAGGAACTATAAAAAATATATGTCACAGGAGGGGGACAGCGATAAGCAGGCATCTGAAAAGCCGCAAGGAACCTGGGAGAAAACTGGGGCAGGAAAGAGTAAAAATAGCCCGAACAGATCATCGGTGGGGACTATTGTCCCCAGCCAGTCGAGATCAGACCCAGAGATGGAAAGCGACATTGAGAGTGGAGATATGGAGGAGCAAAGATCAAAATCTCATCTCCCTACAAAGCTAGAAATGGCGGACATGTTTGCCAAATTAGAAAATTCTTTAAAAACCGACAAGGCAACATTGCATCGAGACCTGGGTCAGATATTAACAAGAGTGGAAGACACTGAAAGGAGATTGGACACTCACTCGCAAGTAGTAAAGGAATTGAAAGATGAAATAAAACCACTTCAAAGGGAACAGAGGAACCTGGCGTATAAACTGGAAGATCAAGAAAATCGTAATAAAAGAAAGAACTTCAGAATCCGTGGCCTACCAGAAGCAAAGCAAGACGAAGATCTAACAGAAATAATGAAAACAATATTTAACCCATTGCTAGAAAGAATGAGAAAGGAACCATTGAAACTAGATAGGGTACATAGGATTAGAAGACCACAAAGGGTGCCAATGGAAAATCCAAGAGATATAATGGTGAGGTTTCCCTATTACGAAGAGAAAGCACAAGTATGGACATGTCTGAAGAAGAGGCCAGCATTACATTTTGAGAGCACAATCTTTGGATCTTTGCGGACTTATCTTATGAGGCAATAATGAGAAGGAAGTATATTTAGGAGCTGCGCCAAACATTATATCAAAACAATAGAGTCCATAGACAGTCTGTTAAGATAAAACAACAGGAAGAGGAAGGGACCAGATCCCAATCAGGCCAATCACCAGTGGATAATAGAGGAAACAATTCACACCCTGTGTTGTCACTCGTGGCTTCTTACCAGAAGTTTTGACCCTCCTTTCACAGAGCGGTCAAACAGGCATAAAGTAATCAACACTTGACGTAATTGGTGGTTAATGGTCTGACTCCTCAGCAGGAAAAGGGTTTCATAGTTCCCAATAAATTATGCAGCCAATGGTGAAGTACATAGGGACATATGAAGTTTATTTAAAATATTGCACTTACATGGTAGACATCATAAAAATCAGCATAGAATTTTAAAAACCGCGGTATATGGCGTGCTCCACTCTGAGACGTCCGCCTTACGCATATCGTCAAATTTGTGACATCATCAGAGGCGTTGGTGGTGATGGCCTCTGATGATGTCACAAATTTGACGATACGCGTAAGGCGGACGTCTTGGGGTGGAGAACGCCATATACCGCGGTTTTTAAAATTCTATGCTGATTTTATGATGTCTACAATGTAAGTGCAATATTTTAAATAAACTTCACATGTCCCTATGTACTGTACTTCACCATTGGCTGTCCCTCTGTCTTTTTCTGAGCCTGCATGTCAAAGACAGTGTTATGGGATCCTGTGAATGCATCATTTATTGGGAACTATGAAACCCTTTTCCTGCTGAGGGGTCAGATCATTAACCACCAATTACGTCAAGTGTTGATTCCTTTATGCCTGTTTGACCGCTCTGTGAAAGGAGGGTCAAAACTTCTGGTAAGAAGCCACGAGTGACAACACAGGGTGTGAATAGTTTCCTCTATTATTCACTGGTGATTGGCTGATTGGGATCTGGTCCCTTCCTCTTCCTGTTGTTTTATCTTAACAGACTGTCTATGGACTCTATTGTTTTGATATATTTTGCAATATATGTTTGGCGCAGCTCCTAAATATACTTACTATCTTGTATGGGACTGTGATCTTCCTATAAAGCTAGCTGCCTTCTGTACATATATATATTTTTCTATGTGTGTTTTTTGTCTGGAGCGCAAATATTTTCTTTGTTTTTGTAATAATGAGAAGGAGACACCTTAAACCTACTGGAAGAAATGCGCAAACAATACATTCAATACAATTGGAGCTTTCCTGCTTGTCTGGTAGGCCGGAAAGACGGTCGTTCAATGAAGCTGAGATTCCCAGAGGAGATACAAGCCATTTGCAAAAAAATATGTTTTATCTGTCTGTGCACAAGCCAACATGAGATGGTCCCACATTATAGACTAGCTTCAAGAGATGGTCAAAAACTGTAGACATACGATAGTAATTGTTGGAGACATGCTTCAGGAGACATAGACTGTTGACACACTACACAAGACTGCTAGAAATCAATGCTACTGTATTACAGAGGGAAGCTGGACTGCCAACTGCAGGGGCCCCCGAGGGCCGCGCTGAAAATGGCAATGGGCGGCATGCAGCCTCCAGGTCACAGGTTGAGCACCAGGGATCTACAGCATATGACACCCTATCAGATATCTTTATCAGATTTTGTTTCATTTCAGGCTCCACCCCCGAGGATCGCACTAATCACTGGGATGACATGTATGAGAATGTCACTGGTCCGCAGCCACCCAGAGGGAGCAGAGCACCACCACCAGCGCCCACTAAAGGGAGAGGCCGGCGGCTGATGGCAGGTGAGGCGTGCCGTGTTGTTGTACATTTATGATGAATATAAGTAAACTGAGGAGCAGCAACAGCGAGGGAGGAGTTTGAGTATAATTGTGGATATCAGAAATAAACCAGAAAGCTCACTATAAATGTTTAATATATGTCATACTAGGTCAGACTTTGGCTTATTCCTTCACTTTACTCATTTTAACTAAACCAAGTGCTCCATCCTGATAGTTACTCAAACAAACTTAAACTTCTTCATTCATGTCCTCTCTAAGGAGGATCTGGGAGGCGAAGAGATTCCTCATTCATGTTCTCTCCAGGGAGGATCTGGGAGGCAAAGACCTTCCTCATTCATGTCCTCTCCAGAGAGGATCTGGGAGGCAAAGCCTTTCTCATTCATGTCTTCTCCAGAGAGGATCTGGGAGGCAAAGCCTTCCTCATTCATGTCTTCTCCAGAGAGGATCTGGGAGGCAAAGCCTTCCTCATTCATTTCTTCTCCAGAGAGGATCTGGGAGGCAAAGCCTTCCTCATTCATGTCTTCTCCAGAGAGGATCTGGGAGGCAAAGCCTTCCTCATTCATGTATTCTCCAGGGAGGATCTGGGATGCAAAGCCTTCCTCATTCATGTCCTCTCCAGGGAGGATCTGGGAAGCAAAGACCTTCCTTATTCATGTTCTGTCTAGGGAGGATCTGGGAGGCAAAGACCTTCCTCATTCATGTCCTCTCCAGAGAGGATCTGGGAGGCAAAGCCTTCCTCATTCATGTCCTCTCCAGAGAGGATCTGGGAGGCAAAGCCTTCCTCGTTCATGTCTTCTCCAGAGAGGATCTGGGAGGCAAAGAACTTCCTCATTCATGTTCTCTCCAGGGAGGATCTGGGAGGCAAAGTCTTCCTCATTCATGTCCTCTCCAGGTAGGATCTGGGAAGCAAAGACCTTCCTTATTCATGTTCTTTCCAGGGGGGATCTGGGAGGCAAAGACCTTCCTCATTCATGTCCTCTCCAGAGAGGATCTGGGAGGCAAAGCCTTCCTCATTCATGTCTTCTCCAGAGAGGATCTGGGAGGCAAATCCTTCCTCATTCATGTCTTCTCCAGGGAGGATCTGGGAGGTAAAGACCTTCCTCATTCATGTCTTCTCCAGAGAGGATCTGGGAGGCAAAGACCTTCCTCATTCATGTTCTCTCCAGGGAGGATCTGGGAGGCAAAGACCTTCCTCGTTCATGTCCTCTCCAGGGAGGATCTGGGAGGCAAAGACCCTCCTCATTCATGTTCTCTCCAGGGAGGGTCTGGGAGGCAAAGACCTTCCTCATTCATGTTCTCTCCAGGGAGGATCTGGGAGGCAAAGACCTTCCTCATTCATGTTCTTTCCACAGGAAACCTGGGAAGCAAAGACATTCCTCATTCATGTCTTCTCCCTGGAAAACCTAAATTTCAAGGACCCTTCAAGAAGGGCCTTCTAAATACTTATTCTTTTTCCAAGCCTACATCTCCACCATAGTTATTGGCCAAGGCATAATAAATATTCCTAACCCAATACAATGTATCTTCACACTCTATCTACTGGAGAACACTTCACAGTACCATGCAGAAGTATAAATGTCTTGTACCAGGCAGATAGCATAAGCAGAGCTTATGTAGGCTACAACCTACCAGCAAATACCAAACTTGGTTAGGGATACTCCAGTCCATAGGCGTGCGCACAGGGTGTGCCAGGGGTGCCTGGGCACACCCTAATCATCCTATGTGGCGCAGATTCCCCCTGTTTAGACCTTAAAAATAGTGTAAAAAATAATAAAAATAAAAAATAATTTGAAAAAATTAATAAAAAAACTACAGTCACCATCCACTGCCCCACTGACACCACTCTCTGCCTATGGACACTGTCAGTATATATACACATGCACACACAGGTGTTTGATCTTTGGGGTGCACACCCTAATGCCATAGGCTGCGCACACCTATGCTCCAGTCTACACATGGTTTTTCCATGATTGGCTGTAAAAGCTCTTAATCACTTTTGAATATGAGACTTCTCCAACTGTTTCTGTATATCGCACCCTCATGTCACAGTCTTTGGAATAATCACCCATGTTTGTGTCTTAGGGTTCCAGAAGAATTCTCTGCATCTTGCTCTGGTCTCTCTGCCGTTGTGTCTTGTTCTGTCATTGGTGGTGATTGGCCTGGCCGTGAAATGTGAGTGACGTCAGAAAAATTTATATGGTGGAGGAAAATATTCCTTCTAGTTCAACCTAATCAGAAGAGGCTCCTAAGCTGTTTTACACAATATAGACCTCACACAACCAACATTTCTTCACTATGCTGTACTGTGTGGTGATAGACCAAGAGAGGGCACCTCTGGGTGCTGCACTGTGTGGTGATAGACCAAGAGAGGGCACCTCTGGGTGCTGCACTGTGCGGTGATAGACCAAGAGAGGGCACCTCTGGGTGCTGCACTGTGTGGTGATAGACCAAGAGAGGGCACCTCTGGGTGCTGCACTCCAGCCCTGGATTTAGTTTACTAACTTTTGATATTGACAAGTGTACTTCAAAAAACAGAAAGACTTAAGGCGACAGTTGTCTCCTCCTCTTCCATCCATGTCTGCTCTCCTCCCCTCTGTCATCATTCTCCTCCTCTTCCATCCATGTCACCTCTCCTCCCCTCTGCCATCATCCCCCTCCTCTTCCATCCATGTCCATTCTCCTCCCCTCTGCCATTCTCCTCCCCTTCCATCCCTGTCCCCTCTGTCATCATTCTCTTCCTCTTCCATCCATGTCACCTTCGCTCCTCCACAGCCATCATTCTCCTCCTCTGCTGTCCATGTCTCTTCTCCTCCCCTCTGTCATCACTGTTCTCCTCTTCCATCCATGTCCATTCTCCTCCACTCTGCCATCATTCTCCTCCCCTTCCATCCCTGTCCCTTCTGTCATCATTTTCTTCCTCTTCCATCCATGTCACCTTCGCTCCCCCACAGCCATCATTCTCCTCCTCTGCCGTCCATGTCTCTTCTCCTCCCCTCTGTCATCACTGTCCTCCTCTTCCATCCATGTCCATTCTCCTCCCCTCTGCCATCATTCTCCTCCTCTTCCATCCATGTCTCCTCTCCTCCCCTCTGCCATCACCCCCCTCCTCTTCCATCCATGTCTGCTCTCCTCCCCTCTGTCATCATTCTCCTCCTCTTCCATCCATGTCTGCTCTCCTCCCCTCTGTCATCATTCTCCTCCTCTTCCATCCATGTCTCCTCTCCTCCCCTCTGTCATCATTCTTCTACTCCTCCATCCATGTCTCCTCTCCTCCCCTCTGCCATCATCCCCCTCCTCTTCCATCCATGTCCATTCTCCTCCCCTCTGCCATCATTCTCCTCCCCTTCCATCCCTGTCCCCTCTGTCATCATTCTCTTCCTTTTCCATCCATGTCCCCTCCACTCCCCACAGCCATCATTCTCCTCCTCTTCAAATCATGCCCCCCCTGTCATCATTCTCCTCCTCTTCCATTAAGTCCCCTCTCCTCCCCACTGCCATATTTTGTTTCCTCATCCATCCATTTTGCCTCCGCTACTCACAGCAATCAGTCTCCTCCTCTTCCATCCAAGTGTCCTCTCCTCCCCTATGTCATCATTCTCCTCCCCTTCCATCCATATCCCCTCTCCTCCCCTCTGTCATCATTCTCCTCCTCTTCCATTCATGTCCACTCTCCTCCCCTCTGTCATCATTCTCCTCCCCTTCCATCCATTTCCCCTCTCCTCCCCTCTGTCATCATTCTCCTCCCCTTCCATCTATGTTCCCTTTCCTCCCCTCTGTCATCATTCTCCTCTCCTTCCATCTATGCCCCTTTCCTCCCCTCTGTTATCACTCTCCTCCTATTTCATTTATGCTCCCTCCGCTCCCCACAGCCATCACTCTCCTCCTCTTCCATCCATTTCCCCTCTTCTCCCCTCTGCCATCATTATCCTCCTCTTCCATCCATATCCCCTCTACTCCTCACAGCCTTCAGTCTCCTTCTCTTCCATCCATGCCCCCTCTCCTCCTCCCTGTCATCATTCGCCTCTCCTTCTATCCATGTTCCCTCTGTCATCATTCTCCTCCTCTTCCATTCATATCCCCTCCGCTCCCCACAGCCATCATTCTACTCCTTTGCCATCCATGTCTCTTCTCCTCCTCTCTGTCATCACTGTCCTCCTCTTCCATCCATGTCCCCTCCCCTCCCCACAGCCATCATTCTCCTCCTCTTCCATTTATGTCCCCTCTCCTCCCCACTGCCATCATTTTTTCCTCATCCATCCATGTTCCCTCCGCTTCCCACAGCCATTAGCCTCCTCCTCTTCCATCCATGTCCCCTCTCCTCCCCTATGTCATCATTCTCCTCCCCTTCCATCCATGTCCCCTCTCCTCCCCACTATCACCATTCTCTTCTTCCATCCATGTCCCCTTTCCTCCCCTCTGTCATCATTCTCCTCTTCTTCCATCCATGTCCCATCTCCTCTCCTCTGTCATCATTCTTCTCCTCTGCCATTCATGTCTGCTCTCCTCCCCTCTGTCATCATTTCCCTCCTCTTCCATCCATGTGCCCACTGCTCCCATCTTTCATCATTCTCCTCCTCCTTTGTCCATGTCAACTCTCCTCTTCTTTGTTGTCCTTACCCTCCTCTTCCATCCAAATCCCTCTCTTCCTCTCTGTCATCATTCTCTTCCCCATCCATCTATGTCCCTTTTCCTCCTCTCTCTCATCATTCTCCTCCCCTTCCATTCATATCACCTCTCCTTCCCTCTGCCATCATTCTCCTCCTCTTCCACCTATGTTCCCTTTCCTCCCATCTGTCATCATTCTCCTACTCTTCCATCCATTTCCCTTCTCCTCCCCTCTGTCATCATTATACTCCTCTTCCCTCTCCTCCCCTCTGTCATCATTCTCTTCCTCTTCCATCCATATCACCTCTCCTTCCCTCTGCCATCATTCTCCTCCCCTTCCATCAATATGCCCTCTTTTCCTCTCTCTTATCATTCCCCTCCTCTTCCATTCATGTCCTCTCTCCTTCCCTCTGTCATCATTCTTCTCCTCTTCCATCCATTTCCCTTCTCCTCCCCTCTGCCATCATTATCCTCCTCTTCCATCCTTATCATCTCTCCTCCCCTCTGTCTTCATTCCCCTCCTCTTCCATCCATGTCCCCTCTCCTCTGTCATCATTCTCTTCCTCTTCCATCCATGTCCCCTCTCCTCCCCTCTGTCATCATTCTCTTCCTCTTCCATTCATGTCCACTCTCCTCCCCTCTGTCATCATTCTCTTCCTCTTCCATCCATGTCCCCTCTCCTCCCCTCTGTCATCATTCTCTTCCTCTTCCATTCATGTCCACTCTCCTCCCCTCTGTCATCATTCTCCTCCTCTTCCATCCATGTCCCCTCTCCTCCCCTCTGTCATCATTCTCCTCCTCTTCCATCCATGTCCCCTCTCCTCCCCTCTGTCATCATTCTCCTCCTCTTCCATCCATGTCCACTCTCCTTCCCTCCTTCATCATTCTCTTCCTCTTCCATCCATATCCACTCTCCTTCCCTCCTTCATCATTCTCTTCCACGTGTGTCTTCTATCCTTCTCTGTTAGAATTATTCTATTTTCCCTCGCTGTCTGTTCCTGTCTCTGGTAGTTCTTCTCCTCTCCTCTCCTCTATTCCTCCTCCTGATCCTCTTTCCCATTTTCCCCTTTTAGCTGTTATCATTCTTCATTTCCATATTGTATGGATCACTTATACAGTATACGTATCTCTACCCCCACAGGAGCCGCTGGTATTTTGCCTAGGTTTTCCCTACTTTTTGCTCTGCAGCCAGGCACAAGGTATTTCCCACAGCCAGGTGCACACATACACTTTCACTCATTACTCCAATGACCAGTCTAAGGGTTTTGTCTTTGTTGTTTTGTTGGAGAACTTGGATTGGGAATGGACTTAGTAGGATACTCCAAATTAAACTATTCACACCGAGGACTCTGACTTCCTTTCCTAGTGAAATTTGGCTGAAGTCCTTGCAAAGGCTCCTTCACCGCAGCACAGAGCAATGATTTCCCTTAACAAAGTAGTGGACGGTTCTGGAGAAAGTTCTAAGGACACTAGCCAGTGTTCTCATTGTGTGGGCCCTCAGCTGACTTAGAGCACAGGAGGGCATAACTGTCTAAGGCTCCTTAGGGTGTCCATGCTCACCAGGCTCCTGAAGTACCACCAGCAGCCTTCTCTCTCAGTGATACCAGACCAGATGCCCTATAGACTCTCCCTCTGTCAGCTATGGTACTACCAGGGTCAGCCACATAGACTTCAGGCTCTCAGATCTTCCATCTCAAGCCACATGCCAGTGTATCGGTACCCCCGCAGGAGTGACTTGGATATTGGTTTGCCCGGGCCTCCCACTGATTACTTCACAGCCAGATACAGGATATTTTCACACTTCTAGGTGCCCACGCTCTTCCGCTCCTTATCTTCAATGACCAGTCTAGGGGATTTGTTTTTATATTTCATTTAGAGAGCTTGGATAGGAGAAGAGAAGTAGTAGGATACTCTAAATTAACTATTCACAGTTGAGGACTACTCTCTCAATAAATCTGTGTAGCATCTGCAGGACCATACAGCGCCTACAGTATATGGCAGTGGTGTATTTTGGTTTTGTGCTGCCCTAGGCAAGACTAAAATTGGGCGCCCCCCCCCCCCCCCTTATGTAAATTTGCCCCACTCCTTTTTTAACAGATGTGACTCCCTCCAAAAACTAAAGGACTACAAGTCCCAGCATGAACCCCTGAGATCTCACGAGAGGGGGGGTGAGAGGGGGGTGGGTGAGGGAGAGAGAGGGGGGGTGGGAGGGGGTCGGAGAGTGAGAGGGGGGTGGGTGAGGGGGAGAGAGAGGGGGGTGGGTGAGGGAAGGAGAGAAAAAGAGGGGGGGATGAGAGATAGAGAGAGAGGGGGCAGGTGAGGGAGAGAGAGGGGGGATGGGAGAGAGAGGGGGGAAACAAAGAGAGAGAGAGGGGGGAATCAAAGAGAGAGAGAGAGAGGGGGGGCAGAGAGAGAGGGGAGATGAGAGAGAGAGGGGGGATGAGAGAGAGAGGGGGGATGAGAGAGAGAGAGAGAGGGGGGATGAGAGAGAGAGGGGGGGTGAGAGAGTGGGGGGATGAGAGAGAGAGAGAGGGAATGAGAGAGAGGGAGGGATGAGAGAGAAGGGGGGTGAGAGAGGGGGGATGAGAGAGAGAGAGTGAGAGAGAGAGAGGGGGGATGAGAGAGAGAGGGGGGATGAGAGAGAGAGGGGGGACGAGAGAGGGGGGACGAGAGAGAGAGGGGGAATGATAGAGAAAGAGAGAGGGGGTGAAAGAGAGAGAGGGAGGTGAGAGAGAGGGAGAGAGAGAGGAGGGGTGAGAGAGAGAGAGGGAGAAGGGGGTGATTCTAGCAACCAGTGGCCAATAGAGTCTCAGGTGGAGGGGTGGTGGCTTTTTTGCTGCCCCCCTGCAAAGTGCCGCCCTAGGCCTGGGCCTTGTTGGCCTAGGCCAAAATACAGAACTGGTATATGGGATGAACAAGTTCCTTTGTAGCAGAAGGAACTCAGTGAACTTTGCCTTTTCAAGTCACTAGCCAGTGCCTCCTTTAGCTTGCACCCAGTAACTGACTTCTAGCACCCAGACGGGGATCTAACAGCACAAGTCCCAAGGATCCCCTGCGAGGCTCTGTACTCACAAGGCTCCTGAAGCACACACGGTAGCCCTCTTCAGTGGTACCGGACAGGATCCATGGACATCCTCCCTCAGTCAGCTCTCATAAGAACCATGGGTTGCAACTTCAGGCCCTCAGGTCGACCACCTAAGGCCACATGGCAGCCTGTGCTTAGGAGAGGCAGCAGCCCCCTCCCCACTTGGACCTCTCTCTGTAGAGGTAGACTGGAACACGAGCCCATTGGCCAGGGCTGTACAGACATCCATGCTCACATCTGCCAGGTTCCCATTCACTGTCCAATATACTCCATAGCTATTGGATCAGTGTGAAGCATCAAGACAGCATAAGCAGCACGCTGAGTAGACCTCACTAAACAATCACAGCTCTCTGTTAAGCAGATAGATCTGTTAGGCTGTCAGTGGTGGCTAGTGCTCCATGGGCCGGGGGGGGGGGGCAGGTGTACCACACAAGCTCCAGCCCGCACACCATACCCCCCCCCCCCGGACCACACCAGCTCCAGCCCGCACACCATACCCCCACCCTCCCTGGTCTCACCCTGGACTGACATGTGGAGGACAGGCAGCGGCGGCGGCTTCCCCCTAAGTATCCTCCAAGGGTTGGGCTTCCCCTGTGTCTCCTCCCTCCTCCTCCTCCTTCACCAATAGGATGGCTTCTCCTTTTTTGGCCAATTGGGAAACGAGTCTCAAGAGAATCTGTGTGACAATAGCGAATATTCATTTGCTATTGTCACACAACTGGGTGGGCTCAGGGTGCAATGCTCTGTGCCCCAAGCCCACCCTTTTTTGAAGCCTATTAGAGCCTCTGGCTCCAATCACGTGCTTCAAAAAAAAAAGAAAAAAAAAACCCCATTGAAATCCATGCGTCCGGCACCCTGCATGTAGATTAGGGGGATGGATGCATTGATAGGGGGGGGGGCGCCCCTGCGCCCCCAATAAACGGCCCGCCACTGCTCCCTGTTAAGCAGAGAAACCAAAAACAATATATACTCACTCTAGCACCTACCTAAGAGGGCACTATATCAGCTATTTAGGCCCTCAGGTCGCCCATCTGAGGCCACATGGGCACAAGTGCTTCGGGAGGCAAAGCCTCTCCTCCAAGCCTGGTGCAATCCTCTCCTGAGAGTGACACACAGCCCATGTGCTCCTCCAATATAGATACAGGCATCCAGCATGCATTGGTGCACCTCCTCCTGTAATTGGCCAGGGCTGTATGAATATTCATGCTCCCATCTGCATGGTTTCTGTCTACTGTCCAGTACTTTCCATAGTTGCTAGGACACAGTGAAACTTCAAGACAGCACGAGCAGCACCATAGCACACTGAGCAGACTACACTAGCCAATCACAGCTCTCTGTTAAGCAAACAGCACATACAGTACATTTACCTAGCTGTCTCCCTGTTAGGCAGATGTAGCACCCTCCTAGGTAGGTGCTAGTGAGAGAGTATAGTTTGTGCTCTGTCTGCTTACCCGGAGAGATGCAGGTAAATCTATATTGTTCTCTGCCTACCAGAGAGCAGGATCGGTTAGTAAGGTCTGCTTATTGTGCTCAGAGTGCAACTCATTCAGTCTAGAGAGGGTATCCCACTGGTCCAATAGGGAGGCATGTTGGACAGTGGGAGGAAATCTGACGATTGGTTGCATGGGTTTTTGATACAGTCCTGACGATTGGCAGAGGGAAAGTTGCCTCGGTGCATGTTGGGTGACTGTGCTCGGGGTCTTTCGTTGGGGAGCGGAGTCCCGGAGGGAGGGGGTGGCTGCCTCCTCCTCTGTAGAGGTGCCATGCGGCCTCAGGGGGTCGTCCTGAGGGCCGGAAGAGTAGCAGAGAGGAGCTGAACCCAGAGGTCCTGGGAAGCTGACAGAGAGTGGAGACACTGGAGGATCTGTCTCTGCAGTACAGTGAATACAGAAACTCATGTCAAGGGACCTGACCTGAGGGGGCCCACCCCTGCTCCTAGGATAGTTAGCAGACGGGTGTTAGCTGAAAGGGGATGCTAGTAAGAGTGTCCTGAAGATAAGATATCATTCACCTAGTAATCTTGTTAGAGAGTAAAGAGAGCAAGAGACTAAACCCCATCTACACTTGAGGCAGTGTGGATTAACACCCTGGCTGTTCCTGATCACTAAAGAATTTTTGAAGATAGAAGTCTTCATCTATGTGCATAGGCGTGCGCAGGGGGGTGTGCCAGGTGTGACTGGGCACACCCTAATCACTACGCTTCAGGATGGAAAGTGGGGAAGGGGCTAGTAAATATGTAATTTACTGGTACCTTCCCTTTCTAAATGAACACTGTGAACACAACTATGTTTACTATGTTTCAGTTTGTGAATGAACAGGAAGCCGCTCAGCACAGAGCACTTTCCATTCATTCCCTGTCCTGTGCAGCTGAGGCTGCAGAGAAAGGCGTGTGTATTTGAGCTTTGGGGTGCACACCCTAATGCCATAGGCTGCATTGATAGTTTGGTCGGATCAGGATTTCTAATCTGACATTTTAATTGCTTTAATTGCCTCTTGAAGAAGCTTCCAGAGCATAGGGAGGGAAATTAAAATGATCAGTGGAATACCTTACCTTGCCTCAGCCTTAGCCTATCCCTAGAAGGAGGCATCCAGAAGGTGGCTGGGGGGGGGGGTTGATAAATACATAGGAGGCTTGGACAGATTGTTCTTTCCTCATCTGGGAAGGTTTCAGTTCTCCTGGGGGGGGGGGGGCTGTTACCCCCTGGAGATAGCCAGAGAGATAAGGAGCTTCAGTCTAGGCCTCTGTAGATGCTGAGCTGAGCGCCTATGGAAGATTTTCTGAGGATTACACTTGCTGGAGGGCACTACGTGGAGTCCTGGGTGTAGAGAAGGTTCTTGGTATCTCCCTCACTAAGGATCTACCTGTGGATGCTGGGTGGCTGACAGCGCCTAGGAGGACACTGTGAGTAAAGACCTTGTTGAGACTGATAGCTGGGCAAGTGCTATGGGGCAACTAAGCGCCAGCAGTGGCTTCTTGGACTGCTTTTGTAGGGTCCTATATATACTGGCTATTCCCCCTGCTATCTCCAGAAAGCTGCAACTGAAAGATTAGAGAGAAGTTTGTCCTCCCATTGCTGCTACTGATCATTTTGGAGTATTCTGGGACCCTAAACCCCTCTCCTGTTAAAGTTCTTCAGCAATAAATACTAACAAGATATGCCCTAGACTGAGCCTGAATTGTCAGTGTATCTGGGACTGCTCTTTTGTGATTGGCAGCCTCTTTACTACTTTGGAAGGACCCATCCATTTCTAGTGGCCCCTATTGGGGGTAAGTGATACATTATAATAGCTTCATTTGTGTATATACTTAAATTGCCCTAATTTCTAACAGATTCTGATTAGTGGCTCTGGAATTTACATAGTCCAGTTGATAAAAGACTCTCTATCTAGTTCAACCAATAGAAAGCCTCCACATACAGAGCCCTATAACCACAGGTGATCCAGGGGAAGGCAAAAAAACAATAAACCATGGTACAATTTGTTGCAGTTAAAGAAAATAAAAATCTTTCCTGATCCCCTGAAGGCAGTGGAATCCTGCACTCTATGCTGTCTTATGATTTTATTATAATTATTTTTATAGTAATACTCTTCTCTGCATCACATGCACTAATTTCCAGAAGCTTCTCCAAGCTCCTAGAACCAGGGGGAGGTACCAGAGACCTGCCTTGTTGAGCCCTCCAGCCCAGGGGCAGACTGGCAACTTTCAGCCCCGGGGGCAAGTACAAACCAGAGGCCTATGGTGCAGCGACTCAGCCCCCTTCTACTATAAATTTACCTACACTAGTTGCACACTAGAGGGTGCTACATACATAAATCGAAAACCTCCATATACAGTACCCTATGCCAACTGTGGATCCAGAGGTAGGCAAAAAAAAGAAACAGTAAAGCATGATTCAATTTGCTGCAGTTGAGGAAAAAATGAATTCCTTCCTGATCCCCTGAAGACAGTGGAATCCCGCACTCTGTTCTGTCTTATGATTGTATTCTTATAATTATTTTTAGATTAATACTCTTCTCTGTATCACATGCACTAACTTCCAGAAGTTTCTACAACCTCCTAGAACCAGGGGGAGGTACCAGAGACGTGCCTTGTAGAGCCCTCCAGCCTAACCTGGAGTAACCCAACCTAATTACAGACTCACACAACTACCTTGAGTCACAAAATAAATTTACCTACACTAGTTGCACACTAGAGGGTGCTACATACATAAATCGAAAAACCTCCATATACAGAACCCTATGCAATTTGCTGCAGTTGAGGAAAAAGTGAATTCCTTCCTGATCCCCTGAAGACAGTGGAATCCCGCACTCTGTTCTGTCTTATGATTGTATTCTTATCATTGTTTTTACATTATTACTCTTCTCTGTATCACATGTTGCAGATGTTCAGGTGTCCAGTGATCTCCAGAAGGCCTTGACCCAACACCAGACCACAATCAGCAGTCTGACTCAGAGCCTCAGGAGTGAAGAGGAACTCCTGGAGTCAGTAAAAAAGAAGCTGGAGAGCACTGAGAGTGACCTGGAGGAGACCCATCGGGAGCTGGAGAAGACCCAGCAGAATCTGGAGAAGGTCCATCTGGAGCTGGAGGACATGGTAGAAAACATCCTGGATCTGAACAGCAGTCACACTCAGAGTGTCAGGAGGGGAGAGGAGCTCCTGGCATCAATAAGGAGCAATCTGACAGCCACCAAGACTGAGCTGGAGAAGGCAGTACAGAATGGATCGGACCTGGAAGGCTCTCTACTACAGTGTCTTCAGGATAAAGAGACGTCCTCAACCGAAAGACAAAAAGCAGAAGTGACACTGAATGATGTCAAACCAAAACTGGACCAGTGTTTAGCGGAGCGGAGAGGTATTATGTGTTATCATTCTTATGCTGTTCAAGGTGTTTTCTAATAATCAAGTCCTCCCATGACCTTTTCACAAGCTAAAAGGCAATACTTAGCTATAACACTTTATTGACCAATGGATTTACATGTAGCTCCTTCCTCTAGCCAGGCTGCTAGACTATCTAGGTAATGGTTTCACTGTAGTGCAGGGTTTCTCAACCAGGGATTATAGGCGTCCCTATACTATGCCGATCGCATTGTACTGGGCATGCGCGAGATTTCGCGCTGCATTCATCGGCCCCCTCCATCTAGAAAGAGTAAGCAGGGCATACATTTGCACACAGCGGCTTCGGGTGACCAGCAAAAAGATGGCGGTGCTCTGCAAACATTTTATAAAGTAAGATTTAATGATCGTCAATCTATTATTTAAATGTATAAAACCGGATTAGCAGATGTATGAAGGGCGGTGGATAATTGTTTTGGGAAGTATTAGAAAAAAAAAAAAACGATTCTGTGGCCGGAACTCCGCTTTAACTATCTGTAAGGGGGGTAATTCTTCCCAATGATGACAGGAGTAAGGAGCATTCTTCCCACTGACTGTCACACTAATGTGTCATGAGTTGTAGATTTTTAATTTTTAGCAGGGGTTCCCCGAGACCAGAAATTTATTTCAAGGGTTCCTCTGTGTTGAAAAGGTTGAAAAAGGCCGCTGTAGTGAGTGTAGCAGTTACCTTTTGGTTTGGCCTGTTCAGGGTTTTCTGGGTGTTTGATTCCTCACACCTGCTTCTGGGAGAAGTTTCCAGAATATAGGGCAGAGAGAGTCAAATGACCAGCAATAATACTTACCTTGCCCCAGCCAATCCCTGGAAGGATGCATCCAGAAGATGGCTGGGGAAATGATAATTGTTTGGGAGGCCTTATCAGAGTGTTCTTTCCTATCCAGGGAAGGTTTCAGTTCTCTTGGGACTAATGCCCCTGGAGGTAGCTTTACTGAGGTTTCAATATGGGCCTCAGCAGGTACAAATACGAGAATTTTCTCCTTTAAATTGGGATTTTAAGGGCAATTATTACACATAATGTAAAAAAAGTAGAACATTTATTAACCTCTTTACCCCCCGCTCACTGTGCCTCTACTGCGGCACAGTGGCTCGTTCCCGTCCAGCGATGTAGACCTACGTCGCTGGACTCCTCCCCTTGTGGGCGGCGCTCACGCGCCACCGGAGGCTCGCTCCCGCTGTATTCAGTCACAGCAGGAGTTGGGCCAGGGGAGGAGCAGTGGCGATCGCCGCTGCTCTTCCCCGATCGTCGGGGAATCGAGTGTGGAGATCCGCCTGCTTGTGTAAACAAAGCGGGCGGATCTCCTAAGTGATAGACAGGGTCAGATTACAGGGTTCAGCATAGCTGAACCTGCGATCTGTCCCTGTGTCACTCAGTCCCCTCCCCCCACACACGTCAGTAAGCACCAGGAATACATTAACCCCTCCCTCTCCAATAATATTAACCCCTTCCCTGCCAGTGTAATTTTTACAGTAACAGTGCATATTTATAGCACTGATTACTGCAGTAATGTCACTGGTAACCCCAAAAGTGTCAAAAATATCAGTCAAGGGTCCGATCTGTCCGCCGCAATGTCGCAGTCCCGTAAAAAAAATCGCAGATCGCCGCCATTACTCGTTAAAAAAAAAAACACCAAAAATGACAGAAATCTTTCCCTTAGTTAGTAAACGCAATAACTTTTGCGCAAACCAATCAAAATACTCTTATTGTGATTTTTTTTTACCAAACATAAGTAGCAGAAAACAAATTGGCCAAAAATTTAAAAAAATTAGATTTTTACATTTTTTTGGGGGGAATTTCATATAAAAAAATGTGAAAAATATTGTTATTTTTTCAAAATTTACGCTCTTTTTTTGTTTATAGCGCAAAAAGTAAAAATCGCACAGGTGATCAAATACCACCAAAAGAAAGCTTTGTTGGTGGGAAAAAAAGGACGTAAATTTCGTTTGGGTACGGCGTCGCACGACCGCGCAATTGTCAGTTAAAGTGTCGAATCGCAAAAAGTGGCCTGGACGTACGACAGCAAAATCCTCCGGTGGTAAAGTGGTTAATGTTATTCATAAAAATTACAAAGTTGCATAAAACACAAAGATAATAAAAACAGTGCAAAGACACCAATTGTAATACAAACAAGAGGCATAACAAATCCTTGGACCAAAAGTTGAAAGGGACCCAATACACCTCCAAAAGAGGGAGTGTTCTTTTGGAGGTGTATTGGGTCCCTTTTAACTTTTGGTCCAAGGATTTGTTATGCCTCTTGTTTGTATTACAATTGGTGTCTTTGCACTGTTTTTATTATCTTTGTGATTTATGCAACTTTGTAATTTTTATGAATAACCTTAATAAATGTTCTACTTTTTTACATTATGTGTAATAATTGCCCTTAAAATCCCAATTTAGAGGAGAAAATTCTTGCTTCATATGGGATGGTGGCAATTTTTTTACCACCTCTGATCTGAGATGTTGTTCCTTATGGGCCTCAGCAGGAGCTGGACAGAGGGCCTAGAGAAGATTGCTATGGAGGATTTTTGTTACTCTCTGGGAGGAATGTTAAAGAATGTGTGTGGGAAAGCACTGTCTGAAGTCCTGGTCTGGAGAAGGATCTTTTATCTCCCTCACTGATTATCTTCTGGTGGAACCTGGGTGGTGGTCAGCCCCTGGGATGCTGTGAGTAAGACCTGATGTAGAACTTTCATGTGTGACTGCAGTGATAAGGATTTAGAGTGAATATTGTCCTCCTATTGATTTATAATTCTGTTTTGGAGTATCCCGACCCTAAACCCCTCTCCTTTTTCAATAACTTCAGCAACAAATAGTTAAAATACATCACTAGATGGAGGCATTGTTGCAGGTATGGGTAAGACCATGTCTGTGGCAGACTAGCTAGGGAGACCTAGGCATATTCTTAGTGGCCTCTCTGTGGGTGAGCGCTCCTACTAGGCTGCACAGGTCAATGACTTCCATTGCAGCAGTACAGCTTGGTCAGGAACATTGGTCAGAACATACCCCCAACTACTGAGTGGACAAAGAAGTATCAGGACACTGAAGAGGCCATCACTATGCTCTGTCCTTCTGTCTGTGTGTTCACTCCTCCTAGCCATAGGTGTTCCTTTTCCAGTGCTGCTGTGCAGGTGATAACAGGAGGCTCACATTGAAGAAAATTGGGTAATTAAACTAGTTCATTAACCTCATAAACAATAATGAATAGAAGAACATTCCACTGACTAGTGGTCATTTATTCCATGACTTTGAGAAACACAGCAAATGCGTCTTATACTAATTTTAGTAACTGCAGCATGGGATTCTGGGAGATTTCCACATTCCAGTTCTCTCACTTTCTGAGGTTGTTTCATTCATTGATAGTGATTGTGGTGTTACCCCATTTCCCATGAAAGATGTAACCAATTGGAGTAGCCTTTCTCAACCTTTTTACCCTCAGAAAACCCCTAAAATAACATTTCAGGTCTCTGGGAAACCCTGCTAAAACCAATTTATCTGGGGTCAGTAGGAGAAACGTCTTTTACATTGGTGGTCAGTGGGAGGAATGTCCCTTACATTGGTGGTCAGTGGGAGGAATGCCTCTTGCATTGGTGGTCAGTGGGAGGAATTCCTCTTGCATTGGTGGTCAGTGGGAGGAATGTTCCTTACATTGGTGGTCAGTGGGAGGAATGTCCGCTACATTGGTGATCAGTGGGAGGAATGTCCGCTACATTGGTGATCAGTGGGAGGAATGTCCGCTACATTGGTGATCAGTGGGAGGAATGTTCCTTACATTGGTGGTCAGTGGGAGGAATGTCCCTTACATTGGTGGTCAGTGGGAGGAATGTCTCTTGCATTGGTGGTCAGTGGGAGGAATGCCTCTTACATTGGTGGTCAGTGGGAGGAATGCCTCTTGCATTGGTGGTCAGTGGGAGGAATGTCCGCTACATTGGTGATCAGTGGGAGGAATGTCTCTTAAATTGATGATCAGTTGGAGGAATGCCTCTTGCATTGGTGGTCAGTGGGAAAAATGTCTCTTATGTTGGTGGTCAGTGGAAAGAATGCCCCCCCCCCCCTTACAGTGGTGGTCAGAATGACATCCTTGAAGACAGCTCATTGGTGTCCTGCTTCTAGCTCTTTTGAGTGGCGCTGGTCCTGAAATTATCCAGGCACTATCAAATGTGAGGTCAATCAGCAATAGTTCAAGGAATCCTTAGCTACCTATAGGCGTATGCAGGTAATCGGCTGGCCTGTAGGTGGCACTCTGCCATTGTTACAGGGGAATAGGATTCTATAAGGGAATTTTGGCCTTTTGGTGACTGCATTAGTCCTCTCTGGGAAGGTAGGCATCTGACTGGATGCTGAGTTCTTGAGAGAGCTGAGGTTGCCATCTTAATATGGAAGCCAATTAATAAGGGATCCTACGTCATTTGAGCACCCTTCAGGCTAGTGGCCGGTTAGGAAAAGGACCCCGCTGAAAAGGGAGAGAAAGGTTCTTGGCAATTAGGAACAATGCGAGGGACATTGTCTGGTATGGCAGAACTTTCTGAAATATTTTTCAGTGGTGAGAATTTTCCTGTTCCACCACCCCTCCAGGAGAATCCATCCTGTATGTGCTCCATTACCAACCATGCCTATAAAAGTTGCAGTTAACCACTTGCCGACTACCGCACGACTATTTACTGCGGCGGTCAGCCCCTCACAGGCAAAGCAACATAGGGCTACGTCGCTAGCCTGTGAGGCTCTAGGGAGCGAGCGTGCGCCGCCGGAGGTGCGCTCCCACTCCCGCTCAGTCACGGACCCCCCCGCGCGTGTGACCGGCGGACCCGATGTCCGCCGTTCACTCGCGATCGTCCGTTACACCGGAAGAAAGGCAAGCGGCTAATGTAAACAAAGCCGCCTGTCATTCTCCCCTGTGTAAGAATGGAGATCACACGGTTCTTCTATGTAGGACCGTTGATCTCTGTTCTTACACATCAAGCCACAGCCAATCACAGTTAGAATCACGCCCCTGGGGACACACTTAACCCCTCCCTCTCAAAAAAGTTAACCCCTTCACTGCCAGTGTCATTTTACAGTAACAGTGCATATGTATAGCACTGATTACTGCAGTAATGTCACTGGTAAACCCAAAAGTGTCAAAAATGTCAGTCTAGGGTCCGATCTGTCTGCCGCAATGTTGCAGTCCCGCAAAAAAAATCGCAGATCGCCGCCATTACTAGTTAAATAAAAAAAAAACAAAAATGACAGAAATGTTTCCCTTTGTTAGTAAACGCAATAACTTTTGCGCAAACCAATCAAAATACGCTTTTTGCGATTTTTTTTACCAAACATAGGTAGCAGAAAACAAATTGGCCAAAAATGTTAAAAAATTTTGATTTTTACATTTTTTTTGGGGGGAATTTCATATAAAAAAATTTGAAAAATATTGTTATTTTTGCAAAATTGTCGCTCTTTTTTTGTTTATAGCGCATGATCAAAAAATCACACAGGTGATCAAATACCACCAAAAGAAAGCTCTGTTTGTGGAAAAAAAAAGGACGTCAAATTTGTTTAGGTACAGCGTCGCACGACCGCGCAATTGTCCGTTAAAGTCACGCAGTGCCGAATCGCAAAATACTCCCTGGTCAGGAAGGGGGTAAAATCTTCCGGGGCTTAAGTGGTTAATGAAAGCCGTTGTGTTATTTCCCGTGGGTACCTGTAAGCAATAAAAAGTAAAATTAAACCACACCAGAGTGGGTTAAAACTGTGCAAACACTAAAAAAGACCTTTCCAGTTCATTCACAGTCCTCATAGAAAACCAATGAGTGGTGTGTGATGTAAATCAGGCCGGAAGAGTCCTCCACCATTAGTGACCACACTTAGTCGCTTACCAGATAACCATGACCACTACAGAAGAAAAGCACAATTATACATTTATTCTCAATGCTTAATGCTGGGTTCCAGGTAGATTCAGTCAATTACACCACTTGCTCCACTTCCTCCAGTGTTGGGATCGATTCACCACCAAAACAGTAGTATCACTCCCAAATCATGCAGGTCGTAGAGAAATCAGAACCATCTCACAGTGTAGTAAACTCCAAAAAACGCATTTATTCCAAGTATTGCACTTACATAAAACAAAGTAAACCCAGCATATATATACAAGGTTGTTTCAAACCAACAAGATGGCCGCCATCCTTTCCGGTGCTGGATGATGTCACACATCATGGCTCCACCTTTTTTTTGTCTCCACTGCAGGTGGTGCTTGACTGCAGAGGGAGAAGAAGTCAGGAGGAACATGGTTCCTCTTTAGTTTCCTGAGTCCCTGGGGCAGAGATCTAATTGGATGCTGGTCACCCATGTGGATATTTACAACCCTGGCCCCTGGGTTTGGCATGCATTTGTGTGTGAGTAGTGCAGTGGTGTATTTTGGTTTTGTGCTGCCCTAGGCAAGAATAAAATCAGACGCCACCCCTACATCTAAATTTGTTCCACCCCAGCCGTGGTATACCGTTCTTGTCTCAGGGTCTGATGAGGAAGCTGCAGCCATTTACAGTGCGGCTTCCACATCAGACCCTGAGACATGATTCATCCAAGTGCCACATGGATGGACAGGGTCAGCAGGACAGAGGATGGGGTGGCACTGGTGAGCACTGATGAGGAGGCACTGATGAAGCTGCACTGATATGTGCCACTGATTGGCAGCACTGAAGGGCACTGATTGGCAGCACTAATGGACACTGATTGGCAGCACTGATAGGTAGCACTTATAGGCACTGTTGGGGCTGCACTGATCATCAGGACAATGCTGATCAGTGCCCTGATTATCAGTGTAGATGTCCCTTTTCATACTGGCTGGTTATTGTCTCTCTCCTCCCCCATGCTGTGACAATGAGAGGATGTTTACATTGTGATCAGCTGTGATTGGACACAGCTGATCACGTGGTAAAGAGCCAATGTGATTGGCTCTTTACTCCGACCTGTGATTAGCTGTGTCTGAAGGACACCGCAATCACAGAGCACGCCGGGTGCATGCCGCAGCGGGCGCGTGGGGTGCGCAGTTCTGGGAGGACATTAATAGAATGACACCTACTGCGTGGTCACCTGGGGGGCGGTCACCCCCCCCAAAATCCATACCAGACCCCCAGGATCTTATCCAAGCATGCAGCCCAGCTGGTCAGGAAAGGAGGGATGAGGGAGTTCCCCCTCCTGAACCATACCATACCGGGCCACATGCCTTTAAACATGGGGGTGCTTTGTGGTGGGGGGGGCTCTGCCGTGATCTGTGATTAGTTGATCTGAAGGACACAGCGATCCCAGAGCACGTTGGGTGCATGCCACAGCGGGCGCACGGGGTGCACAGCTTTGGGAGGACATCAATAGAATTACGGCTACAGCACGGTCACCTTGCGGTAAAGAAAAAAATGCTCTGCCTTCTAGGACGGCCGCCCGGTGAATGCCTCCTATGTGCTGAGACAGTTCTTATATAGGTAAGGACAGAGCCACCTGGCAAAGTCACAGTCAAAGTGCAGCGGGCAGCCTGATTGACGATGGATTTACATCAATGGATATTGTTTTTTTTTAGTTTTTATTAAAGGAATTGTCAAAAACTGTCTATTACTTTTTAACACTTTTTTGGTGAATGGGTGAATGTACTCCATACTCATTCACATGGGGGGGGCGAACCCCACAACCACCAGCCAAGGTTGTGGGGATGAGGCCCTTGTTCCCATCAACATGGGGACAAGAAGCTTTGGGGTGGGTGGGCCCAATAGCAACCACCCAATAGCAACCACTTCCCCATGTTAAGGGCATGAGGCCTGGTATGGTTCAGAGGGGTGGGGCGCTCGCTCATCCCCCCCCCCCCTTTCCTTACCTGCCTGGCTGCATGCCCTGATAAGGATCTGGTATGGATTTTTTTTATTAAAAACGATTGTTTAAAAAAAAATTGTTTGTATCGATACATAACCCCCAGGGCAGTACCCAGACTCCCATGCCCCTTTAATGGCCAATTACTTGCATATGAGCCTTCAAAATGGGCACTTTTGATTTTTTCGGTTCAGCTCCTATAGACTTCAATGGGATTTGCCGTTCAGGTTAGAACTTTTCCCCTGTTCAGGAATTCTGCTGCAAACCCAACAGGGAGGTATTCGCCCATCTCAAGTAGGATACCGAGTTGAGAATGGTTAAAGCAGAGTTCCACACAAATGTGGAACTGCCGCTCATTTGCAACCCCCCCCCCCCCCTCCGGTGCCATTTGGCACCTTTCAGGGGGGAGGGGGGAGGGAGGAACGGGTACCTGTTTTTGACAGGTACCCTTCCCCACTTCCGGGAAACAGCGCCGCGGCGCAGTTAGGTCCCCTCCTCCTACCCCCCGCCACGAGCCAATCCGAATGCGCAGCATATATGGCACAGGCCATATCCACCCCCTCCATAGACTTTCAGGGTAGGCCCGAGGTCCCACACCCTACTAATCACTGTGAGTAAAGTGCACATGTGCAAATGACAAACACAAGAATAAAAGTGGGGAAAGAGAAGTGGAAAAGTGCTTAAAGTGCCATGGTGCATTCATGTGGCAGGCCCTTAGGCCAGAAATCCAAATTTCTCTGGTCCCAGCCCTAGAGGCAGGTGTGAAAAAACTGTGTAAGTGCAGGGACCAACGTGCCGAAAAACTCCAGATGAGTTCCCCCACCTGTTAGAATTAAGGCATCCCTGGCTGAGCCATACCAGGGGCACATACACCACGGGCTTCTCTCGCAGCCCGGCCTTCGGACAGACCAGTGCCTCTCCATTCCACAGGAAGGTATCAGAACTTAGGGAGAGCCTTGTCTACAACTGGGGACATACACAATGCCAGATTCAACCCAGGAGGAAAAAGGCTCCCCCCACCGTTTCCACCTAATTACATCAGGGAAGTACTAACTGACCCCCAAACTGGCAAGGGGGTCAGGGTTCTCTCCCTAACAACTGATAAGAACAGATACTACGCTTGATATTAGCCAAAAGCCTGAAAAACGCTTGCTCTATCCCTATCCAATCACAGCCGTGGCTAAGCTGTGCTGTTGTGACCACAATGAGTAAGAGTGAATGGTCAGCACCTGAGCCTGCTCTCTGATTGGTTTGGCAGGTGAGACAGATAACACACACATGTACAGTATTTAAATCCAGTTTGGAATTTTGCTTGTACTTACCTGTGCTTTAAGTGGCCCAAAAGAGGTGCCGGTACTCTATTATAGCCTATACATTTTTTCGCCCGCCACACCCCACATCAGGGTCCCCACAGAGCACCCCCCCCCCCCCCCTGGCCTGGGCTGGGACTCCGGAGCAGGGGGACTCACTGGTGGTGACTGGTCTGGCTCTGGAGTGGGAAATATTCTTGGGGGGGGGGGGGGCATTGAGAGCGCAGATGTCCAAAATGAGCGTACTGGTACGTTAAGGCGCACGGAGAGAGAGCGGTATGCTCAAGAGCCATATTTGGAAGTGGCGGTACCGAGTACCAGTGCATACCGGCCCACTTAAAGCACTGGTACTTACACTTTGAAAAATTTTCTTGGCATAGAAATAATCTTCTTCCTGATATTTACATTACAGATATGCTGTACATAACGGCAGAAAAACCCCAACGCTGGGCTCTTTCTAGGCCTAGACACAACTCTTTTTTTACAAACTTTATTTGAGTAGGAACTAATAATAGGTCATTCTATTGGAGGCAACACAAGGCCTGCTTTGTATGCAGATCTTCTTTACACCACCAAACAAGAAAAAGGAGACATGGCTTCCATCCTGAACAATCAAGAGTCTTCTGACTCTTCAAATCGTACCCCCTGGACCTCCATCCTCTACAGTTCTCTGCAAAATAAGGAAAATATTGATTGCACTCTAGGTTTTGGCTTTGTCCCTCCTGTAAGGTCTGTCTTAGACTCATGGAGCCATTATAATAAATACAACCTGTCTACTAACCCATGTAGGAAAAATGTCAACCACGCGCCATCTTCACTTTCAGGGATAGATTAAGGCAGAATGCAGCCCTAGCAAGGTAGTACCCACCCATTATGTCAATTGGATTATTAGGGATGACCTTGGGTGTCCTCTGAACTCATTTTAAACCTGAACTCAAGAATCCTGATTTTTCTACTCCAATGACCCGGCCCACAGCTCCTTGGGGTGCTAAAAAGCAGAAGTTAGAAGTTTGAGTTATGGCGCTTTTCCACTGCATGGAACCGAACGGTTCGGCTCGCTTTTGTGCTTTTCCACTGCTGATACTGCATGGTACGGTGTACGAACGGTTCGGTTCGGTACGGTACGGCGGCACTTTTCCACTGCATGGAACCGAATGGTACGGCTCTCAAAAACAGTACCTACTCGATTGTGGTTCCAAGAGGTACCATACCCGGTACCATATCCCACAATCCTTTGCATGCAGTCACTACTAGCCACTGATTGGTCAGAGAATCCCACCCACCCCGTTGTTATCCCACTCACTTAACTTTAGTACTACTTTAGTGGAAAAGCAAACCAACACCGTACCATGCGGTACCAGCAGTGGAAAAGCAAACCGGGCCAAGCAGGGCCGTGTAGAGCCGAGCCGGTACTTGCAGTGCAAAAGTGCCATAAGAGATCTGTTCGGAGGATGCCTGAGCTCATCTCTAGTTGAGATTGATAGGGACTGAAACAGCGACAGAGGAGCTGCCTCATTTGCCATGGCCTCATAAGACAGTAACTGCCTACAAGTCCAACCACAAAGAGCAGATAGGTGCACAGCTTTGACCAATAACTATTCCCTCCTGGCTTATTGCAGAAGCACAAAGCTTGTGCCTCTTGGTAATTAACTGGACCCTAAGCTCCTGCCTACAATGCCTTGTGGATGTCCTGGCTCTGTTCAGTTTATCATCTGTTTGAAGAAAATGATTTCTATAAGATTTCCAACCCCAAACTCCAGAGCTTGACTTAATGTGTGCTAATGCATTCCTTTTCCAGGTCTTTGCCCCAAAGACTGGGACCTCTATGGAAATAAGTGTCTTTGGATTTCTAAAGTAATAGGAGCATGGGAAACGGGCAGGGCAGACTGTGAACGGAAAGGCTCCAACTTGATTACCATACAGAAGGATTCTAAGGATCTTCAGGTAGGTGTTATATAGCAATTCCACCTGTGATTAGACAAAACATAATCCAGATACTTTGTTGTTTTCATCTATCAGACTTTATAAGGCTTTGTGTTGGCTTTATGTGGCTGAAGCTCTCCAAACATTACATAAGGCAAAGGTCTGTTGTTTAACACAAAAATGAACAGTCACAAAAAATGCAGAGTGTGTTTGTTTCACTTTGCATTGATTTTCATCTTCCTGCAATGTTGTCCAGGCATTACCAAATTGCAAGGCTTTCAAAACAATCAATTCAATGCTCTTAATCGGCCTTTCTCAACCAGGGTTCCTCAAGAGGCTGCTAGGGGCTCCTTGAGCAATGACCTGTTTCTGGCTCTTAATGTTGGGGAATGTTAACAATGTGCCCCCCCAGGCAGGGCCGGTGCTTCCACTAGGCAAACTAGGCAGCCGCCTAGGGCGCATTGCCACCTAGGGGCACAGCCAGGAGTCGGCAATCTCTCTCCATCATGAATGATTATTGTGAGCTGAGGGGAGAGGTGGCGGTAGGGGAGGAAGAAGGGAAAGAGAAAGATGCCAGGTGTCTTGGGCAGTGGCGGAACTATCAGGCCCTGGCTTTCCACTACTGTTTAAGGGGCCCCAAGAGGCAGGAATGGAACCCACCAGAGTGCTGCCTGCATGATGATCCTCTTCAGCTGGAGCTGAACGGCCTTAACCCCAGGCAGGAAGAGACTCTCTGCACTGAGCTGGTCCCTGGATGTTACATGGAGCATCCCTGGTATGAAAGGGAATCGGGTCACCAGGTGTGCCATGCGGAATCAGAGTTACCAGGTGTGACATGGAAAACATCAGGGTCTGACATAGAGGAACATTGGGGTCACTGAGTATGACAGCATGACATGGAGGAACACGGGGGGTCCCTGGGTGTGACATGGAGGAACATCAGGGTCAGTGGGTATGACAGCATGACATGGAGGAATATTGGGGTCCAAGGGTGTGACATGGAAAAACATCAAAGTCCCTGGGTGTGACACAGAGGGACATTAGGGTCCCCGGGTGTGACATGGAGGAACATGGGGGGTCACTGGGTATGACATAGAGGAGTATTTAACCCCTTCCCTTTTTTTGGGGGGAGGGGGGGGCGCAAGTAGCTGGTCTTGCCTAGGGCGTAAAATAGTCCAGCACCGGCCCTGCCCCCAGGCACACTAGAATGGCAGGACTGCCCTAAGTGCCTCGTGTACAAGTAGCCAAAGAGTGGACGTCCCTCACACAACTCGTCTGAATGAAGCCTCAGACTGAGCTATTGAGTTCTCTAAACAACAGCCTTCTGCAGCAAAGCAGGAAAGAAGACTAAATCTTCATCTGCTGGTCTGATATGAGAACATCAAATATTAATTGTTCCGATTTCGGATTTACCGGACTTAAAGAATATATTATTGTACTTTATATGTTACATTGTCTAAATTGGATAGTTATTCTATTGACTATAATAAATGAGAAAAGACAATATGTACAAATCCACTACACGTTCTCATTATAACCAAAACTATTCTTAGCATTTCCCAGATAAGGATCATAGAGACTTCTGGGCCGGCAAGGAAATAACATGGAATTTGGAGATTCAAGAATGGAAATGGCCCAAACCCTATGAGTCATTGTAAGTATGACAAGATATTAACATCACTGCCATGTTATAGATTATCCCACCCCCTCTGGCAGACTGGCCTTTATGGGAACATAAATAAAGACAAATGAAGAAAAAAATCATACTGAAACTCATTGTTACATTTATTAATTGCATAATATTAATTATTATTATTTGCATACAATTATCAGAATACAATCAGGGGAATTCATAAAGATTAGAATTCGGTCAAGGAATAAAGTTGAGTGGGTGGAGACTGACGGGGATTCAAAGAAACTTGTTTCCCATCAGGTCCACTCCCGTTGTGATTGATAGCAGGCAGTGGGCCAATCCAAAGCCAATAGACAGCCTGCTATTGGCTATAGACCCTGCCCACTGCCTTCTGTCAATCACAAGGAGAGAGCTTACCTGATGGGGAACGTGTCTCACAGCTTCACTATCAAGCTCTACACACTGCCAATATCACTGGTTGCTAGGAGGCTGTCGGTCAATCCAATCCCTCCTAGCCTCATTCCTAGGGGTGGGCCTTCCCTTTAGCTGCAGCAGCAGCCAATGAAAGCCGTCCTCTTCTGCTTCCCTCCTCTCTCTGCACTGTGAGTCTAAAGCCAGGGATAGGAGCAGAAGAACACTCTGTTGGGTGGCTTAAAGGGGCTTCCAGCAAATGCTGCATTGATAGATATCTACAGTATATATTGCATACACCTCATACTCAGTGCTGTTTTGTCAAAATTACATTCAGTAAAGAAAGGGTCCAGTCAATAGATGTCCAATGATACCTTATCTCTCTTATGAAGAGCTCACTCACCAGACCCCGTTCGACCCCTTATTACTAAGTAATGTCATATTGCTGTTATGGTTTGGTATGCTACAGATTTAGGGTTCCCCCAGGTCCAAGCTTCTTAAAGCGGAGTTCCGGGCACAAAAACGATATTTTTTTTTGTGCCCCTCCGCTAGGTATGCCTCACCTGAAAAGGAATTGGATAGTTATTTTTTTTTGTTTACTTACCTTGCAATTGAAGATCGAATATACTCACCTCAGAGTACTTCCTCCCTCGGAGCCGCGGCTCACCCCGTCACTTCCTGCCTCGCTATGATTCCTGGGAGCTGAACGTCACAGCTCCCAGGAATCAATGCGACGGCACCGGGACCCGCTCGTCATTTCCGGACGACGCCGCATTCCCCTGCTAAACAGCTTCTGGGCATGCCCAGAAGCTGTGGAGGAATGCGGCGCCGCACCGGAAGTGACGAGAGGGGCCGGTGCGCCGCATTCTGGGACAAGAAGACGCAGAAGAAGACACAGAAGAGGACCGCGCCGGCTTCAGCTGCCCACAAGAGAGATGGAAACGCTGTGGAAGAAATTTTATAAGTAAGTATTTCTTCTAAAAGGTAAGTGCGAACCGGGACAGATCAGAGGCTAGCCATTGTGGAATGTGCTAGCCCTGACTGTCCCGGGGGTATGTTTAGTAAAAAATGACTCCTGTGCCCGGAACTCTGCTTTAAGTTCACCATTTGTCCACCTCTTTCCATGCTCAGTGATTCATATAAAAGGAGGGAACGTACGCATAGTGTAAAACTTCACAACCTTTTGTTCCATATGTAGCACTACCCCCTGAAGGGGCCGCTTGTATTCACTGGTTCATTCCCAAACAGTACAGAAGCCACCTGTCAGCCAACCAACAGTCCATTCCTTCTGGCTCCAATAAATAGTCTAGGGGTTGTCTTTTTGTAAATGTATTGCTTGTCAAACTTGTAACAAGAGAGGGGTTGGGGCATGGGATATTCCAGTATGCTCAGTAACACTGTTTAGAGGACACTCTTCTTGTGGATATGGGGACAGTCTAATGCTTTAGAGCTGAGATCCATAAGGCAAGTCTATGTCATCTTGTTACCTTGCGTGTCTCTGATCGGTCTAAGGCCTCACAGCTGAGGGGTCATAAGGCAAGTCTTCGGCATCTTGTTTCCTTGCGTGTCTCTGAGTGGTCAAAGGCCTCACAGCTGAGGGGTCATAAGGCAAGTCTTCGGCATCTTGTTACCTTGCGTGTCTCTGAGTGGTCTAAGGCCTCACAGCTGAGGGGTCATAAGGCAAGTGTAGCGGAGAAGTAGTTTAATCTACAGGGTCTCAGCTGGTAGACAGGAAAACAGTTAATAATCCAAATAGGCAGGTACAGCAGGCAACAATCCAGGTAGCGTTATACCATCCTTCCCTCCCAAGAACTAGACGACACATAGGCTGGGAGTCAACAACACTTTTTATTCACAGGCTTTCAGTATTTATGGGATTCCCCATGCAAGGGGCTTCCCCACAGACATTCCAGGGGCTGTACAGCAGCGGACCACATGGGGGACTGAATATTTGTACATTGAAACAGGCTACAGATAACCTAATGAGCTTATGGTAAACAGGCAGTCTCTCAATACACACCCCCTGCGGAGAGATGTCTCCAGTCCAGACCATTGTCTATGTGTCATGAATCCACACAATTAGACACAGAAACAGGAGGGGGGGGATGGGGGAAGAAGGGCTGTAGCATTACATTACAAACTCTTGGTTCTTAAAGGTATACACATGCAATAAACATAATGCATACACGAAGGACAATATACAGTGGTTGTGTTTGCCACAGCAAGTCTTCAGCATCTTGTTACCTTGCGTGTCTCTGAATGGTCTAAGGCCTCACAGCTGAGGGGTCATAAGGCAAGTCTTCGGCATCTTGTTACCTTGCATGTCACTGAGTGGTCTAAGGCCTCACAGCCAAGGACCATAAGGAAAGTCTTGGCATCTGATTACCTTGGGCCTATGTACAACTGCCAGTACCAAGATCAGTCCAGAACTCTACTAAGTCACAGGGATTAGTATTGGGTCTTTACTCACAAGTCACTAGGACAGCTGCCACCATCCAGCTTCCTCCAAGCACAGCCCAGTGAGTGAGACAGTCCGTCTCTAGACCAGATCCTTTGTGGTGAAGTCCTGCAATCAGTTTCTAGAAGTTCCATCTATGTACTCAGTCCTGACACCACTGAAGCCTCTGGAACAGATGCACAGTCCATGGGCTGCCTAGTGGCAGCAGCCTCCCAGGCTCTGCAACCCTCCTGGGGAGAAGGAACCCAGCTCTCCAGTGCTTCAAATTATTTATCATCTTTCCTGCCCTCTACTTAAAACCCCTCTGCAGGGATTGGCTCGAACATGATAAATATTCAGGTTGATTAATTGAATCTCTACCCTAAGTTCTGGAAGCTTCTTCCAGAGGCAGGGGAGGCAATCAAACTTCCAGCCTGTGAGACACTGAACAGCCCAAAAACAATCACTGCTCCCTTAATTACAGAAGCAGACAAAAACTAAATTGACCTAGTATCCTACACTAGTAGGATGCTACACATAAGATCATTTAAAATTAGCTCACATTTGGCAGTGCCATGCAGCACTTCTGTACAAGTGTAGCGAGCCCCCCAAAAAGGCCACTGGATATTTTGGTCCTTTCCTCTACCCCCCCCCCCCCTTAGAGCACACACACAGCCAGCCACACAGCATTTCCTGCATTGTTCCACTGGCTCCAAAGAACAGTCTAAGGATTCATTTTTGTGTTTTTATTTTACGATGAGCTGGGATCGGGAAAGGGAGCATGGAATACAACGAGTTCCTGGCTGCACTTTACAGACTGCTGGTTGTACTGTACCACTGCTGTATGTTCTATAGGATGTTCTGTGCTGACAGAGACTTGTACTCTATCCAGAGTTTAAAACCTACACACAGTCACTAACTTTTCAGCACTGGGGGTCTTCTACTTACTTAGCCACGGGATCATTGTTTGCCTCCTGCCGATATCCTCCAGGCTCCTCCTAGTGAGGGAGATGTATACCACCATAGGACAACTGGACTCTTTCCCACCAACTTTGATCCTGGGTCTCTCCAGTAAGCTTCTCCGGACCCAAGTTAATCATTGGATTGCAGCTTGTAAATAGCCCCCCAGCTACACCTAGCGAGGACTTTGGTGTCTTCCTACAGATCCTTCCAGATAGCTACCCCAACGGCAGAGCCCCTGCATAGGAGTCCCCATCCAGCAAGACTGCACCCAGGAACACACCTCCTACTGCTCAGTCCCCCGACTATTTATGAGCTCTCTCTCCACCTACTGAGCACACCTCACCAGGGATTGGCTGAAGTCCCATACATTTTTAGGCTCCTTTGTCTGTTCTTTCTCCCCTATGGTTCTAGAATCGTCTAAGGTACAGGGCGAAGTAACAGAGCAGCAGCCTGTGAAACACAGAGCAGCCCAAGTAATCAACTGCCTGCTCCACTGATTACAGTGGAGCTAAATACATTCACCTAGCAGCCTGCTCTACACTAGGAGGGTGCAACACAAGCATGCAAACACCACTAGTCCCCTGCATCAGGAGTGGATGTGCACAAAATGCCCTGTAACCTGATGATATCACTGGCTCTGTACTCTCAACACGTTCTGTCAATGCGACTTTCTCAGGAGAGTAGTTTAAATGGTTTCATTTACAAATGTAAGCCCTGGGCATATTAGAAATGATGAATGCACCAAAACACATATAGATAGGAGGTGTGGAATCCTATCTATTCTATATGTAGCACCCTCTAGTGTGCTACTAGTGTTAGTGTAGCAAAGTTATGACTCATGGTTAGTTTGTGAGTCTGAAATTCAGTCAGGGTTACTGCAGGTCAGGCTGGATGGCTCACAGAGTCAGGTCTCTGGTACCTTCCCCTGAATCTAGAAGTTTGGAGAAACTTCCATAAGTTAGTAGGTGGAGGCCAGTAGATCCTGATCTGCCAATCCTCAGGCAGAATGTTTTGGCAGGGTGGCTAGGTCAGCCCATAAATATGAGGGAGCCATGCCAGCAGGGGAGTCAGGTGGAAGATGGAGTGCTGAGGAGGCTGTCAGGGCCTAGGAGGGGTCCCCTAGGTCTAGTTGTGCTTTGCCTCCAGGCTGGGCTCGGGCTGGCTTGGGAAAATTCTATCTTGATTTGAGGAGGAATCTTGTCTGAGGAGCAGCAGGGAGCAAAGAGGACAAAGTCAGTACATCAGCACACCCAAGGATTTACAAGGGGAAAGACTGCCACATGTAGAAAGCTATCGGGAGGACAGCATTGTGCCTAACCCTTCCTTTTCCTTTACCTCGGAGATATTCAGAGCAGCCAGGTGGGCTGGTAGACAAGCAGCCAGGAGGGCTAGTAGCTTCTGCAGGCAGTAAAGCTGGGAGCTGTTCTACAAAGGATAGGAGATACTCCTGTATGCAGGTTGGTTGCCACATACTGTGTGTAGCGCTACCCCATAGAAGCCCTTGGTGAATATGGATATATCTAACCCTGCACGGCCAGGCACACAAATTTTCCACACTCTAAAGATAGAAATCGGTCATTGCAGCTTTGTTTTTATATTTTATTAGGGGGAATTGAACTTGGATGTAGATAGGTTTATTATGAGATGCCCACTTGATCAACAAGGAATTCTTCAGGGACTCATCTATATACATCCAGTATAGACACTTCTCCTCTTCTACCTCCAGCACAATCTTGCTTGTAGAACTACAACTCCCAGGACCAGCTAGCACTGAAAAGATGATTCAACACAGACTTGGTCAGATCCAGGGTAAATGCCCTTTGCAGACTTGACCGCGGGCCCCTTTGGTAGAGTAGCAGAAAAAGAGGTCTTTAGTGCTTACCTGACCAATTCCTGTGGCTACTGGTCCCAGTAGCACCTCTTCAGGCACCCCCAGCCCGCCTGGTTGCAGCTGCCTCTTTCACTAGCCCTCCTAGCTACTTCTCCATAGTCCTCCCAGACTGACTCTGCATCCTCCCTGGAGATTTGCCTGGCAGTGTTCTCCTGCTGTCCTTTGCTTGCTCCTGTGCCTGGTCAGGATCCCCCCCCCATGTGTCATGAGAAGGGTCCCTTCTGCACCCGAGCCCAGGCCTAAGTTCACCCCCTCCCCCAGTCTAGGGGGCTACTCTCAATGGCCTCCGACAGCCTAGCACTCCATCTCCATCTTCCACCTGAATTAACTTTCCCCAGCCGGGCTGACCCTAAGTATTTGAGGGGGCCTGCCCCTGCTAACCCTTCTGTTGGGGATTGGCCAGGACCCTCGGAATACTCCAGACAGCTCCTCCTCCCCTCCACTCCCATCCTTCTAGAACCTTCTGCAAGTTTCTAGAAGTAGGGGGGGGGTCTTGGAGATGCTGCCTGTGAGTCATACCAGCCTCCCTGAGTCACTCAAACCCTGACCCAGAAAAACTCACATGCTTGACTGCTGGCCAAGCCTGACAATTTACCTACTCTACACAAAACAACCCTAACTCTAGTAATGTTAGGGGTTGCTACATGTGCTATTTTCAAAAAGTGGACTGAGAGTTCCTAGTCCTCAAGGGACTTTTGCTTTTGATCACTAAATGTTGGAGATACAACAGCTTTCAGCTTAGCAGATTAACTGCAGTTCACAAATAGGACACTAGGTGTCGCTAATGCTCAGTGATATGCTATGCATTTCTATGATGTGTTGTAATATCCTGTACACTGTACTGAACTTGTTGGTTATCTCTTCCTGTTCTGTTGTTCTTATTACAATGAGGTGACATCTTTGCTTTCTGTGTTATGTTCCAATAAAGAAGCCAGTTCCTGTTTACTCCACAATGTCTGATCTGAATGGACTCCGCTGCACCCAGTGATCGCACTCTGCAACACTAAAGACTGTTGGTGTCCAGGAAAGAGAACAGTCCAGGATTTTGTACATAGCAGAGGAAGTTGTCCCTACTCATTGTTTCAGTCACGCCGGGCATCCCATAACCCCTCTACCCCATCCAAATTAGTATCCCTAATAAAACAACAAAACCAAGCTCAGAGACTGTTTTCTGGTGCCCGGATAAAAGTGAAAAATGTTTGTTGCCTGGCTGTGCGGTAATAGGAAAACCAGTTACCAGCAGCACTTGCGAGGGTAGTGCTATATATATATATATATAAATAGATATACATATACATGGTGTAATATTATGATCTGATCACTTTACAGAGGGCGCGATCAGTGTCTGAAAATCAGCGGCGGAGATTTGCGGAGTGTTTCCTGCACGCAAAACAACCGGTGGATCTGCGAGAAGAATCTGGTATTGACTTCCCTGGAAAACAGTCCATATAAATCCACTCAGAAGAGACCACAATTCACCCTGGGGAAGGCGGACTTCTACTGTGTTAAGAAGAAGTGAGACCACCAAGTAACATTTCATTTCCAAATTACGGGAAATTTCTTTCTCCTGGAACTCTAGATATTGGCTGAGCCAGAAGAATTGTGTGCTAGACATCCAAGAATGACAACACTGCCCTTCCCAGAATAAAGCAAACCTAGATAAAGAGGCCCATGTGGGCTACCAATGTTGACATATCCTGCTGAAAATGCTACTTCTCTGGCTGCTATGCTGATCCCTTGGCTTGAATTTTTCCTGGTCACTGATTATAAACAAGCACGCCAATGAAGTGTTCTGACCTCGCTCTCACTTTTCCTGGTCTGTACTGAAGCCAGGCACTTGACATTTTCAGAAGAAGGTGAGCCATGGCAGCCACCCTCCATATTTCTCTATAGCTCATGTCACTATAATGAGCCTGTCACTGGAAAAAAACTCAACAATGTGCTGGAAAAACCTGGCCAGAGAGTGACACCCCACTCATCTACCTGGCCAGAGAGTGACACCCCACTCATCTACCTGGCCAGAGAGTGACACCCCACTCATCTACCTGGCCAGAGAGTGACACCCCACTCATCTACCTGGCCAGAGAGTGACACCCCACTCATCTACCTGGCCAGAGAGTGACACCCCACTCATCTACCTGGCCAGAGAGTGACACCGCACTCATCTACCTGGCCACCTGGCTAGAGAGTGACACCCCACTCATCTACCTGGCCAGAGAGTGACATCCCACTCATCTACCTGGCCAGAGAGTGACACCCCACTCATCTACCTGGCCAGAGAGTGACTTCTCACTCATCTACCTGGCCAGAGAGTGACACCCCACTCATCTACCTGGCCAGAGAGTGACACCCCACTCATCCACCTGGCCAGAGAGTGACACCTCACTCACCTACCTGGCCAGAGAGTGACAGCTCACTCATCTACCTGGCCAGAGAGTGACACCCCACTCATCTACCTGGCCAGAGAGTGACACCTCACTCATCTACCTGGCCAGAGAGTGACACCCCACTCATCTACCTGGCCAGAGAGTGACACCTCACTCACCTACCTGGCCAGAGAGTGACACCTCACACACCTACCTGGCCAGAGAGTGACACCTCACTCACCTACCTGGCCAGAGAGTGACACCTCACTCATCTACCTGGCCAGAGAGTGACACCCCACTCATCCACCTGGCCAGAGAGTGACACCCCACTCATCTACCTGGCCAGAGAGTGACACCTCACTCACCTACCTGGCCAGAGAGTGACACCTCACTCACCTACCTGGCCAGAGAGTGACACCTCACTCATCTACCTGGCCAGAGAGTGACACCTCACTCACCTACCTGGCCAGAGAGTGACACCTCACTCATCTACCTGGCCAGAGAGTGACACCCCACTCATCTACCTGGCCAGAGAGTGACACCCCACTCATCTACCTAGCCAGAGAGTGACACCTCACTCACCTACCTGGCCGTACAGTGACACCTCACTCATCTACCTGGCGGGACAGTGACACCTCACTCATCTACCTGGCCGTACAGTGACACCTCACTCATCTACCTGGCCGGACAGTGACACATGTAAGCCTCATGAGAGTTTCAACTCCTCTCATAGACCCTCATAGCTACCCCGCCACTGGTGAGTTCTCAGCAGGACCACCAGGATCTAGAGTTGGCCATATCCTGCTCAGATTTCTTGTGAATCCCCCGAAAATAGACATGTGTTGAACTAAAAACATTTGTTTTGCTTTGTATCGATTCAATAAAGTATAACTAAAGACAAACGTTTTTTTTTTTTTTTTTTTTTTGGATGGAGCGTAGAGAGATTAGAACCTCTGCCAGTTTTTATTGCTGATCAAAAGAGCAAGGGGATTTCCAGTCACTACTTACCAACCAGCCAGCGACCAACCGAATTAACCTGTCTAACAGTATGCGTTAAAAGAAGGGGTTTAGTTGCACACATTTGCCTTATTAGCAGACACAAATACAACATAACTCACAGAATTCCTGCTAAATCTAAAAGAAAAAAGGAAGTTAATAAAAAAAAAAAAAGAAGAAGATGATATGAAAGAAAAATATATACAGGCCGGGCAGTTGGAGCTCCGGGATCAGAGGGACAGAGTGAGAGAAACAAAGTTACAGAGATAACAAACTCAGGAGCAGAGCCAGCCCACACAGGCAGGGGAGGGGGGATTAGTGAGGAACGACTGTCTCTTTCTCAGCTTTCAGCTGCTGGAGGAAGAGTTCTGTAAATGTTGTTCATCACTAATCCTGTGTGGGCCCCCGTGTGCTCGGGTGCTCTACAAGAGGACCTGCGACCCCCCCCCCCCCTTCATCAGCGGCCCTGATGATATGCATTGTTGATGGAACTTTTAGGTGCACTTGGAAATCCAAAAATAAAGAAATGCCCAAAAACATACGAGTAGCAACAGAGGAAAGACCTGAAACAAGTACTGCCATTGAACTTCATAGAACACGCTTTCCAATTGTGTCCAACTGAAAAATGAGTCACTACAGTTACAATATGTTTAATTGCACTGAAAAATATTAAAATATATATATATATATATATGACAGGAAGTCAGGTAAATCTGTGGGTGTTGTCAGAGACGGGAGATACATTTCTGCCTTGTTTAGACAAATCACCAATTACTATAGGGTGTCGGCTGCAGAGGTAGCCAGGAAGGTGTAAGGACGTTGGAAAACTTCAGCTATTCAGAATGAGGCAATTAAGGCCTCTATAAGTTATCCAGAGGATGACTACTGATTGCTGCCTCCTGAAGCTGTGTGCGTTGAGGAGAGCAGTGAGCTGAGAGACTTCTGAAGGTGAGGTGATGGACTTTTTCTGTGTGAAAAGAAAACAAATGGACTATTGGTTTTCTGCTGTAGGATCAGCAGTGTCTGCCCAGCAGTAGGTTGGGACAGACACCATAGGTAGGTTCCTGTGTGTGAAGGTAGACGCCCACAGTGGCCAGGATTTATTTTATGTTTGTTTTGAATTGTGCTGTTTTGATGCTTGCACTTGTTTGAAGAAAATTGCAAGAATAAACCATAGACCGTTGTTTTCAACTACTCCTCGGCTATCTCTCTGTGTAACAACCCCCCCCAAGGGGTCACCCTCTCCCGCTACTGAGCTAACCCCTCACAATATATAAATATATATATATATATATATATATATATATATATATATATATATATATATATATATATGTATATAATATAATAAAAAATTATTGTATGCAAAATGTGTTTTTTTTTTTTTTACATTAATACATTTTATTAATTTTTAACATTGAGAGCCGGTTCACACTACCACGACTTGTCAGCCTGACTAGTAGAGCTCCATTCTGTGCAATGGAACCATTCCAATCAGAGCGACACAAGTCGCTCCGACTTAGAAAAAGGTTCCTGCACTACTTCTGGGTGAAGTCGGAGCGACTTGCATTGACTTCTATTATGAGAAGTCGTTTGCAAGCCGCGATGAAGTCGTGCTGCAAGGGCGATTTCAAAGTTGGGCGACTGTGTGAACCGACTCTAACATTGCCCCATCATTGGTGTCAGTGGGAGGAATAGTGCCCCATCATTGGTGTCAGTGGGAGGAATAGTGTCCCATCATTGGTATCAGTGGGAGGAATAGTGCCCCATCATTGGTGTCAGTGGGAGGAATAGTGTCCCATCATTGGTATCAGTGGGAGGAATAGTGTCCCATCATTGGTATCAGTGGGAGGAATAGTGCCCCATCATTGCTGTCAGTGGGAGGAGTAGTTTCCCATCATTCAGCTTCGGGTGTGGCTGCAGGAAGGTTCTCTGTCTGTGTGTCTGGAGCTGCTCCAGGTGATCTGTTTGAGAGGGGAGTCTGGTAAAATCTCTCCCAGCTCTGCTGGCCCCTATCTGGGGAGGCCATGCAGGCCAGCAGGGCCTCTCCTGCTGGAAGCTCTCAGCCATCCCCTGGGCAGATGGATGACATACCTGCTCCTGGACAAGCCATGGCTGGGGATCTCTCTGCCCCTGGTGAGGATGAGGATACCGAGTCCATTCGGGAGCGAGTGGTGGCCGGGATCAAGGTCCTGAATAGGGAGAGAGACCAGCTCTACAAACTGAGAGCGGAGTTGAAGCGTCTGCGAAAGCAACGTGAAGGTTTGTACAGCCGCAACCGTGGATCTATGGATCCGGAAATCCAGTTGGCAAAGGTCCGGGTTCAACACCAGGAAACCATTGTGGCCATGATGGAAGGTAAAGAGGGGCCCTTTAAGGAAAAGTTTTGCAATGACCGCAGATTTGCAAGGATGGCAAAGATGGAGGTGGACGAGGAGACCCCCAGTTCTGACCCCCTGACCCCCCAAGGTGAGGTAAGCAACCCGTTGCCTTCTCAGGGCTCAGGAGGCATGCTGACAGTGATCCAGGCAGTGGAGTCTCCATTACGGGCGGATCAGCTGGTGTTTGGTGAGGAGAACTTTCCTGACAATGTGCCTGATGAGGTAAAACCTAGCAAGTCCCAAGTGACTGATAAAACTATTTTTGTGCCATTTAACACCTTGGCTAATACTGATGTTTTGCCCAATGACACCCAGGCTGGTAATATTATATCCAGCAATACTTCAGCTGCTGATGTTTCCACTGAGGAAAAATTGCGTTTAAAAAATGACATTGCAGCAAAGGAACTACAAGAGCCAGAACAACCCGTTAACCCCCCTTTTGCTGAGTCAAAGGCTGTTTGTCCAGTCACAGCTGCTGTCTCTATACTGCAGCATCAGGACACCTGTGGTACTACAGCAGAAACTGTGATAGTGAATACTGATTGTGACATTTCTTCCAACACAGTTGTTCCTAATAATAATACTAATGTGTGTTTAATGGACAATCCTGCTGGCTCAGTACAAGCAGTTAATAATAAGGATAATAATAATAATGTACCAGCTAAAGTTACATCGGTGTGGGGTCTTGGCCCTGATAAGCCCTCTTTTGCTCAGGTGGTACGCTCTGCGCCTGGTAATGTTATTAAGCCAGGGCTGCAGCCAATGAGGAACCCTGCTTCCAGGCAGAGATTTACACCACAAACTGCCACTTTGAGCACCCCTGGTTCCGGTCTTGGGTCTCTGGCTTCTGCTGGGGGTCCAAGACGTAATGTCGTTATACTTAAATGGGAAGGTGGTGCAGTCTCTCCAGCACGGCGTGTGGTGGTGGATATGATTTTGGAGATGGGCTTTGGGGCGAATGACCTTTATGCCCTAATACACGTAGCTGGGAGTCGGGAGTACACAATCAGCTTCACCAGGCCGGAGGGTCTTGACCTGTTCTGGGAACGATATGAAGCTCGGTGCAGGTCAAGACCCGAATGGGAAGATCTGGCACCAGTTGCTGTTTCGCAGAGATCAACGGTTAAAAAAATAACCATCATCCTCAATAATGAGAGTGTTCCTGCTCGGGACCTAGAGGTCTGGTTAAGGAACTATGGTGAGGTTTTGACAAGGCTAGAAAAAATCCTTGATGAACGTGACATCTGGACCGGGGGTTGGTCAGTAACGGTCAGGTTGGCCAGGGATGGGAATGTTGTCCGTCACCTGCCCTCCTCGGCTTTCATAGGGAGGGATAGGATGACTATTTTTTATCCTGGTCAGCCAAAGCTATGTCACCGCTGTGGAGAAAAGGGGCATTTTAGCTCCTCCTGTTCAGCCTTAATATGTTCAGTATGTCGGGGACAGGGTCATGTGGCCAGGGACTGTACCCAGGCGATAAGGTGCAACCTGTGCCTGCGACTTGGCCACCCCTACAGCCGATGTCCGGAGGCCTGGCACAACATGGAGAAGGAGGTAGTAGATGAACTGTTGAGGCTGGACGGGATGGAGGATGAGGCCCCTGGTGTACCATCCTCCTCAGCGGTGACTGACCCCCCAGGTCCTGTTCAGGATCCCTCCCCAGTTTCTGTGGCCAACCCTCCTGTGTCTGTAGGTATTCCTTCTGTGACTGTCTCTGTGTCCCCCCAGCCTACTGTACCCGCTCCTCTTGTGTCAGAACCTTCTAAGTCTGTGCCCCCCGAGTCAGTCTTGCCCCATGAGTCATCCCCTCCTAGGTCTGACTTAAGGGAAGGTCCCCCCCCACCAGGAGTGGTAGAAGGTACCAAAAAGGGTGCTGCGGTTTCCTCTGTAAAGAAGTCTTCTGTGAAGACTTCAAAAAAGAAGAAAACAAGAGATAACATCTCTGAATCTGACCTGCAGTACCTGGAGGAGAGAAGGAGGGTTGTGAGGCGAAAGAGACAGGCGGTGAGGACGGGACAGGGACAGGATGCCCCAGTGTCTGTCCCCAACCGTTCTAGGGCTTCTGCATGGGATATCTCCACATCTGGAGCTTCTTCTGAGCAAAATTCTGATTCAGAAATGGAATTGGAGGAGGCCTCAAGAAAGAGAGAGGCTTCTGGTGATGAGCAGCAGAGGGGAGCTAAGAAGCAATCCACCCAATAACCCAAATGGCGGTTCCCCCTCCGTTAAAAGTGGTGACAATAAATGTTGCCAGCATTAAGTCGGTAAGAGCTCGTTCTATGGCCTTCTTTTTGTTCAGCCAATTAGATGCTGAAATTTTATTTTTGCAGGAGACTAGGCTCACCTCCTTGGCAGATATTCATATGGCCAAGAGAGAGTGGAGGTATGGTCCATCTTACTGGTCTCTTGCGGCCGAGCCTTACGGCGGGGTGGCGGTGTTGTTTAAAACCGGCATGGTAACTGTCCGGCGGGTTATTGAGGTGGAGATTGGGAGATGTATGGTCTTAGACGTTCTTGTGGGAGGGCAGGACCTGCGCCTAATTAATATTTATGGGCCACACACAAAGTGGGACAGGAAATGCCTTTTTACAGGGATCAAGCCATTTCTTTTTACATCCCGGCAAGTGGTTTTTGGAGGTGACTTTAATACTGTGACTAGGCCCAAGGACAGGAAGGACTTCAATGACAGGCTGGGATATGATAGCGTTTTTTTAAATAGTATGGTTAGGGATGCTGGTCTTGTGGATGTGCACATTAAGCACCTTCCGGATGACACAGGGTTCACATTTCATCGAGGTAATAGTCAGAGTAGAATAGATAGGTTTTTTTTGAAGGAGGCCTCTGCTTTCTCACCCCCAGTGGTGCAGGCAGTGGAGTTCTCTGATCACTGTATGCTATCTGTGGTCTTGAATGCTTCAGACTTCCCTCAGAGGGGCAAAGGCATCTGGAGATTAAATTCGACTCTCCTTGAGGAAGAACATGTTAGACAATCCTTTGAGGAATTCTTTCAGGCACAGGTGACCATCCTGGACTTTTGTAGCAGCAAGGCTGAGTGGTGGGAGCTGACCAAAAAGAGGATTGCTGGATTCTTCAGGGGCCTAGCCAATAAAAAACAGTTTAATAGATACATGACCTACCAACGTTTGCGGAGGAAGCTGGATATTCTTGTCTCAAGAGGAGGAGATCCTGGGGCAATCTCTGAAGTGAAAATCCTCCTCAGGAAGTGTCAATATGACCGGCATACCTCTTTGGTTCTGGAGAGGGACTATGGGAAATACCACTCGCCTGACCCTTACCAGAACTGCAAACAGGGTGTAGCTGTTAAGATGGTCGTTGGCCTTAAGGATAGTACAGGTTCCTTGACAAAGTCCAGGTCAGGGATCCTGGAGGTCGTGAGGTCTTTTTATGCTGAACTTCTTGGGAGGAAAGAGCTTGACCGAGACAAGATGGAAAGCTTTTTGGACTCTACTCCAGGTCTAAATTGTGGAGATGTCCTCTTGATGAATTTGACAGAAGAGATCACAGTTGAAGAGGTGACGAGGGCAATTGAACAGCTTGCCATCAAAAAGTCACCTGGACCGGATGGTCTGACGGCTGAGTTTTACAAAGCCTTTAAGTCTATTCTGGCCCCACATTTGGTAGAGATTTTTAACAGTTGTCTTGCTGAGGGGGTGCTTCCCCCTTCCATGAGACTCTCAGCTGTGATTCTTCTTTCAAAAGGTAAAGATCCTTCGATGATTGAGAATTGGCGCCCCATCAGCCTTCTCAATGTCGATAGAAAGGTGCTGGCGAAGATACTTTTCTGGCGCCTATCGGCAGTAGCAGAGTCTTTGCTTTCTCGCCATCAGCACTGTTCGATCCAGGGTAGGAGCACCTTCACAGCGGTTTTAGCTGTCCGGGAGGCCTTGGAGCAGTGCAGGGCTGCAGGCTGGGGAAAGTATTTACTGGCATTGGATCAGGCAAAGGCTTTCGATCGTGTCAACCATGAGTACCTGTGGTTGCTCTTTAGTAAGTACGGTCTGCCGGGTGGTTTTGTCGATTGGTTAAAAGTCTTGTATAAGGGGGCAGAAAGCTTCCCTCTTGTTAATGGTTGGGTTGGACAGTCCTTTGAGGTTGGTTCTGGGGTGCGCCAGGGTTGTCCCCTGAGTCCCCTGCTCTATGTGTTTGCAATCGACCCCTTCATCAGGAGGCTAGAGAGCGGCATGTTGTGTGGGGTACCAGTGGGAATCCCTGGTGAGCCGCCTTTGAGGGTTGTTGCCTATGCGGATGATGTGTCAGTGATTGTCACTGGGACAGATGAAGCGGAGGAGGTGGTCTCTCTGACATCATGGTACTCTGAAGCATCAGGCTCCAAGATCAATCAGGAAAAGAGTGAAGTTTTTTGGATGGGAAAGGAAGGTGAGGGGTTTGATCTCCCGGACACCTTTCCAGTGCCCCAGGAAAATATTAAGATATTAGGCATTGAATTTGGACCTGGCGATTATGGCCTCAAAAACTGGGAAGGCAGGCTGGAAGTTGCCAATACTAAGGTGGTCAACTGGAAGAGATGGAAGTTATCTCTGAGGGAAAGGGTTGATCTGATTAAGACTTACCTGATACCGATCTTCTTGTATGTCAGCCCTGTCTGCATCTTGCCAGTGTCTCTCTATGCTAGGATCTATAGTGTGTTCTTCCAGATGCTGTGGGGGAACAGACTGAACCCCATCAAGAGGAATGTCACCTATCTATCCAGGAGGGAGGGTGGCTTAGGTATGGTCAACCCCGTTCTTTTCTTTTCACTGCTATTTCTCAAGTTTAACATTGGTAGTATGCTTACAGTGGAACCTCCTGGATGGGCAGGCATGTTTAGATCTTGGTTTAGGCCTTTTCTGCGACTTTGGGAAGAAGGTGGCCAAGTGAAGAATCTCAGGGGTCATCGTGGTCAGCTCCCAGCCTATGTCGCTCCGTGTCTGAAGTTACTGCGGCAGTGGCGACTGTCGGCTGAAGATCTCAGATCCGCTCCGAGGAAAGTCCTTATGAGCCGAGTCTTGAGCGAAGTCTTTCATGACCCACTGGCCTTAAGGGATTGCCCAGGCCCAATTTTGAGGGAAGGGTTAAGACTGATTAATTTGGCTAGAGTCCCCCTTAAATTCAGGGATCTGGCCTGGTTGTGCTTCCACGGGAGGCTCTATGTTCGGGGCAATTTGAAATTCCGCAGTGGGATGGATCGTGGTTGTCCTCGGGAGGAATGTACAGGTGAGGAGGAGACTATGGACCATTTTTTGCTTCGTTGCCCTTTTAACATAGAGGTATACAAACAGGTTGGGCGGGCCCTCGGTGTTCCTTTCCTCTCCAGGCTGGGTTATGCTGAGTGGGTGTACGGAGCATTCAATACTGGTGGGGGCTTTTGTTTGGATACACTTTTTTTAGTTAGTTTAGTAGTCCGTTATTACACCTGGAACGCACGGTGTCAGGTCACCCTTCGGCGTAAAATCCTTCCTGTTCAGGTGGTGGTGTGTGACATTCTGCATGAGGTGGGGAAAATTCGGGCGCTTGAGAGAGACAAGTGGGGTCAGAGGGCTTGGCTGAAGGCGTGGAGGGGTTTCAAGCCTCCCTGACTGCCAGGAGTCTCTTTCCCGGGTGTGGCTTTCTGTCTCTTATCACCCTAGATTTTTTCTTAATGCTCAGTTTTTGATAAATGGCTGCATACATAGGTGATGGGTTGTGCCTCTTAGGCCCTCTCTGCTGCTTTATGTAAATAGTTTTCTAAAAATGTTGGAAGTGGATTATGTATATATTGTATATATTCTGCACATGGATGTGTATTCCTTTGTTTTCTGTTGGAATATTGTACTATAGTTATGTTTTTTACTTTTGTATAAAATATGTTGCTTGATTCTTTTCAATAAAAGATCAATAGTGTCCCATCATTGGTATCAGTGGGAGGAATAGTGCCCCATCATTGGTGTCAGTGGGAGGAATAGTGTCCCATCATTGGTATCAGTGGGAGGAATAGTGCCCCATCATTGGTGTCAGTGGGAAGAATCGTGCCCCATCATTGATGCCAGTGGGAGGAAAAGTGCCCCGTCCAGGGGCGAATGGACCATTTGGGCACTCGGGCACTGCCCGGGGGCCCCATGAGAGGCTCTGTCACCGCACCTTCACTTGTTGCAGAGTACCTACAGAGAGGTCTCCGTAGATGCTATGCTGCTCGCTCAGCAGTCTTAGTAGATCAGTAACATGTGATCGGTCCCCCTATCCTCCCCGCACACACGGATCCCCATTCCTGAAGGCAGGACAGACACAGTGGACAGCATTCAGAGCGGAGAGCCTGGTGTGTGGCCACAGAACAGGTTACCCCCCTGGGGGAGCTGTGCAAGGCAAGCCCCACTCCTCCTCTGCAGCCCTGATCTCCCATGCATTCTGTTGTGGCCCCGGCAGGACCGATCTGGAGACGATCCCATGTGTGGCTGGATCTTGTCTTCTGACTGCAATTCACATGGGTAAAATATGGACTGGACATGGACTCTCATACAGTGCACACATTGCTGTGACATGAGCTATGGAGGTAGCAGATTTACATAGAGAGCAGCTCTAGATCCTGACAGCCTGAGTACAGGGTAAAGCAGTCTGGGGCCATAAATGTGAGTAGCACACATACCGGCCCCTGTCCTCTCTCTCATCCACCCTCCCCTCATTCACCACCCTCCCACTCTGACCCCCCTCTCACTTCCCTATCCCCCTCTATCTCTCACCCCTATCTCTTACCCCCCTCTCCCTCTAACCTCCCTTTCTCGCTCTCTCTCACCCCCCTTTCTTGCTCTCTCTCACCCCCCCCTCTCTCTCAATCTCTCTCTCACAACCCTCTCTCACCCTCTTTCTCTCTCACCCCCTCTCTATCTGTCTCACCCCCCTCTCTTGCTGTCTCTCACTCTCTTTCTCTCTCACCTCTCTCTCTCTCTCACCCCCTTTGCTTTCTCACCCTCTCTCCCCCTCCCTCTCATTCGCTTTTCCACCCTCTCTTTAACCCCCCCCCTCTTGCTCTCTCTCACTCTCACCCCCTCTCTCTCTCATCTCCCTATCTCTAACCCCCTCTCTTTCACTTGCTCTCTCACCCTCTCTCTCACCCCCTACCTCTCAACCCCTCTCTCTCACTCACTCTTTCACCCTCTTCTTCACCCCCCTCTCTAGCTCTCTCTCTCTCACTCCCTCTCTCACTCTCTCGATCACCCTCTCTTGCCCCCTCTCTCTCTAACCCCTCTCTCTCACCCTCTCTCACCCTCTCTCTCGCACCCCTCTCTCGCTCTCTCACCCCCCTATCTCTCACCTTCTCACTCTCACCCCCCCTCTCTCTCTAACCCCCCTCTCTCACTCTTTCTCTAACCCCCTCTCTCTCTCATCCCCCCTCTCGCTCTCTCTCTCACCCCCCTCTCTCGCTCGCTCTCTCACCCCCTCTCTTGCTCTCTTTCTCTCACCCCCCTCTCTTGCTCTCTCTCACCACCCTCTCTCTCTAACCCCCCTCTTTCGCTCTCTCTCTAACCCCCCTCTCTCGCTCTCTCTCATCACCCTCTCTTGCTCTTTCTCTCTCTCTCACCCCCCATATCTCGCTCTCTCTCTCTCTCTCACCCCCCCTTTCTCGCTCTTTCTCTCACCCTCACTCTCTCACCCCCCCCCTTATAATCCACACCTCTGGAGATCCTGCACAGTGTGTATGGAGGTTCTACAAACAGGAATATGACACAGAGCAGTCTAGAGAGGATGGGTACGTGGGCTGAGAAGTATAGGACATACAGTACATACATCTTTGAAACAAGAGATACAATGTAACAATTCTAGAGAATGCTGCAGTGAAATGGCAAATAAATGTATTCACTGGAATTGTTGCATTGTGTCTCTTGTTATGTATGCACTTCCTATGCTCCTCAGCTCCATCTAGTGGCCATATTGTGGTTTTTGACTACTGTCTGCATTATGGCCATTAGACGGAGCTGAGGAGCATAGAAAATACATACAACTTTTACAAAGAGATACAATATACTAATTTTAGAGAACACTAGAGGGAATTAGCAAATAAACATAACCCTTGTAATTGTTACATTGCATTGCATGTTACACAGATGGATTTCCTATGCTCCTCAGCTCCATCTAGTGGCCATAATGTGGTATAATACTACTGCCCATAATAAAAGAACAATTGTTCAGAAAAGATAACAACTCTTACAACTACAGCATGAATGTGCATGCAGAATTGCTGGATGAAAAGCTATGCAATTTTTTATTTTTTTTTCAAATAAAGCCCTGCTGGGAATTCCTAATGTAACATATGCCTATAATTACCATTGGACTCCTACCAGATTTCTTAGAGGAAGATCTGTACATTTTATAGACCTTCAGGTCACTCTCCTGGCATTGGCAGTACACCGGAGTCCATGGGGTTTATGGAACTTCGTTTCTTCTATTGGGTGTTGTGATGAATGAAGTGAAAGTTGTTCAGGAGAAATGTCTGGAAGAATCTTAGCACTTCACCTTAAAATATTAGGCAATATTCCTTCCTGTACCACTTCCTGTTTCTCACCAGACCGCATGCTCCTCTCTCAGGCGCGTAGTGTCGTTGTAGACTGAGCCGGGTTCCTCCATCCCTTCACTGCCAGACGGATCCACTGGAGGAGAAATATGATGACTTTCTATTTCTTGGTCCTTGATGTGGGTGTGATGGGTAAGTCTCCAAATTTATAAGTTAAAAGGAACCCACTGACATAGAATTATGGAAGCTTCCATTGCTGACTTGTATGGTTAATGCGGTTGCTTGCAGTCTGAAAATGATAATTAGCAATATGTAGAAATTTGCAGAGAAAAAAGGAAGAAAAATGAGGTGACCACAGGCCAGAATAGAAAACTCAACAAAAGAAGAAGAAAAGTCAGAGGACCCAACAGTGACAAAGAGAGGAAAAGATAAGCCGGACATTTCTGATGGAGATCTTTTCTCCAGTCTTTCTCTTTTACATTTACTGATAACATAAATTGGACTTTAAGCTGTCCTTCACTGTTTTCAGAAAGCTAATACATGGCTGCTCTTACCAGATGGGACCTGCTGACAGGCAAAGAGCCAGAGGGGTGCAGCTGTCTTTTGCTAGAGCTGGAGGGCAGATCTGGGAAATGGCCTGCAGTGTGTCATCGGTTGCTAGAACGCCGACGGCCCTAACAATCAATGACAATATTGGAGATTGAAGGGAGAAGCAGAGACTGCCAGCATGCTCTGCTAACAGGAATCCCCACTGGGTGCAGTGTGTGCGAGCACATAGTTACATAGTTAGTAAGGTTGAAAAAAGACATCAGTCCATCCAGTTCAACCTATGAATGCGTGTGTGTGTTTGCTTTTAATCGTACATTGTATACCCCTGTATGTTGTGGTCTTTAAGGTGTCCATCTACTAGTTTCTTGAAGCTATCGATGCTCCCCGCTGATACGACTGCCTGTGGAAGAGAATTCCACATCCTTACTGCTCTTACAGTGAAGAACCCCTTACGCACTTTAAGGTTAAACCGCCTTTCCTCTAGTTTTAGTGAGTGGCCACGTGTCTTATTGTACCTCCTTTCTCTGAATAGTTTGTTCCTTATGCTCGGGTCACCAGTACAGTATTTGTACATTGATATCATATCCCCCCTCAATCGTCTCTTCTCCAGAAAGAATAAGTTCAGTGCTTGTAGTCTTTCCTCATAGCTGATGTCCTCCATTCCCCTAATTATTTTTGTTGCCCTTCTCTGGACTTTCTCCAGTTCCAGCACATCCTTCCTGAGGACCGGTGCCCAGAACTGGACAGCATACTCCAGATGTGGCCGGACCAGAGTCTTGTAGAGTGGAAGAATAATCTCTTTATTTCTGGAGTGAATCCCCTTTTTTATACATCCCAGTATTCTGTTGGCTTTGCTTGCGGCGGCTTGGCATTGCATGCCACTGCCAAGCCTGTTGTCTACCAGTACCCCCAAGTCCTTTTCCATCCTAGACTCACCCAGAGGTTCCCCCCCTAGTGAGTAGCTTGCTTTCTGGTTTCTGGCACCCAGGTGCATTACTTTACATTTATCAACATTAAACCTCATCTGCCATGTAGTTGCCCACCCCGTTATTTTGTTCAGGTCTGCTTGCAAGATTTCCACATCCTGCATAGAAGATATTGGCATGCCTAATTTAGTATCATCTGCAAATACTGAGATTGTACTAGATATCCCCTCCTCTAGATCATTTATGAATAAATTAAACAGGATTGGTCCCAGGACAGAACCCTGGGGGACCCCACTTTCCACACCCGCCCAATCCGAGTACTCCCCATTAATCACCACCCTCTGTACTCTCCCCTGGAGCCAGTTCTCTATCCAGGTACTCACCTTATGGTCCATACCTACCTTCCTTAGTTTGTACAGTAATCGTTTGTGGGGAACGGTGTCAAAGGCCTTTGCAAAGTCCAGATACACCACATCCACAGGCTTACCTTTATCTAGGTGGCTGCTCACTTCATCGTAGAAGGTTAATAGATTGGTTTGGCAAGAACGATTTTTCATGAATCCATGCTGATTACTACTTATAATACCGTTTTCATTACTAAAGTCTTGTATGTGGTCCCTTAACATCCCCTCCAAATTTTTGCAGACTACTGATGTTAGGCTGACCGGCCTATAGTTACCCGGGATATATCTCGGCCCCTTCTTAAATATTGGTACCACGTTGGCTTTTTTCCAATCAGCTGGCACCATACCTGTCTGTAAACTATCCTTAAAGATCAAGAATAATGGTCTGGCAATCACCTGGCTGAGCTCTTTAAGAACCCCCGGGTGCAAGCCATCCGGTCCCGGGGATTTATTTATGTTAAGTTTCTCTAGTTTAGCTCTAAGTCTATCTTCTGTTAACCATGGCGGCACTTTCTGAGGTGTATTTTTGGCCTTACAAGCTGGGTTCGTGTAGCCCCCCGATTCTTTTGTGAAGACTGAAGAGAAGAAATTATTTAACACTTCCGCCTTTTCTCTGTCCTCAGTGGCCATATTTCCCTTATCATCTTTTACGGGGCCAATGTGTTCTGGCCTCGCTTTCTTACTGTTTATATACTTAAAGAACTTCTTAGGGTTCTTTTTACTCTCCTCCGCTATATGTCTCTCGTGTTCTATTTTAGCCGCCCTGATTTCGTCTTTACATTTCTTATTACACTCTTTGTAATGCTTAAATGCTGCCAATGACCCCTCATTCTTGTATTTTTTGAAGGCCTTTTCTTTAGCACTAATATATATTTTTATGTTGGAGTTTAGCCATCCAGGGTTTATTTTTGCTCTTTTAAATTTATTTCCCTTTGGAATGCACTGGCCAATCCCCCTGTTTAGTATGCTCTTGAAGCACTCCCATTTTTCCTCCGTGTTCTTTGTTTCCAGGGTTCTATCCCAATTGATATTTTCTAGCAGCGAGCGCAGCTTTGGGAAATTGGCTCTTTTGAAATTCAGTGTCCTTATATTACCCCTCAGCTTCGAATTACTGTAATTAATACTGAAACGTATTGACCTATGGTCACTGTTTCCTAAGTTGTCCCGTATTTCTATATCCGTGATCAGGTCTGTATCGTTGGTAATCAGCAGGTCAAGTACCGCATTGTTTCTTGTCGGTGCATTCACCATCTGACCCATAAAATTGTCCTGCAAAACATTTAGGAACTGCCTAGCCTTGGCTGAGTGCGCGGTTCCTTCTGCCCAGTCTATATCTGGATAATTAAAGTCCCCCATTATAATGACATTTCCCATCCTTGCTGCCAATCCTATCTGTAAAAGGAGGGCCGCCTCACCCTCCTCCCTCTGGTTGGGGGGTCTATGCATGTTGCATCAATTGAGGATACCACCATTGAGTGGAGCCCAGTTCCGGAACTTGTTCCGACACTAAGTTCGACACTCCAGCCCAGATCTGCAAGACCCCAGGACTTACTTTAAATTTCAGGACGGTCCCGCGGAATCCGGGACAGTTGGGAGGTATGCCCAAAGGTAATGGCGATCCCTCTCTTAGGCTTCCTCTCCTTCTCTTCCTTAGCTCCCAGCCTGGAGGCAGAGCCCTCAGCCCTGGGATCTCCTCCCAGGCCTCATGACAGCAACCTTAGCACTCCATCTTCTACCCGACTCACCTTGCTGGCCAGGCTCCACAATATTTAAGAGCTAATCCAGGCACCCTACCAGGGCCTTTTGCCTGGGGATTGGCCATATTCCCTCAAGTATGCAGATCAGGACCTCATGGCCTCAGCCCACTAACTTCCAGAAGCTTCTACAAGCTCCTAGAACCAGGGGGAGGTACCAGAGACCTGCCTTGTAGAGCCCTCCAGCCTAACCTGGAGTAACCCGACCTAATTACAGACTCGCACAACTACCTTGAGTCACAAAATAAATTTACCTACACTAGTTGCACACTAGAGGATGCTACATACATAAATCGAAAACCTCCATATACAGAACCCTATGCCAACAGTGTATCCAGACGTAGGCAATAAAGAAACAGTAAAGCATGATCCAATTTGCTGCAGTTAAGGAAAAAATGAATTCCTTCCTGATCCCCTGAAGACAGTGGAATCCCGCACTCTGTTCTGTTTTATGATTGTATTCTTATAATTATTTTTTTATTATTACTCTTGTCTGTGTCACTTGTTGCAGATGTTCAGGTTTCCAGTGATTTCCAGCAGGCCTTGACCTCTCACCAGACTATGATCAGCAGTCTGACTCAGAGCCTCAGGAGTGAAGAGGAGCTCCTGGAATCAGTAAAGAAGAAGCTGGTGAGCACTAAGAGTGAGCTAGAGGAGACTCATCAAGAGCTGGAGAAGACCCAGCAGAATCTGGAGAAGGTCCACCTGGAGCTGGAGGACATGGTAGATAACATGCTGGATCTGAACAGCAGTCATACTCAGAGTGTCAGTAGGGGAGAGGAGCTCCTGACATCAATGAGGAGCAATCTGAGAGCCACCAAGACTGAGATGGAGAAGGCAGTACAGAATAGATCGGACCTGAAAGGTGTCTTCAGGATAAAAACAGATCCTCAACCGAAAGACAAAAAGCAGAAGTGACACTGAATGATGTGAAATCAAAACAGGACCAGTGTTTAGCGGAGCGGAGAGGTATTATATGTTATCATTCTAATTCTGTTCAAGGTGTTTTCTAATAATCAAGTCCTCCCTTGACCTTTCACGAGCTATAAGGCAATACTTCATTATAACACTTTAATGACCAATGGATTTATATGGAACTCCCTCCTCTAGTTAGGCTGCTAGGCTATACTGTATTCAGTTAATGGCTTCACTGTAGTGAGTGGAGCAGTGATCTATTGGTTTTGTCTGGGTTTTCTAAGCTGGGTGTTTAATTCCTCACACCTGCTTCTAGAAAAAGTTTCCAGAATATAGGGCAGATCGATTCAAATGACCAGCATTAATACTTACCATCCCCCAGCCAATCTCTGGAAGGATACATCCAGAAGGTGGCTGGGTAGGTGATAAATGATGGGGCCTTGGCAGAATGTTCTCTCCCTGCCAGGGATGGTTTCAGTTCTCTTGTTGCCACGACCCCTGGAGGCAGCTTTACTGAGATTGCAGTACGGGCCTTAGCAGGAGCTGTAGAGAGGGCCTAGAGAAGATTGCTAACAGTGGCGGCCCACCCATAGAGGGCGCAGGGGCATCCACCCCCAAACGAGGCAGAAAAAAAAAAAGATTAAATAAAAAAAAAAGTCAAGTTTTCGCCCACTATGGGCGCCGGACTGTGTGCTGGGTATGGGGGGGTGGGGTTTTTGACCCCACCCTTGCCCGGCAGAGGCGCCGATTGGCGCTCTTCTGGGGGTGTGTTGGGGCGCAGAGCAATGCTCCCTGACACACCCCACTTTAACGATGTCCGGGCTGTGATTGGTCCAGAGTCCAGCCTGGACCAATCACAGGAGGACATCGGACCTGGTGACGTGATGCCTGGGGGCGGTGCACCGCCCCGGCATCACGTTCACCTTCAGTTCCCGCCCGCTGGAGAAGAGGAGACAGGAGAGCAGCCGCTGCGCGTGATCGCACCGCATCCCGCCGCCGCCCCGGGCTGAGCACAGCACGCCGTCCATGACGAGGTAAGTGTCTGCTTTGAAGGGGGCACGCACGCTGATCTCTGCATTGGGGATGGGGACATCGCATGTACACTGGTCACTGGCTGCATTGGGGGCACGCACGCTGATCTCTGCATTGGGGACATGTACACTGGTCACTGCATTGGAAGCACGCACGCTGATCTCTGCATTGGGGACATGTACACTGGTCACTGCATTGAAGGCACGCACGCTGATCTCTGCATTGGGGACATGTACGCTGGTCACTGCATTGGAGGCACGCACGCTGATCTCTGCATTGGGGACATGTACACTGGTCACTGGCTGCATTGGAGGCACGCACGCTGATCTCTGCATTGGGGACATGTACACTGGTCACTGCATTGGAGGCACGCACGCTGATCTCTGCATTGGGGACATATACACTGGTCACTGTCTGCATTGGAGGCACGCACGCTGATCTCTGCATTGGGAGATGTACACTGGTCACTGGCTGCATTGGAAGCACGCACGCTGATCTCTGCATTGGGGACATGTACACTGGTCACTGTCTGCATTGGAAGCACGCATGCTGATCTCTGCATTGGGGACATATACACTGGTCACTGGCTGCATTGGAGGCACGCACGCTGATCTCTGCATTGGGGACATGTACACTGGTCACTGGCTGCATTGGAGGCACGCACGCTGATCTCTGCATTGGGGACATGTACACTGGTCACTGGCTGCATTGGAGGCACGCACGCTGATCTCTGCATTGGGGACATGTATGCTGGTCACTGCATTGGAAGCACGCACGCTGATCTCTGCATTGAGGACATGTACGCTGGTCACTGCATTGGAAGCACGCACGCTGATCTCTGCATTGGGGACATGTACACTGGTCACTGGCTGCATTGGAGGCACGCACGCTGATCTCTGCATTGGGGACATGTACACTGGTCACTGGCTGCATTGGAGGCACGCACGCTGATCTCTGCATTGGGGACATGTACACTGGTCACTGGCTGCATTGGAGGCACGCACGCTGATCTCTGCATTGGGGACATGTATGCTGGTCACTGCATTGGAAGCACGCACGCTGATCTCTGCATTGAGGACATGTACGCTGGTCACTGCATTGGAAGCACGCACGCTGATCTCTGCATTGGGGACATATACACTGGTCACTGCATTGGAAGCACGCACACTGATCTCTGCATTGGGGGCATGTATGCTGGTCACTGCATTGGGGACATCTACGCTGGTCACTGCATTGGAAGCACGCATGCTGATCTCTGCATTGGGGACATGTATGCTGGTCACTGCATTGGGGACATGTACGCTGGTCACTGCATTGGGGGCATGTATGCTGGTCACTGTATTGGGGGCATGTATGCTGGTCACTGCATTGGGGACATGTATGCTGGTCACTGCATTGGAGGCATGCACGCTGATCTCTGCATTGGGGACATGTACCCTGGTCACTGCATTGGGGACATGTATGCTGGTCACTGCATTGGGGACACGTACGCTGGTCACTGCATTGGGGACACGTACGCTGGTCACTGCATTGGGGACATGTATGCTGGTCACTGCATTGGGGACATGTATACTGGTCACTGCATTTGGGACATGTATGCTGGTCACTACATTGAAGGGGGCATGTACTCTGGGGTTTGTGCTAGGGGGCTTGTACTGTGGGGTTTATGCTAGGGGGTCTGTACTGTGGGATTAGTGCTAGGGGGCCTGTACTGTGGGGTTTGTGCTAGGGGGTCTGTACTCTGGGATTAGTGCTAGGGGGTCTGTACTGTGGGGTTTGTGCTAGGAGGTCTGTACTGTGGGGTTTGTGCTTGAGGGGTTTGTGCTGGGGGGCCTGTACTGTGGGGTTTGTGCTAGGAGGTCTGTACTGTGGGGTTTGTGCTAGGGGGCCTGTACTGTGGGGTTTGTGCTAGGGGGCCTGTACTGTGGGGTTTGTGCTAGGGGGTCTGTACTGTGGGGTTTGTGCTAGGAGGTCTGTACTCTGGGGTTTGTGCTTGAGGGGTTTGTGCTGGGGGGCCTGTACTGTGGGGTTTGTGCTAGGAGGTCTGTACTGTGGGGTTTGTGCTAGGGGGCCTGTACTGTGGGGTTTGTGCTAGGGGGCCTGTACTGTGGGGTTTGTGCTAGGGGGCCTGTACTGTGGGGTTTGTGCTAGGAGGTCTGTACTGTCGGGTTTGTGCTTGAGGGATTTGTGCTGGGGGGCCTGTACTGTGGGGTTTGTGCTGGGGGGGTCTGTACTGTGGGGTTTGTGCTTGAGGGGTTTGTGCTGGGGGGGTCTGTACTGTGGGGTTTATGCCACTCTCAGTCAGTGTATCCCATAATAGGGTGTCTCTCACAGTATATCCCATAATAGGGCCCCTGCTCCCTATTATGGGATATACTAGTACTGATGGACCCCTTAATATGTGATATATTGGGAGAATTTGTTCACGCAAGAAAAATACAGGGGACGAAATGGGTGGAGTCTATAAGGGGTGGGGCTTCTGATAAATGGGAGGGATCAAAATGGAAGGGCGGGGTCTTGTGCCCCCATCTTAAAACGTCACCAGCCGCCACTGATTGCTAAAGAGAATTTTTGTTACTGTCTGGAAAGACTGTTAAAGCATGTGTGTGGGAAAGCATTGCCTGAAGTCCTGGTCTGGAGAAGGATCTTTTATCTCCCTCACTGATGATCTCCTGGTGGAACCTGGGTGGTTGTCAGCTCCTGGGATGCTGTGAGTAAGACCTGATGTAGAACTTTCATGTGTGACTGCAGTGATAAGGATTTAGAGTAAATATTGTCCTCCTATTGATTGATAATTCTGTTTTGGAGTATCCTGACCCTAAACCCTTCTCCTGTTTCAAGTTCTTCAGCAACAAATAGTAAAAAAAAAACATCCCTATATGGAGCCATTGTTGCCAGTGTGGGAGAGACCGTGTCTGTGACAGACAGCCTCTGTACTAGCAAGGGAGGCCTGGGCATATTGTTAGTGGCCTCTCTGTGGGTGAGCGCTCCTACTAGGCTGCACAGGTCAATGACTTCCATTGCAGCAGTACAGCTTGTTCAAGAACATTGCTCAGAACATACCCCAGCCTATCCTCAATAATATTTACCATGCCCCAGCCTATCCCTGGAAGGATGCATCCAGAAGATGGCTGGGGAGGGGATAATTGTTTGGGAGGCCTTATCAGAGTGTTCTTTCCTATCCAGGGAAGGTTTCAGTTCTGTTGGCGCTACTACCCCTGGGGGTAGCTTTACTGATATTTCAGCATGGGCCTCAGCAGGAGTTGGACAGAGGGCCTAGAGAAGATTGCTATGGAGGATTTTTGTTACTCTCTGGGAGGAATGTTAAATAATTTGTGTGGGAAAGCACTGTCTAAAGTCCTGGTCTGGAGAAGGATCTTTTATCTCCCTCATTGATGATCTCCTGGTGGAACCTGGGTGGTGGTCAGCCCCTGAGACCCTGTGAGTAAGTCCTGATGTAGAACTTTAATGTGTGACTGCAGTGATAAAGATTTGGAGTAAATATTGTCCATATGTCCACCTGCACACCCCACGGATGCAAGGCCAGGCATGAACTAATGTCATGTTCCTTTCCCTAGCCACCGCGTACGTGTGCACGTACACATAACCACTCGACCATACCCACACTCTCATACACGTGCTAGTGTGTCAGATTATCGTGTTGACTTCCAGCTCCTCATTGAGCCCTCCTGGGGACATAGATCCAAGCGTGAAGATCCAGAATGTTTCTTGCTCGTTCAAGCTCATACAATAACATTTTAGTCTTGTCAGATATCAGGACATTATGTTAAGTTTACTGCCATAGTAGGGTGAGTAGAGCCGGACATATAATATACATATAGGCATGCTCTGGGCGTCGCCTCTGATAGATATAAATAATTGCCGTATGGAATAATTGGATTGGAGTAATGGTTGAAATTACATATAGTCTATATAGAGTAATATCCTCATATTGAATTTATTGTATTGAATTTTTTTAGAATTCTTATTTGATACAGTATACAGATGAAAATGGTCTCATATGCGAGATTATACGGAATACGGAATTATACGGAATTTTTATTTGTGGATGTTATAAGAATGTCTATTTTATTTACTATATTCATTGGTGTTTGTGGGTAGCACGAAAGGAAGAAGATGCTGATGTAGATTAAAGTCTTACAAGTTTAGAGTCCTATACATATTTATATATATATATATATATATATATATATATATATATATATATATATATATATATATACTTTTAATATATATTTTTAAGCTTAACCACTTAAGCCCCGGAAGATTTTACCCCCTTCCTGACCAGGGGGTATTTTGCGATTCGGCACTGCGTGACTTTAACGGACAATTGTGCGGTCGTGCGACGCTGTATCTAAACAAATTTGGCGCCCTTTTTGTCCCACAAACAGAGCTTTCTTTTGGTGGTATTTGATCACCTGTGCGATTTTTTGATCATGCGCTATAAACAAAAAAAGAGCGACAATTTTGCAAAAATAGCAATATTTTTCACATTTTTTTATATGAAATTCCCCCCCAAAAAAATGTAAAAATCAAAATTTTTTAACATTTTCGGCCAATTTGTTTTATGCTACCTATGTTTGGTAAAAAAAATAGCAAAAAGCATATTTTGATTGGTTTGCGCAAAAGTTATTGCGTTTACTAACAAAGGGAAAGATTTTTGTCATTTTTGTTGTTTTTTTTTAACGCGTAATGGCGGCGATCTGCGATTTTTTTTGCGGTACTGCGACATTGCGGCGGACAGATCGGACCCTTGACTGACATTTTTGCCACTTTTGGGGTTACCAGTGACATTTCTACAGTAATCAGTGCTATACATATGCACTGTTACTGTAAAAATACACTGGCAGTGAAGGGGTTAACTTTTTTTGAAAGGGAGGGGCTATGTGTGTCCCTAGGGGCGTGCTTTCTACTGTGATTGGCTGTGGCTTCAGATGTATGAAGAGTGATCAACGGTTCTACATAGTAGAACCGTATGATCATCCTTCATACACAGGGGAGAATGACAGGCAGCTTGTTTACACAAGCCGCCTGACTTTCTCCCTCTCCCCCGCCAATCGCAGAGTGACCGGCGGACATCAGGTCCGCCGGTCACACGCGCGGGGGGGTCCGTGACCACGCGGGAGCGGGAGCGCGCCTCCGGTGGCGCGCGCTCGCTCCCTAGACCCTCACAAGCTAGTGACGTAGCCCTACGTCACTTTGCCTGTGAGGGGCTGACCGCCGACGTAGATAGTCGTGCGGTGGTCGGCAAGCGGTTAATGTGTTTACAAGCAGTAGATAATTAATGCAATATATGGTATGTAATTCTTAATAATAGCTTCTAATTTGCAACAGCTTTCTATAATATCTGTGCTTGTATTGCAGTTTTAAAACGGATAGCCCCTTGCTCCTCCTCTCCTAACCGAGGTAGACAATGATAAGTGGTTACTGGCCCTTTAAGAGTGTGAAACGAATTAATTAATTAGGGGCGAAGGTATTCTGGATATATAGGGAAGGGGTGGCAGCAGGAAGCAAGGTGGGACCTGAGAAAGGAGGCTCCGCCTCCGAAACGCGTTGTCCATAGCAACAGCAGTGTACCCGTGGTTGTACCCTCCACTTTGAAGCTCCCTGCAGCTTGTGGTTTCGGCTCCGGCTTAGGCTCTCCCGAGTCGCTGTGGAAGCCGGCGGTATAGTGCGCAGGCGCACTGGTACAGGCACTCGGTGACCCGGTGGTGGAGCTGCACACAGGAAGTGGAGGAGAGCGGGGTCATAGCAGCGGTAGTGTCATCATCTGGAGGGACGGGAGGAGCGAGAAGCTCTTGTTGGAATGCCGATATGCGAATGCCAAGAAGATAAAGTGTGAGTGCATTTTAACTGTACTGTGTAATTTGTCCTTAAATAAAGCTTTATTGCCCGAGGTCTGCGTGCGCTTCCCTCTATTATAGATTGGAATTGCATATTGTTAGTGACCTCTCTGTGGGTGAGCGCTCCTACTAGGCTGCACAGCTAGGTCAATAACATCAACTGCAGCAGTACAACTTGGTCAAGAACATTGCTCAGAACATACCCCAAACTACTGACTGGACAAAGAAGCATCAGGACACTGAAGAGGCCAGCACTATGCTCTGTGCTTCTGTCTGCATGTTCACTCCTCCTAGCCATAGGTGTTCCTTTTCCAGTGCTGCTGTGCAGGTGATAACAGGAGGCTCACATTGAGGCAAATTAGGTATTTAAACTAGTTCATTCACCTCACAAACAACTATGAATAGAAGACAATTCCCCTGACTTGTGGTCATTTATTCTATGACTTCTAGAAACACACTAAATGCGTCCTATACAAATTTTAGTAACTGCAGCATGGGATTCTGGGAGATTTCTTCATTCCAGTTCTCACACTTTCTGAGGTTGTTTGATCCATTGATACTGTTACCTGAAGTATGGTTGCATACACCCACCCCAAAACCCAAACCTACCCCCCCCCCCCACCATTACTATACTCAAGGGGTGCTTCTGCCTGCAGTGTATTGTGATATATTGATCATTGCAATATAGCGCAGCTGTGCATGGCTCATGTCTGGTTGTGACCCCAATAAATGCCTACATGCAAGGCCAGGACAAGGTGTGGGCAGGAGAGGCATCTGCCCTGGGTGCAGTTGTATACTGCAGTGATGGGGGTGCCATCATTCTCACTATTGTATATGTCTGACCAGGGCCGGTGCTACCACTAGGCAAACTAGGCGCAGCCATGGCCAGTGCCCCATTCCTCCCCTGTCACCTCCTCATCCCCAGGGGAGGTCACCTCTAGAGAGGGGGGCACTTTGTATATGAAGGGGTGTGTAGGGTTACAGGGGGGCAGTGTGTGCAGGAAGGGGGGTGTAGCGTTAAAGGGGGGCAGTGTGTGCAGGAAGGGGGGTGTAGTGTTAAAGGGGGGCAGTGTGTGCAGGAAGGGGGGTGTAGTGTTAAAGGGGGGCAGTGTGTGCAGGAAGGGGGGTGTAGCGTTAAAGGGGGGCAGTGTGTGCAGGAAGGGGGTGTAGCGTTAAAGGGGGGCAGTGTGTGCAGGAAGGGGGTGTAGCATTAAAGAATGGCAGTGTGTGAAGGAAGGGGTAGTGTGTACAAGAAGAGGTGTGTAGGGTTAAGGGGGGGGGCAGTGTGTAAATGAAGGGGGTGTAGGATTAAAGGGGGGCAGTGTGCATATGAAGGGGGTGTAGGATTAAAGGGGGCAGTGTGAGCAGGAAGGGGGGGTGTAGGATTAAATGGGGCAGTGTATACAGGAAGGGGAGAAAAGGGGGAAAGGGGAGGCATTATGTACAGGAAGGGGGGCAATGTGTACAGTTTTTTGGGGGGGAGGGGGGGTGCAAGGAGCTGGTCTTGCCTAGGGTGCAAAATAGTCTAGCACCGGTGACAGCGGCATCACTACTCCTATCAGCCAAGTGCTGGGAGCAGTGAGGAGAACATTAGAGAGCCAGGAGGCTCCAGCCCTGCCACGGGGTCTCCCACCATGCACAGCTTCAGTCAAGGCCACTGATAGGGGGGGACTACTGTTTCTCCTGTAGACACACAGTGGGCCCGGACCTCATAAGGATCGGTGGAGCAGAGAAGGAACAATGCCCTCTGTGTGTCTCAACCAGCAACTAAAAGCCAATTTATCCCCTTCTCCCTCCTGTCGGCTTTCAGTTGCTTGGTGAGAGACACACATGACTGGATTTAGGGGGTGCTGGAGTAGTTCTGCCCCCCTGGCCAGCCGCCGCTGAGCTCAGGGGGGGGGCCCCGTCATGTAGGCTGTACGGGACCCTGTGATTTCTAACAGCAGCCCTTGCTTCAGTTCTTGCAATGACTCCACTCTTAATAAATATCCTCCTTTTGACAACCGAATGACTGCAGGGGGTTGGACCCCTAAGCTTGCATATAATGGGGGGGGGGGGGTGCAGTTTGGCATATTTGCCCTGGGCGTTGGATGACCTTGTCCCGACACTGACTACATGTCCCATCTATCATCTTTCATGGGGACTATGCAGAGCAACCCAGGAATCCTCCCATCCCCTGGCTCTGCAGGTGGCGCTCTCCACAGCAGCACTGTTGTTGGAGAGAAAGTCAGCAGGAACAAGGTTCCTCTATGGCTTCTGTGGTCACTGGGGAAGCTATCCTGTTGGATGCTGCCACCCGATTTGACTCTTATGGCCATCTTGGGTCAAGCAGAGCCTATTTACCAATTGCTTGCTGGGCACTTATACCCTCCTCCAGACCAATTTTCCGCTTTCAGCGCTGTCACACTTTGAATGACAATTGAGCGGTCATGCAACACTGTACCCAAATTAATTTATTATTTTTTTCACACAAATAAGAGTTTTCTTTTGGTGGTATTTGATCATTGCTGTTTTTTTTTTTTTTTTTTTTTTGCTACATAAACAAAAAAAGACAGAACATTTTGAAAAAACAAACAAAAAAAACATTTTTCATATTTTGTTATCAAGTTTTTGCAAACAGGTAAATCTTCTGCTTCAGTGATGGGCACTTATGAGGTGGCACCGATGGGCACTGATCAGGCGGCACTGATGAGGCGGCACTGATGGGCACTGATGAGGGGGCAATGATAGGTGGCACTGGAGAGGTGGCACTGATAGGCGGCACTGGTGGGCACTGATCAGGAAGCAAAACTGATAGGTGGCATGGAGAGGTGGCACTGATAGGCAGCACTGATAGGCGGCTCTGGTGGACACTGATCTGGAGGCACTGACGAGGCTGCACTGATGGATGGCACTGATAGATGGCACTGATGGGCACTGATAGGTAGAATAGAGAGGTGGCACTGATAGGCGGCACTGATGGGCACTGATAGGCGGCACTGGTGGGCACTAATCAAGAGGCACTGATGATGATGTACTGGTGGGTACTGATTAGCAGTACTGATGGGCACTGCTAGGTAGCACTGATGGGCACTGATTATCAGTACTGATGGGCACTGCTATATGGTACTGGTGGGCACTGATAGGTGGCACTGGAGGGCACTGATTGCCAGCAGCTGGAGGGCACTGATTGCCAGCACCTGGAGGGCACTGATTTTCAGCACTGGTGATCACTAAGGGGACTGATGTCCCTCTAACAGAAGCCAGTTAACAGCTTGCTTTTTTTCTGACAGCATAAGGGGAAAAAAAGTTGGAAACCGGCTTTTGTTATACCATGTGGTAAAGGGCCTGCTGTGATTGGTCCTTTACCCGATCTGTGATCAGCCATGTCCCAAGGACTCGGGAATTACAGAGAGCACCAAGCATGCACCTCCTGGGGCGTGCGGGCCGGGCAAGAATGAGAGGACGTCTATGTACGCCCTCCTGGCTGTTGCTGTCTTTTGGTTATGGCGTGGGTGCAAAGTGGTTAAGAACCTGACTCCCAGGTTTTGGCATGCACTTTGCAAGTGGACAGTGTAAGGAAAGTAGCCCCACCTGTTGGGGACAGTGCTAGCGGTAGGGAAAGGTTCCTGATGAGGAGGGAAAGCGTAGAGTTTGCAACTCCTTTGGACATCTTCCCGATTGGGCATGAGACAGCTTTTGGGATTCTGCCCTCTTTCCAGGCATGGTCAGTTTGACTGAAAACCATGAGTGCACCCAGTTGGGCGGTCTTCCCTCCGGGTTCTGTTGTGAACTGTTTCTGCATTACTTCAATACAAGCTCTTTATTGCACCCGTCTGTGTAAATTATTGCCGCCGCACCCTACCTACGAACTCTTCCTCCAGCAGGTCCTACCTCCATACAGACGTAAGGCTGGGTGAAGACAATGCTAGAGCCTGAGCATTGCACCCACACAGCCCTGATCCAGGGCGGACTGACCATTCGGGGATTAGGGCACTGCCCCGAGGGCCCAGGGTCAGTAGGGGGCCCCATAAGAGGCTACACACTACAGAAAGAAGCCAGGAACTTCCATGCAGGCTATGCTGTGGTAGATATTTAAATGCCCACTCTATGTGGCTGAGCTGCAATTTGTAGGTGGGGCTTTATGTGGCTTGAGTGTGGACACAGGTGGCCCCATGACCTCTGATTGCCCGGGGGCCCCATGAGTTGTCAGTCCACCCCTGCCCTGATCACAGGTGCAATGCTTTCCAGGCATGGTCAGTTTGGCTGAAAACCGTCTAGGGGGATCCGGTTGGGTGGTCTTCCCTCCGGGTTCTGTTGTGAAATGTTTCTGCATTACTTCAACCCAAGCTCTTTATTGCACCCCACCTACATGTTCTTCCTCCAGCAGGTCCTACCACCATACAGACTTAAGGCTGGGTGAAGACAATGCTAGAGTCTGAGTATTGCACCCACTCAGCCCCGATTACAGGTGCAATGCTCTGCAGCCTTCATTGCAAAAAGTAAGTAAATGATCATGTGATCAATGGCGCTGCATTTACTCATTTTTGCAAAGGTCGGAGTGCGCCTTTAACCCTCGCTGTTCAATGATGAATTCTCCAGACTCAGCGGATCTCCTGCCCCAGGATTGGAGTTACAGGAACGGTGGGATTTCAGATTGATGACCAGCAGGAAGTTTGCGCTGTAGTTAATATGATGTTCTTCTCACAAATCCATCTGTTCTTGTATGTGTTATAGTTGTTCAATTGTCCATTGCTGATCCTCCAGGGATTACTCCACCTGTAACGTAAAGATGGAGACAGAGGTGAAAATCATGCTATAATAGGTATTTGAAGTGGAACTTCACTCTCCCAATCATCGTTTATTGTTTTTAATCCTCATGCTGCTAGCATTAGTAAATAGATAGGAAAGTGTATCATATTTAGGGCCCTTTCACACGGGCGATCCGAATGTCTGTATATCATCCTATTTTTTTGCGGGTGATATACGGACATAATGTATGTCAATGGCATTGCGGAATACCATCCGCTGACATCCGATTTTCGCCCTTTCAGTTCTGTTCCGTTTTTTGGAACGGATGCAAAATCGGATGTCAGCGGTGTCATCCGCTGACATCCGCAATGCCCATAGACATACATTATCTCCGTATATCATCCGCAAACGGATGGGATGATAAACGGACATACGGACGGGATGACACAAATGTCATCCGCTCCATGAAAAAAAAAAAAAGTGCCGGAGCGGATCGCAATGCGGTCCGTTCCGTGTGAAAGAGCCCTTACTGGTTTTAAACTTTTTTTTTTTACATTTCTTTAGTTACTTCCTGGTTTCTTGCCAAAGCAAATGATGTCATACATCCCAGGAGTCTTCAGGAGGGGAGGAGGGGTTTTCTCGGCTAAGAAAACAAACAGAAGGCGCCTCTTAAGTGCAGAAAACAAAATACTTTTATTACCAAAGGATAAAAATGCACCTTCTAGCATTGAAATAAAGCAGGCTCAACATAGGATGTGGCAAGGAATCCAGGTGGTCCCAGGGGTGGTCCAATGTGCAGCTTGATGGTGGAGATCCCAACCGACCATTCCCCTCAGTATGTATTTTTTCACATATAAATTGTATTTAGTATTGTTCTGCATCTATATTTATTTATCTATAAAGATATTAATTAAGTCCCCGTTCACACCAAGGCGACCTGTGAGGCGACCTGGTCGCCTCACAGGTCGCCGTAGGTCGCCTTCCATAGGGAAGCTGCGGACCCGTTCTAATAGGTCGCTCCGACTTAGAAAAAGGGTCCGGAGCTTCTTTGGGGCGACCCGGAGGCGACCTGCATTGACTTCAATGATATGAAGTCTGTGCCGGCCGCTCCGAGGTCGCGGCACGCTGCTCGCACCGCGGCCTCGGAGGTCCCCCCCCCCCCCCCAAGTTGGATCACGGCAATGTGAACGGGGCCTTAAACCCGTGCTCTTTCTCAAAGAAATATATAAACAGTGAAGAAATAAATAAACTATGATATAAAAAATGGATAATCTCAATATGATGCAGCTGCTGTTACGCTAAGTAAAAACTTAGATGAGTTGTGAGATCAAAATTAAAACAGCGCTAGCATAAATACAATTGAATATTAAAAACTAAAGCATTACATTTATAACGTGCAAATAAATATATATATTTATAAATTTATAATGTGCAAATAAATATATATATATATATATATATATATATATATATATATATATATACACACGTGTATAAATCAATTTAGGTAAAAAATCACTATAATGAAAATATTTTTTTACCTAAATTGATTTATACACGTATATATATATATTTATTTGCACATTATAAATTTAATGTTTTAGTTTTTAATATTCAATTGTATATTTATTTATTGCCTATTACCTATGCCTTTTATATATAAATCTACATTCCGGGCTGCTGCTATCCCAGTTCCCACCCATAGTCCCACCTATGACCTCGCCCACAGTGGGTATATAAAGACACGGCCATGTGTCTGAATTATCGGCATGAAGAAGGAACCAATCGATGCTCCGAATTGCGTACCGCCCTTTTGACATCACTTCCTGGAATTTGTGTTCCACGCTGGTCCGGGCAGCACAGCCGTCCTTTCTGGTTCTTTCTCCTGCGTCCCCCCCTCTGGTGGTCGGTTGGGATCTCCACCAGCAAGCTGCACATTGGACCACCTGGATTCCTTGCCACATCCTATGATGAGCCCGGTTTATTTTAATGCTAGTAAGTGCATTTAATGCTAGTAAGTGCATTTTTATCCTTTGGCAATAAAAGTTTTTTGTTTTCTGCACTTAGAGGCGCCTTCTGTTTGTTTTCTTTGTACCAGAGTTTGCTTCCCTCTTGGAGTTGCTGAGACCACTGCTTGCCTGTTCTGTATCCAATCCATTGCGGACATCTCCTCTGCCCGGAATCCACTATCCAGAGCAGCCCCACATCTCCTCATCCTGGTTTTCTCAGCTAAGCACACTCTCCTGCATTGCGTACTTGAGCTAAGGGAAGGAAGTAAATGCTGCATCAATCATTTGCTCATACTTAAAGCGGAGTTCCGGCCTCAAAATCGATAAAATCGATTTTGGGCAATCCGCTTGCTAAGGGGAACCTGAAAAAGAAATGGATACTGGCGATTTATTTTTTTGGTCACTTACCTTATTATAGAAGAAAATATACTCACCTTCCTTCCACTTCCTCCCTCTGCGGCCATGGCCCGCGCCGTCACTTCCGGTTTGCGATGACTCCTGGGAGCTGAACGTCATCGCTCCCAGGAATCAATGCGCCTGCACCGGCATCGCTCGTCACTTCCGGTGCAGGCGCGGTATTCACTGCTAAACAGCTTCTGGGCATGGCCAGAAGCTGTGCAGGGATGACGCGCATGCACTGGAAGTGACGAGCGGGGCCGGTGCAGTGCATTGTGGGACTCCGACATCACGAAGAGGACGCGAAGAGGGACGCTGCGGCTTCAGCTGCCCACACCTGAGATGGCAGCGCTGGAGAAGAACTTTTCAAGGTAAGTATTTCTTCTTACAGGTAAGTTAAACAGGGGACAGTTCAGAGGCTATCCATTGTGGAATGTACTAGCCCTGACTGTCCCGGGGGTATTTTTAGCTCAAATTGACCCCCGAGGCCGGAACTCTGCTTTAAGATGGCCACAGCCAAAAAAATGCTAGGTGGAGGGGGGGGGGGAGGGGGGGATGTTTTTCAAGGTGATTTCTCACCAATATAAAATATGTGGACATGGATGGACAGGGGCGTTTGCTTTGAATATCAAAAATTAATTAAATAGCGTTTTTCGTTTGTGGTACTCAGATGCAGATCCACTTTAAAACAGATGTAAGCCCTAAGTGAGTGACATTTATCTTGCTCTGTTCATTGTTCATTTATAAACTATTGCCAAACATTTTGTCAGTAACACTAATACAGTGACCTGACCAGTGCTAAAAAAATTTGCACTGTCACTGTACTAATGACACTGGCAGGGAAGGGGTTAACACCAGGGGCGATCAAAGGGTTAAATGTGTTCCCTGGGAGTTCTTACTGTGTTGGGGATGTGCTCTGACTGGATGAAGACAGAGATTCGTGTTCCTGCTTAGCAGGAACACAAGATCTCTATCTTCTTCCCTGTCAGAACGGCGATCTGCCTCTCTCAGGACCGATCACGGGTGGCCTGCGGACACTCGGGTCCGCCGGACCCACTGATTGGCTCCCTTTCTGTCCAATCGTGCACGATCTAGTGGCTTTTGCACAAAATGACGTACAGGTATGGGATTTTGCGCAGTAGAGCCACTTTGCCGCAGTAAATGTACATTAGGCAGTCGGCAAGTGGTTACAGCAGAACTCTGGGATAAGTAAACATTTTCTAAATCTATTGGTCCTTTGTATTCTTCTTGAGCCTGGGTTCACACATATGCGATGTCAGATATTGCATGTGATTCACACCGCATTGCTGTGCAGGTTACATGTGATGTCTGTGCAAATGCAAATTCAGCCATACAGTTGTACGGCTGAACTCGCATTGGATTCACATGAAAAAGGTGCAGGAACCTTTTTTTTTTCCTGCACTGGAATTGGATTGCATGGGTCTTAATGGGTCGATTTCTGTCCGAATCGAAAGTTCGCACTGCGATCTGCGAATTGATCTGGGCGTGTCATTAACTTTGTATTGACACCTGTAGCGGTTTGCAGAGGGCAGTGGGAACTGCCTGTGGGGGAGATGCGATGCGGGAGCCCGTACTAGAATGGCGCTGGTTCCTGCATCGCACTAGTGTGAACCCAGGATAAATCTCCTTGTACAGGGTGACTGGTCTTGTCTCCACCCCCTCCTGTAGTTTTCTGTATGTAAGCTTTCTTCTTTCTCTGCAGGTGGCGCTCAAACGCATTGCAGAGGGAAAGGAAGTTGAGAGAAGCATGGTTCCTTTATGATTTCCTGGACTGGGGCAGCTATCTAATTGGATGCTGGTGGTGGCCCATGTGACTCTGGTGGCCATCTTGGTTCAGGCAGTCTACCCCAAAAAAATGCCCAAAAAAACGCCTGCAATAACACACCTGGGCAATTTTTTTGGCGCAGGCGTTTTTTTGGGCATTTTTTTGGGGTCTTTGGAGGCAGGCAAAACATCTGACCTTCTGTATAGGGGTATATATACACACACACTTATATGTATATATACACCTACACATATATAGGTGTGAAAGGAGCGGAGACATATTCCTGTTAATTATTTCATTAGCGCAAGCATAGTGTTCTGCTACTTTCACACCTATTTATGTGTATGTGTATATATTCATACATGTGTGTGTGTATATATACCCCTACACAGAAGTTCAGATGTCATGCCTGCCTCCAAAGACCCCAAAACAATGCCCAAAAAAACGCCTGCAATAACACACCTGGGCATTTTTTTTTGGCGCAGGTGTTTTTTTGGGCATTTTTTGGGGGTCTTTGGAGGCAGGCAAAACATCTGAACTTGTGTATACGGGTATATATACACACACACTTATATGTATTTATACACATACACATATATAGGTGTGATAGCAGAGAAGCCATATGGGTGTTAATAATTTCATTAGCGCAAGTATAGTGTTCTGCTACTTTCACACCTATATATGTGTATGTGTATATATACATACATGTGTGTGTGTATACATACCCCTATACAGAAGTTCTGATGTTATGCCTGACTCCAATAACCCCCAAAAAATGCCCAAAAAAACGCTTGCTACAAAACCGGCAAAGTGTGAAAATAGCGGAGCCATATCCCTGTTCTATATTAATTCTAATACAAACAAACTTTTTTTCTGGTTCTGGACATGCTACAGAGCTGAAACTTCACAGGTACACTTTTTAGACCCCCCCCCCCCCCGACACTAAATCCAAAGAAATCTCTTTTTTTTTTTTTCAATAATTTTTTCAATAATTGGCTCTCTATCAAAAATGACAATTTTTAAGAACTTTTTTTTGTGTGATTAATAGTCCCTGGGGCATGACCCAGAACCCTAGGCACTTTTTAGGGGCATTTATTGGGTTTTGGGGCTTCAAAATGGTGTTTTTTGATTACCGAAGTTCAGGTCTCATTGATTTCAATGGGGTTCTGAAATCCGGGCCGAACTTTCGGGAAGTTCGGGTGTTCTGGTCAAACCGAACTTTTGAAAAGTTTGATCATCCCTAATGACCACTTCCACTAGGGTTGCCATCTTTTCTTCAAGCCAAACCACGAACACTTTAGCGGCTTGGGACACCTTTGGGTGCCCGAAGGAAAGTAGTAATGCGGTGCACATAGGGGGCTGCAGCAAACAGTGGGTGTGGCCAAATTGCTCTTGCTGACATTATGGCCCTGCTCCCCAGTGATGCTGAAACCTGCCCCCAGACAGCCGCCTGCAGTTCCCTGATGTCATCAGATTTGTGTGTGACTATCTTGGTTACTTGGGGAACCACAGCCTGGTCTGAATAATGTGTCTGGGTTTAAGTCCACCTAATGAATCCCGGACAGGTGGCAACCCTAACTTCCACCTGCTTACAGGCCCCTCCCACTGCTCTGCTCTCTGCACAGTGATGATGCCACTGTTACTTTTACAAGGTGATATCTGGGCTTGCAAAGGCTTTTGATGCTCACAATGTGGATTATCCTTTGTGATTATTGATGAATATATTTAAATTAAAGTTTTTGTGCCAGGAGATCAAATTTAGGCATCTTACCAAAAGGAATTGTGTCATACTTGCCTGCTTGATGGATAGTCCTTGGGCCATTCCCAATCTTTATCCCGCTTATTCCATTCCATACCAACCCAGTAGCTTCGTTTTTTCTCCCCTATGAATTTCTAAAAATAAAAATGGAAGTATTAATGCAAAAATTAACAGATCAGAGCAGATACAAAGGGCTTAATTTACAAAGCACTAATGACAAGGAATATTATTTTCAGCCAAGTGACTGGTATGAATTTCCTGGGGGACCTCTCATTTTTTTTTTTGTATGAGGTACCCCTTTAAAATCCATACCCGACTCAAAGGGTATGGTATGCATTTTGGGAGGCAATCTATATCTTCTTAGAAAAAAAAAAACAATACACAGATCCCTCCAGAGGTCCCCACAATATATAATGAACCCCTAGTGCCCAACCTATGGCCCCTTAGTACTTGCTATGGGGGCCCTTTGGGGACCTCAGCAGTCAGTAATGGAAGGATTCATTTGTAAAAAGGCAATAATGACAGTGATCTAGCAGTTTCATGTAGCGTGTCTCCAGTCTTTCCCTATCTCCTGTGATGTGTCTTCAGTCTCCGACCACCACTGTTGCACGTCTGCAGCCTCTGATCACCGCCTCTAATTTTTCTGATGTCTCTGACAGTCTTCTGTCATATATTGAATATTATGTGTGGCCCTTAGGTGCTCTCAGGGGCCATAATTGAAGCCCCCTACACTTTCTTAGTTGACAGCCACTGTATAGACCCTCTGGTCCTTTTTTCCTTTGTAAATGTCAGTGCCAGTGCCATCTTAAGAGCATTACATAGTTACATAGTGAGGTTGAAAAAAGACATCAGTCCATCCAGTTCAACCTATGATATGTGTGTGTGTTTGCTGTTAACCATACATTGTATACCCCTGTATGTTGTACATTGTATACCCCTGTATGTTGTACATTGTATACCCCTGTATGTTGTACATTGTATACCCCTGTATGTTGTACATTGTATACCCCTGTATGTTGTACATTGTATACCCCCTGTATGTTGTACATTGTATACCCCTGTATGTTGTACATTGTATACCCCTGTATGTTGTACATTGTATACCCCTGTATGTTGTACATTGTATACCCCCTGTATGTTGTACATTGTATACCCCTGTATGTTGTACATTGTATACCCCTGTATGTTGTACATTGTATACCCTGTATGTTGTACATTGTATACCCCTGTATGTTGTACATTGTATACCCCTGTATGTTGTACATTGTATACCCTGTATGTTGTACATTGTATACCCCTGTATGTTGTACATTGTATACCCCTGTATGTTGTACATTGTATACCCTGTATGTTGTACATTGTATACCCCTGTATGTTGTACATTGTATACCCTGTATGTTGTACATTGTATACCCTGTATGTTGTACATTGTATACCCCTGTATGTTGTACATTGTATACCCCTGTATGTTGTACATTGTATACCCTGTATGTTGTACATTGTATACCCCTGTATGTTGTGGTCTTTAAGGTGCCCATCTAATAGTTTTTTGAAACTATCGATGCTCCCTGCTGATATGACTGCTTGTGGAAGAGAATTCCACATCCTTACCGCTCTTACAGTGAAGAACCCCCTGCGTATTTTAAGGTTAAACCGCCATTACTCTAGTTTTAGTGAGTGGCCACGTGTCTTATTGTATTCCCTTTCTCTGAATAGTTTGTTCCTTATGCTAGGGTCATCACCAGTACAGTATTTGTACATTGATATCATATCCCCCCTCAATCGTCTCTTCTCCAGAGAGAATAAGTTCAGTGCTTGTAGTCTTTCCTCATAGCTGATGTCCTCCATTCCCCTAATTATTTTTGTTGCCCTTCTCTGGACTCTCTCCAGTTCCAGCACATCCTTCCTGAGGACCGGTTCCCAGAACTGGACGGAATACTCCAGATGTGGCCGGACCAGAGTCTTGTAGAGAGGGAGTATTAAAGGGCCCCGGGCAATGCAGTGCCAGGCTAATGACCGCTTCCAAGTTGGGCGGCTGGGTCCGGTGAACACACACACGGACGAGAGTCAGACTCGGCTGTCCTGTGTGTGCCTGTTCCTGTGGAGGCAGACAGGCATTTCTGCAGTTGTGGGCTCCCCCTCCACGGCCCAAGTGGCCTGATAGCAGCATGGGGCCAACAGTCGCTTGCCACTTGCTAAGTTAGACGGCAGAAATGTACACGGGAATCGGGACTAATGGGGCTGGGTCAATAGGCAGGTGGGGCCCTCCGGGCAAGTGGGGCCCCCGGGCAACTGCCCATTGTGCCCATTCGGTAAGATGGCCTTGGTCAGTGCTATAAAAAAAAAACTACTGCTCCTGGTCACAATAATTCTTTTTCTTTTTTTTTTACATTTTTTTCCCATTAGTACATGTTCCCCAGGGCAGTGCCCAACCCCATGCTATTTTTTTAGACAACCTACCTATTATCCCAGAAAATGGGCATTTTTAATTTGATATATTTGGATCCTATTGATTATAATGGGGTTTGGGTTTGACGTCCGGACTTTTTTTGAACCTCTGCCGAACAGAACCCAGGGCAATTTGGCTTATCATCACTGTTTTATAGCCCAGATTAATATTATTATTATTTTACAGGATTTATATAGCGCCAACAGTTTTCTCAGCGCTTTACAACATGGGGGCAGACAGTACAGTTACAATACAATTCAATACAGGAGGAATCAGAGGGCTCTGCTCGTTGGAGTTTACAATCTCAGAGAGAGGGTTAAGTGATGCAAAAGGTAAAAAACTGTGGGGAATGAGCTGATGGAGAAAATAAAAGTAGAGTTGTTAAGTGTTAAGTGGGGGCCAGATAGGCTTCTATGAAGAGAAGAGTTTTCAGGGATCACAAGTGGACAGAGTAGAAGATAGCCAGACAGACTGTGGTAGAGAGTTTCAGAGGATGGGAGAGAGTCTAGAAAAGTCCTGGAGATGAGCAGGGGAAGAGGTGACAAGGGAACTAGAGAACAGGAGGACTTGGGAGGAACAAAGAGAATGGTTAGGTTGGTATTTTGTGATTAGGTTTGTGATGTAGCTGGGGAGTTGTGGATGGCTTTGAAAATTGTTGTTAGTATTTTGAATTTAATTTGTTGGGAGAGCGGAGACCAGTGGAGGGATTGGCAGAGAAGAGCAGTGGACACTGAATGGAGGCCAGTGGAGGGATTGGCAGAGATGGGTGGAGGACACTGAATAAAAGCCAGTAGAGGTATTGGGAGAGAGGGGTGGAGATCACTGAATGGAAGTCAGTGGAGGGATTAGCAAAGAGGGGTGGAGGACACTGAATGGAGGTCAGTGGAGGGATTAGCAGAGAGGAGTGGAGGACACTGAATGGAAGTCAGTGGAAGGATTAGCAGAGAGGAGTGGTGGTGGACACTAGATGGAAGCCAGTGGAGGAATTGGCAGAGAGGAGTAGTGGACACTGAATGGAAGCCAGTGGAGGGATTGGCAGAGAGGAGTAGTGGACACTGAATGGAAGCCAGTGGAGGGATTGGCAGAGAGGAGTAGTGGACACTGAATGGAAGCCAGTGGAGGGAATGGCACAGTGGGGTGGTGGACACTGAATGGAAGGCAGTGGAGGGATTGATACAGAGGGCTGGTGGACACTAAATCAAAGCCAGTGGAGGGATTGGCAGAGAGGAGTAGTGAACACTGAATGGAAGCCTGTGGAGGGATTGGTGCAGAGGGGTAGTAGACACTGAATGGAAGCCAGTGGAGGGATTGGCAGAGAGGAATAGTGGACACTGAATGGACTGAAGGGGGGACAGCCTATGTCAAGGTAAGCCAATGAGGAGTGAGAATGTCAGGGAATCCCTGTGAGACGTCTGGGGCGTGGCCATGCACAGGCTATTCCCAGAAGAATGACTAATGGGCGTGGTGCCAGACAGGCTATTTAAAGGAAGTTCATTCCTGTTTCCTGTGCTGACTGATCTTCAGCTGTTTCCTGTGACCTGATGATACCTGTATGCTTCCCTGTTGCTGACCTGGCTTGTTCTGAACTTGGACTTGGATTCTGCTTCTGCTTCTCTGCTAAACCTGACCCGGCTCCGTCCCTGACTTTGGCTCTGCTTACGATTTGGTACCCTGCTGCACCGCCTGTTGATGACCCTGGCTTTCCTACTACTCTGACTCTGTCTCTCAGAACTACCCGAGTGCTTGCCTGGCTATCTGCTGCACATGTTCCATACAGCATTGCATGTTCCAGTTTCCAGGATCCGGACAAGCAGCCTATCCTGATCCATCAACAACCACAGGCACTCGTGTCCCTCCTGGCCTTTGACACCCTCTGTCTCACCTTCAGTGGGGTCTGGGCCGGAGATATAAGAGAGGCCGACCTCGTCAACTCAGACTCCTCCCAGGTACGTGACAGTATCAGTCAGCCAACTATGGAGTCTGAAAGGGAGGTCTCTCCACTGGAGAACGTTTGCCGATCGATCTCTGCAATATCCCACATGGTACAAAGCCTGCAAGGAAAATTGGATTGCATCGAAGATCAATTATCGGCCCGCAAAAATGACTCTTCTCTGACGGAGCCCAGCACATCCTGTGCGGCAGATTTCCACCCGGAACCTCGGGTTCCCATTCCTGAACGTTTTTCTGGAAATCGAAGAAAATTTCGGACTTTTCGTAATTCTTGTGAACTATACTTTTCCCTGTTGCCTCGAACCTTCTCTTCACAAGATACCAAGGTGGGGTTCATTATCTCGCTCCTTCAGGATGAGCCCCAATCCTGGGCTTTCCATCTTCGGGAACAACACGATCCAGCCTTGACAACCATGGACTCTTTTTTTTCTGCCATGTCCCAGCTATACGCAGATCCTTTTTGTCATCGGACTGCTGAATCAAAGCTTAGCAAGTTAAAGCAAGGCCTAAGGCCTGTGGAGGATTATGTGACAGATTTCCGTGTATGGAGTGCCGATACTCTGTGGAACCATTCGGCCCTCCATCATCAGTTCCGTCTTGGTTTGTCTGATGCCCTAAAGGATGAACTTGCCAGGGTGGGGGTACCAACGGCCTTAGAAGACCTGGTGAACCTTGTCATCCAGATTGACCGGAGGCTACGTGAGAGGCAAGCCGAAAGAGCTAACAAGGCTCCTTTGGTCCGCCCGGAGTTTGGGGCTGATACTCCTCTCATTACCGTTAACCCCCCAGAGGTACCTCACTACCCTTCACGAAAGAGTTTCCAGAGATCCCCTCTGTCCACATCGGAACGTCTTCGACGGTATCGCTCCAATCTCTGCCTCTACTGTGGCGATGCCGGTCACCACATTCAGATTTGTTCTGTGAGGCCTTGCAGAACCTCCTCTAACTGGATTTCTATGATGCATCCACCCGGGACTAATCAAACACATCTCATCTTGCTTTGCCATCTGAAACTTCCTGAAAAGACTATCTCTGTTCCTGCTATTATAGACTCTGGGGCCTGTAGCTGTTTTGTGGATGTGACATTTGCAGCCCAACACAATCTACCTCTCTGTACCAAGAAACAAGGGTTTGTTGTTCACCTGGCTGATGGCTCTGGTATCAAGTCTGGTCCAGTGACACAAGAGACGGCTCCAATTTTCTGCTCTTCCTCCTCTGGTCATCAAGAATTCCTTTGCCTGGACGTTATAACATCACCCATGTTTCCTGTCATTCTTGGTATACCCTGGCTGAAGGCCCATAACCCTAGCATCAATTGGCTCACGGGTGAGATTTCCTTCTCTTCTCCCTACTGCCGGGCACACTGTGTTCCTGAGGAGTCTCTTACTGTTACCTCTCTCCTTGGTATCCACCCGGACCCCGAAGTCTTGAAACTGGTACCTACAGTTTACCACGAATACCTGGATGTTTTCAATAAAAAGAGCGCTGATTCTCTTCCTCCCCATCGTACATACGATTGCCCCATTGAACTGTTGCCAGGGGCTGAAATACCTTTTGGCCGGATCTACCCTCTCTCTGAGCTTGAATTAGAGACTCTCCGTAACTAAATTAATGAAAGCCTGGAAAAAGGATTCATCCGACCCTCCACTTCACCCGCAGGAGCGGGCATATTCTTTGTTGAGAAAAAGGACCATACCCTTAGGCCCTGTGTGGATTATCGCGATCTCAATAAGATAACTGTCAAGAATCGTTATCCTCTTCCCCTAATTCCCGAACTTTTCCAGAGGTTACGAGGGGCACAGGTGTTCTCCAAACTTGATTTGAGGGGTGCCTACAACCTAGTCAGAATTCGTGTAGGAGACGAATGGAAGACCGCGTTTCGAACGCGCTTTGGGCATTTTGAATATCTGGTCATGCCATTCGGTCTTTGTAATGCCCCAGCCACATTCCAACATCTTGTTAATGATATATTTCGGGACTATCTTGATTTGTTTGTCATCGTATACTTGGATGATATCCTTGTATTTTCCAGTTCTCTCGACCTACACAGAAACCATGTAAAGAAGGTACTGGACAGACTTCGCCAACACCGTCTTTACGCAAAGGCGGAGAAATGTGAGTTCGAAAAACAGGTTATCCAATTTCTGGGACTCATTATCTCTGCGGATGGCATTGCTATGGACCCGCAAAAGGTATCTGCCGTACTGGAATGGCCTGCCCCCGAGGACAAGAAAGCAGTACAGCGCTTTGTGGGCTTCGCTAATTTTTACAGGAAGTTTATAAAGAACTTTTCTGGCATCATATCCCCCATCACACAGCTGACCAAACAGTTTACCCCATTCAAATGGACTCCAGAGGCTCAAGCCGCCTTTGAACTATTAAAGACTCTGTTTACTTCCGCTCCCATTTTAAAACACCCAGATCCCGCTGTAGCCTATGTACTTGAAGTGGATGCCTCTGAAAATGCGGTCGGGGCTATACTATCCCAACGACAAGGAGCCAAGTCCCTACTCTAGCCTATTGCCTTTTTCTCCAGAAAATTAAGCTCCTCTGAGAGGAACTATGACGTAGGAGATCGTGAACTGTTAGCCATAAAGGCTGCCCTGGAGGAATGGCGCTACCTACTGGAGGGGGCTGCACACCCTATCTTTATTTTTACAGACCATAAGAACTTAGAATATTTAAGAACCGCGAAATGATTAAGACCTCGACAGGCAAGATGGGCACTTTTCTTCTCTCGATTTGTGTTCCATATAACTTTTCGTCCGGGCTCTAAGAATTGCAAACCTGATGCCCTTTCTCGCATGTTTCCTGAACCAGCTCCACCTCCTGAACCTGACACCATCTTGCCAGCTAAGAATTTCCTACTCTTGCAAACAGACTTGATGTCACAGATCAAGGGGACAGTTGCAAACTCCCCACCTCCTCTGAACTTGCATCTCCAGCAGAGGGATGGACTTTATTTCCATAAGGAACAAATTTTTATTCCCGAACAACTGAGGGTCACCATTCTTAAGAAGTGTCATGATCATCTTCTGGCTGGACACTTTGGTATCCATAAAACCTCTGATTTGGTCTCCCGTTCCTTTTGGTGGCCAGATTGGTTAAAGGACTGTAAAAACTATGTCAGATCCTGCTCTGTGTGTCTCAGAAACAAGTCTGATCGGGCCAAGACCTGGGGCCTATTGGAATCCCTCCCCGTACCTGAAAAACCATGGAGTATGATCTCTATGGACTTTATTGTGGAACTTCCTCCATCTGAAGGGTTTACAACTACCTTTGCCGTAGTTGATCGTCTTTCCAAGGTGGCACACTTTATACCTCTGAAAGGAACTCCCTCTGCCTCCGAAACTGCCTCCACGTTTATCAAAGAAGTGGTGAGATTGCATGGCATTCCAGCCAGCATTGTCTCTGATCGTGGGGTGCAGTTCACTTCCAAGTTTTGGAAAGCTTTATGTGAAGCATTAAACATTGAACTTTGTTTGTCTTCTGCCTTCCACCCACAAACAAACGGACAGACCGAGAGGACAAACCAAACTCTTGAACAATATTTAAGGTGCTTCTCTTCTTTTTCTCAAGACGACTGGGTGTTACTCCTCCCTTTAGCGGAATTTGCTTATAATAACTCCGTTCATTCCGCCACCAAGCAGTCTCCTTTCTATGCCAATTATGGATATCACCCCTCCTTCCTACCTGAGTTACCTATGGAATCTGCTGTACCAGCTGTACAAGAAAGACTAAATTTTCTTAATGCCAACAGTCAGCTTTTGCGGGAAACCATTTTGAAGGCACAGGCTGGTAATAAAAAATTTTTTGATAGAAGAAGGAGAGGGAATTTGAATTTAAAACCGGGGGATAAGGTCTGGCTATCTACAGCAAACCTGAGACTAAAGTGTCCCTCAAAAAAGCTTGGCCCAAGATACCTAGGTCCATTTTCTATCAGGAAGAAGATCAATTCTGTGGCATTCGAATTAATCTTACCAGGTAATCTGAAGATCCATCCCGTGTTCCACGTTTCTTTACTGAAGTCAGCAGTTCCCAACCCCTTTCCAGATCGTGGTCCTGAAGTTCCTGCTCCCCTTTTGATCGAAGGTAATGAAGAATTTGAGGTGGAGTCTATTCTGGACTGTAGAAGAAGGGGTGGTCGGACACAGCTTCTTATCAAGTGGAAGGGCTATGGCCCTGAGGATAATTCCTGGGAACCTGCTTCAAACGTCCATGCTCCTCGATTGTTACGAGCCTACCTTCTAAAACATCCGGAAAAACGGTCTATGTTGGGCATCCGGAGGCTGCCCTTAAGGGGGGGGGGCAATGTCAGGGAATCCCTGTGAGACGTCTGGGGCGTGGCCATGCACAGGCTATTCCCAGAAGAATGACTAATGGGCGTGGTGCCAGACAGGCTATTTAAAGGAAGTTCATTCCTGTTTCCTGTGCTGACTGATCTTCAGCTGTTTCCTGTGACCTGATGATACCTGTATGCTTCCCTGTTGCTGACCTGGCTTATTCTGAACTTGGACTTGGATTCTGCTTCTGCTTCTCTGCTAAACCTGACCCGGCTCCTTCCCTGACTTTTGCTCTGCTTACGATTTGGTACCCTGCTGCACCGCCTGTTGATGACCCTGGCTTTCCTACTACTCTGACTCTGTCTCTCAGAACTACCCGAGTGCTTGCCTGGCTATCTGCTGCACATGTTCCATACAGCATTGCATGTTCCAGTTTCCAGGATCCAGACAAGCAGCCTATCCTGATCCATCAACAACCACAGGCACTCGTGTCCCTCCTGGCCTTTGACACCCTCTGTCTCACCTTCAGTGGGGTCTGGGCCGGAGATATAAGAGAGGCCGACCTCGTCAACTCAGACTCCTCCCAGGTACGTGACAGAGTTGCAGTAGTCGAGGCAGGAGATGGCCAGGAAGTAAATTAGGAGCTTTGTGGTATCATTGGTTAGGAAGGGACTTATCTTGGAGATGTTGCAAAGGTTGAGGCGGCGGGCTTTGGACAGCGATTGGATGTGGGGATGAAAAGACAGTAACAGTGCATATTTCTAGCACTGATTACTGCAGTAATGTCACTGGTAACCCCAAAAGTGTATAAAATGTCAGTCAGGGGTCCGATCTGTCCGCTGCAATGTCGCAGTCCCGCAAAAAAAAAATTGGAGATCACTGCCATTACTAGTTAAAAAAAAAAAAAGCAATAAAAATGACAAAAATATTTCCCTTAGTTTGTAGACGCGATAACTTTTGAGCAAACCAATCAAAATACGCTTATTGCTATTTTTTTTTACCAAACATAGGTAGCAGAAAACAAATTGGCCTAAAATGTTAAAAAATTTAGATTTTTACATTTTTTTTTTTAGAATTTCATATAAAAAAATGTGAAAAATATTGTTATTTTTTCAAAATTGTCGCTCTTTTTTTGTTTATAGTGCAAAAAATAAAAATCGCACAGGTGATCAAATACCACCAAAAGAAAGCTCTATTTGTGGAAAAAAAAAGGACTTCAATTTTGTTTAGGTACAGCGTCGCACGACCGCGCAATTGTCCGTTAAAATCACGCAGTGCCGAACCTCAAAATAGGGCCAGGTCTTTGAGCAGCCAAATCCTCCGGGGCTTAAATGGTTAAAGGATAAACTTCGGTAAAGTTTATTTCTGTTTTTATCCCTTTTATTTTCATAGTAAATAGCCAATTGTGTGTCTTTTTGTCTTTTTTGTAATTGCTTTGTATATATTTTATGCACTGCCCACTTTCGGGATATTAACCACTTCCGGAAGGTTTTACCCCTTAATGACCAGGCCATTTTTTTGAGATTCGGCACTGCGTTATTTTAACTGACAATTGGGCAGTTGTGCGATGCTGTACCCAAAAAAAAAATGATGTCCCCACGAATAGAGCTTTCTTTTAGTGGTATCGGATTACCTCTGCGGTTTTTATTTTTTGCGCTATAAATTAAAAAAAACAGCAGCAATTTTGAAAAAAACAACATTTTTTACTTTCTGCTATAAAACATCCAATACATTTTTTTAAAAAACAATCTAATTTTTTCATTAATTTAATCTGATATGTATTCTGCTACATATTTTTGGTAAAAAAAATCCCAATAAGTGTTTATTGATTGGTTTGCACAAAAGTTATTGTGTCTACAAACTAGGGGAAAGATTTATGGCATTTTCATTTATTTATTTATTTTTTTACTAGCAATGGCGGCGATCTGCGATTTTTAGCGGGACTGCGACATTGCGGTGAACAAATCGGACCCCTGACTGACATTTTTTGGGGGCCAGCGACACAAGTACAGTGATCAGTGCTAAAAACAAATACACTGTTACTGTACTAAAGAAACTGGCAGGGAAGGGGTTAACATCAGGGGTGATCAAAGGGTTAAATGTGTTCCCTATGAGAGCTTTCGGCCTGTGGGGGGGGGGGGGATGCACTGATTTGAGGAAGACAGAGATCTGGGTTACTGCTTAGCAGGAACACCAGATCTCCATCTTGTCCCTTTTGCAGAACGCCGATCTGCCTTGTTTACATAGGTGGACTGCCATTCTGCCTCTCCCGGGGATGATCGCGGGTGCCCAGTGGGCATTGGGTCCACCAGACCCGCTGATTGACATCCCCCCTAGCCAATCACGGCACAATCATGCTTCTGGCTGCAGGAGCGCGCCATCTAGTGGTTTTAGAATGAAACAACGTACAGGTACACCGTTTCGTGCAATAGAGCCACACTGCCGCAGTAAATGCATGGCAGCCGATCGGCAAGTGGTTAGAGTGGATGTGAACCTTCACATATACCCAGTGAAGTGAACAGCCTCAGATAATACACAGAGATTAAACAAATCTCCCTACATAAGTTTTACATGTATATCTACATCCCTTTCTTCTGTACACCCCTTCAAAGTAATAACATCCTTCTGAATCTGTGAGGAAGTGGAGAACTGCAGTTACAGCTCTGAGACACTGTGTGAGAGCTGATTGGAGGAAAGGGTCACCCCCCCCCCCTCCACATAGGCAAAGGAATGAAGGAACATGCAGAGATGTATTCTGAATAGACAAGCTCAGTGCTTATCTCCCTCCCCGACACAAATTTTTAGCTCATGTTATTTCAAGTGTCGGAAAACTTCTCTGATAACAGAGGAATGAAGCACCAGAGAGAAACCACGCTTCGATCCTTGGAGAGAGACAAGTCAACACGATATATATATATATATATATATATATATATATATATATATATATATATATATATGTGCTCTGGTCAAATTTAATGATTGAGGTTTACAACCACTTTAAATTATAAAATTAATAAGTGACTTCTGTGTACTAAGCTAGGACTTATATCTCTGGAGAGATTGTTACATTTTGGTGTTTACAGTATGTGCTTGGTCTAAGCTCATTGCCAATCTGTACGCATTTTGCACTGTGTGTTGGCAGATTGCATGCAGATTGTAAACGAGCCGATCTGCCAGTTGGAGATCTGTGTGTGTGTGTGTGTGTGGTGGCCCAGCAGACCAGTCTGCTGACAAACTGCTGGGTGGTGCAGGCTATTGTTTGTTGTGTGTCTGGTGTGTGGACAGTGGGAAGGATGTGGACCCTGATGTAGGTGGGGCTTTGGGATCCTAATGAAAGGGGAGGAACTCTGGGGACCCTGGTTTAAAGAGAGGGGACTCTTAGGACCCTGATGTAAGGGGGGTATTGACTCTGGGGACACTAATGAATGGAGGGGGGACTCTTAGGACCCTGATGTAAGGGGGGAATTGACTCTGGGGACACTAATGAATGGAGGGGGGACTCTTAGGACCCTGATGTAAGGGGGGAATTGACTCTGGGGACACTAATGAATGGAGGGGGGACTCTTAGGACCCTGATGTAAGGGGGGTATTGACTCTGGGGACACTAATGAAAGGAGGGGGGACTCTGGAGACCCTGATGAAAGGGTGGGGACTTTGGGGATCCTAATGAAAGGGATAATCTATGATGTAAGGGGGGTCATGTCCAGGGGGGCCCCGGCCTAAAGCAGTCTAAGGGGCCCCAAAATTTCTGATGGCTGCCCTGTTCCCCACACACTGCGCCAACATCCCACATACAGCTGCAGGATTGGATGATGTTAGCTGGAGAGGAAGCCATCTCCTGCAAACTTCAGCCAATCAATGAGAAGAGGTATCCAGCCAATGAGGTGCCATGCAAGCCATGCTGCGCACAACATCACATCCTCCCAGCTCCCCAGTCTCCACATAGTGTTAATGTTGGCAAGGAAGTAAGAAAGCATCCCTGCACAGGCTGCATTTGCAGCCTTTATTTTTTGGGAGGGGGTGCAAGTAGCTGGTTTTTCCTAGGGAGCAAAAAGGTCTAGCACCGGCCCTGGATACATCCTAAATATAGAGCCATTCACACATCTTGTATAAGCCCTTCAGGTTTGTTGTCCAGATGAAGGTCTGGAAACAATGGTTACATTTTGTGACATAGGAAAACTGTTACATTTTTGAGAACATTGTCATAGATGGAATCACTGATTCCCATTGTATTGTATGGTCCTTACCTGGAGATCGGTGTCAGAATACGGCACAATGACGAGGTTGGAATCTCTCCTTTAACAATCTAAGTCACTTTTTCCCCAGTATTCTTCTTCTTCAGAAAACCAGAAACATTTCTTTCTATAGAGGACCCATCCTTCAAAACAAACATCTGAAAGACAAGAAGCAGAGACTGAGGACCGGGGTACACAATGTGATGGACCATGTTTTATATCAGGGACTTCTCCAGTAGGTGACATATCCATCAATCTTTTCTGTTCAGGCTTTGGTAGCACCGTCTCCCTACAGCAGTAAAAGCTAAAACCTGCTCTGTGTAATGGTTTTGCACAGAGCAACCCCGATCCTCCTCTTCCCGGGTCCCCCGCTGGCGCTCTTAGCTCCTCCTACCTTCCCAGTAGCCACCCCCCTGCCCAGAAGACCGCTTGCTAAGGGGGATACTGGTGCAGGCTCACTCCCTAGCCTCACTGTCTGTGTTCATAGAACACCACGGGGCAAAAGGGGCAGCTGCCCCGGGCCCAGTCATTGTTGTGGGGCCCAAAGCAGCTGCCTCTTGAGCCTGCACTTACTGCAAACAGTTGATAAGTGCATTTGGGAGGGCCCAAGAAAATGTTTGCCCAGGGTCCAATCAATATTAAAGACGGCCCTGACCCAATCCCGCACTACTCCTGTGTCACAGGATTTGATTGACAGCAGCAGAAGCCAATGGCTCCTTCTGCTATTATTCTGTCCAGTGAGGAGAGAGAACAGAGGGAGATGCTGCTTTTAGGGACAGCACTGGATCGAGATCAGGCTCAGGTAAGTGTAAATGGAGTAACTGGTTCTAAAGGCAAACATTTTTTTTCTTTTACTTTAATGCATTCTCTGCAAAATGTTTCAATACCCTCCCTTAAAAACTTACTTGAGTCTTTTCTCAATCCAGCACTGCCCTGTCTGCAGCAGCTTCTTTAAATCAAATCCTATAAGGAGGGAGCAGGGGGAGTGGGGCAGGGCTAAGCTGCACTGTTTGTGTCTACAGACATACACAGCCCGGCTCAGGAGCGAGCCCCCAAATGTGCCCCCCCCAATAGCAAGCAGCTTGCTATGGGGGCACAGACAGAAAAGGAGGAGCAGGCAGTGCTGGCAGGGGACCAGTAAGGGGCTGCTCTTTGCTTTAATATCATAGGGTGAAAAAATGAACACTTTTCTAAATGAAAACCTCCAGTATTTGGATCACTGTTCAGAGGGCATTTAACAGGCAGTGGGACACCATTATAGCTCCTCCTCACCACTCTTTTAACCCCTTAAACCCCACACTAGTGTACCGCAACCGCATGCATTGCACATGGTTTTAGCCCACCTCTATTTAGTTAAATGGGTCATGTTCAGAGGGCGATACTTCCCCCTTGGGGGGGTCAGCCTGTCAGTGGTCAGACCATACGCCGTATGCTGCATCAAATTGGTCTGCATGGCTGTCGTCCCAGAAGGAAGCCTCTTCGAAAGATGATGCAAAAGAAAACCCGAAAAAAGTTTGCTGATGATAAGGAGACTAAGGACATGGATTACTGGAACCATCTCCTGTGGTCTGATGAGACCAAGATAAACTTATTTGGTTCAGATGGTGTCAGGCGTGTGTGGCGGCAACCAGGTGAGGAGTACAAAGACAAGTGTGCCTTGCCTACAGTCAAGCATGGGGGTGGGAGTGTCATGGTCTGGGGCTGTATGAGTGCTGCCGGCACTGGGGAGGTACAGTTCATTGAGGGAACCATGAATGCCAACATGTACTGTGACATACTGAAGCAGAGCATGATCCCCTCCCTTCAGAGACTGGGCCACAGGGCAGTATTCCAACATGATAACGACCCCAAAAACACCTCCAAGTCGACCACTGCATTGCTAAAGAAGCTGAGGGTAAAGGTGATGGACTGGCCAAGCATGTCTCCAGACCTAAACCCTATTGAGCATCGGTGGGGCATCCTCAAATGAAAGGTGGAGGAGCGCAAGATCTCTAACATTCACCAGCTCTGTGATGTCATCATGGAGGAGTGGAAGAGGACTCCAGTGGCAACCTGTGAAGCTCTGGTGAACTCCATGCCCAAGAGGGTTAAGGCAGTGCTGGAAAATAATGGTGGCCACACAAAATATTCACACCTTGGGCCCAATTTGGAGATTGTCACTTAGGGGTGTACTCACTTTTGTTGCCAGCGGTTTAGACATTAATGGCTGTGTGTTGAGTTATTTTGAGGGGACAGCAAATTTACACTGTTATACAAGCTGTACACTCACTACTTTACATTGTAGCAAAGTGTCATTTCTTCAGTGTTGTCACATGAAAAGATAGAATAAAATGTTTGCTAAGATGTGAGGGGCGTACTTACTTTTTTGAGATACTGTATATATATTATCAAATCAGACAGATTTGAATTGTAAGGATTCAATATTTCCGTACTCTAATCCAACCCACCAGAGAAAATAGCATGAGCTGATTAGACAATATCAGCTGACGTCATGTGCTTTCGAATTACCAAATGGAACAAAATTCATATCCATTTATTATCCGAATCCGAATTATCAAACAAATTTGAAAAATGTAATTAATTTTCCCATGGGCCTGAACCATGATGTGAATGAAACAAATGCATTTGTTAATTTTGTTATACCTTTTTTTGGATTTGTTGGGATTCGTTTCTTTGTCCATGGAATAAAATAAATGAAAAAATAAATAAAAATTTTGTCCAAAAAAACAAATCCTAATGAAACGAAACACGCATGTCTACTGCCAACACAGAATCTGAACACACCCTAAAAATACCGCCACAACTCCTGTACCAATAAGACAACCTTAGGGTTCCAGAACTACTTTTCTCTGTTGGTCTAGTCTTTATTTTCAATAGCGGAAACCAAGAATAGAGGCCAAACCTATTGAAGGAAGATGACCAGCGAGGTGCTTAGATCAGACTCTCCTCTATCCAGTCATAGCACAAAATGACCCAATAACAAGACTGGAAAAGCACAAAGCCATAGACTGTGCTTATGTAACGGCCCCCTGAAACCCCTTAGGGCCTGGTGGTGACACTCAGGGGTAGAGAGGGCCTACATACCTCCTTTGGGTGTGGATTGCCAGGCATGGTGGGTAATGATAAAAGTAGAAGAAACGATGGGCGCCAGTCACTTTTATGCTGAAGTAACAGAAGAGTTTATTTCTTCTCAACAGGACAAGAATAAATTGAGGAAAAGAGGGGTAGGGCCAAGGACACCCTTGGAGAACAGTCAATTTGGCAGACTCCGATTACAAAAAGACAGGTACTCAGACAGCGGTACAGGATAACAGAACTTGAGGTTCATTCAGTATCCATAAAGCTTCAGATTGATCTGGGAGGCAACTCCTCTCCACCAGATTCAATCTCTTTTGCGGTCTGTACTGGCTGGACAGCTGTCTTCCATATGAAACAGGCAGGTAACTCACACAGATTACTGGATCTCTGTGGATGCTATCTTTCAAGCAGGTCGCTGGCTCTCATCAGCAGAGTCCCAGACATGTGGCTAGGCCCCAGGCTTTAGGCCTAGCCAGCAGAAGCATAGCAGCACACACCCTTTCCGAAGGGGGTCCGGGCGGGAAGTGAGAGCGATTATTGGACCTCCCCTCAGTTAAATAGACTCTCCCAGCATGCCGCAGCCACACTGTAATTGGCTAAGAGAGACATGGATATTAACCACTTTAACACTAGCCACTGTGCTGCTACTGCGGCAAAGTGGCTCGTTATCGTCTAGCGACGTAGACCTACGTCGCTAGACTCCTACCCCTGTAGGCGGCGCTCGCGCGCCGCCGGAGGCACGCTCCCGCTGTTTTCATTCACAGCGGGAGTCAGGCCAGGGGAGGAGCTGCGGCGATCGCCGCTGCTCTGCCCCGATTGTCGGGGAATCCAGTTTGGAGATCCGCCCGCTTGTGTAAACAGAGCGGGCGGATCTCCTAAGTGACAGGGAGTGACAGATCGGAGTGTTCAGCATAGCTGAACATGCGATCTGTCCCTGGCTCACGCAGTCACCTCCCCCCCCCACACGTTAGCAAGCGCCAGGCATACATTAACCCCTCCCTCTCCAATAAAATTAACCCCTTCCCTGCCAGTGTCATTTTTACAGTAACAGTGCATATGTATAGCACTGATTACTGTAGTAATGTCACTGGTACCCCCAAAAGTGTCAAAAATGTCAGTCAAGGGTCCGATATGTCCGCCGCAATGTCGCAGTCCCGCAAAAAAAAATCGCAGATCGCCGCCCTTACTCGTTAAAAATAAAAACACCAAAAATGACAGAAATCTTTCCCGTAGTTAGTAAACGCAATAACTTTTGCGCAAACCAATCAAAATACGCTTATTGCGATTTTTTTTTTACCAAACATGGGTAGCAGAAAACAAATTGGCCAAAAATTTAAAAAAAATTGGTTTTTACATCTTTTTTGGGGGGAATTTCATATAAAAAAATGTTAAAAATATTGTTATTTTTTCAAAATAAACGCTCTTTTTTTGTTTATAGCGCAAAAAGTAAAAATCGCACAGGTGATCAAATACCACCAAAAGAAAGCTCTGTTTGTGGGAAAAAAAGGACGTAAATTTCGTTTGGGTACGGCGTTGCATGACCGTGCAATTGTCAGTTAAAGTCGCACAGCACCGAATCACAAAAAGTGGCCTGGACGTAAGACAGCAAAATGCTCTAGTGGTAAAGTGGTTAAAGCGGAGTTCCACCCAAAAGTGGAACTTCCACTTTAAATAGTCCTAACCCCCTGACATGCCACATTTGGCATGTCATTTTTTTGGGGGGGGAGCGGGTACCTAGTTTTGACAGGTACCCGCTCCCACGTCCGCTCGGAGCGCCGCGGCGCCCTGAGCGGAAGTTCTCCTCTCTCCCTCCCTCCCTGCAATCTTCTGGGACATGTCAGAGGTCCCAGAAGATTGCCGGGCAATCACGACGCATATCGCAACTCGCGCATGCGCAGTGCGTACCCGGCTGTGAAGCAGCAAACTGTCACAGCCGGGTGCCCACATCAGTGATGCCGGTGCCGCAGAGCAGAGAGGGAGAAGGCGGCGCATCGCTGGACCGTGGGACAGGTGAGTGTGCGGTTAGGCTGGAACTCCGCTTTAACAGTTTGTTTAACTGTAATTCTCACTCTAGTGTCAGAGGCAACAGTACCACCTACTGACGGAAGGGAGAACCGCAGCCAAACCCAGATTAAGAGGAATTCCAATTTACCACAGTATTAATATAGCCAAGCTAGTTACTGCCCAGCAAACTAAATTTAATATCAACCCTGCTTTAAGACAAGGGTGCTACACTTATAAACGTCAATTCCACCCCACAGTGATAAACCCATTATATGTAATTGTACATAGAGGCTTAACAAGCTTGTAAGGAGTTGCAAGATTGATTAAGATCCAGGAACCCATTTTGTCATTGCTGTCACCAGCGTTAAATGCTAACTGGCTTTGTCTCACCTGACTGCCTTAGGCTTGGCAGTGATGCAGGGTATAAAGTCATTAAAGCCACCCTCTAATGATATAATACAAGCTGGCTGGGTAATCACAGGCCAATGCTACCAAGACCAATGAAAGAAGGTCTTTCTGTAACTCATTCCAAGCCCGATGCAAGGGGCAAACATCTATACTCTGTGGTGGCCAATACTAGTCTTCTACTTAACCACTTGCCGACTGCCTAACGACGATTTACGTCGGCAGTCAGCCCCTCACAGGCAAAGCGACGTAGATCTACGTCGCTAGCCTGTGAGGGTCTAGGGAGCGAGCGCGTGCCGCCGGATGCGCGCTCCCACTCCCGCGTGGTCACGGACCCCCCCGCACGTGTGACCAGCAGACCCGATGTCCGCCGGTCACTCTGCGATCGCCACTGCAGAGGGAGAAAGGCAGGCGGCTGATGTAAACAAGCCGCCTGTCATTCTCCCCTGTGTAGAAACTGTGATCACACGGTTCTACTATGTAGGACCGTTGATTATTGTTTCTACAGCTCAACCCACAGCCAATCACAGTTAGAATCACGCCCCTAGGGACACACACAGCCCCTCCCTCTCAAATAAAGTTAACCCCTTCACTACCAGTGTCATTTTGCAGTAACAGTGCATATGTATAGCACTGATTACTGTAGAAATGTCACTGGTAACCCCAAAAGTGTCAAAAATGTCAGTCAAGGGTCCGATCTGTCCGCTGCAATGTCGCAGTACCGCAAAAAAAACGCAGATCGCCGCCATTACGCGTTAAAAAAAAAACAACAAAAATGACAAAAATCTTTCCCTTTGTTAGTAAACGCGATATCTTTTGCGCAAACCAATCAAAATATGCTTTTTGTGATTTTTTTTTACCAAACATATGTAGCATAAAACAAATTGGCCGAAAATGTTAAAAAATTTTGATTTTTACATTTTTTTGGGGGGGAATTTCATATAAAAAAATTTGAAAAATATTGCTATTTTTGCTAAATTGACGCTCTTTTTTTGTTTATAGTGCATGATCAAAAAATCGCACAGGTGATCAAATACCACCAAAAGAAAGCCCTGTTTGTGGGAAAAAAAGGACGTCAAATTCGTTTAGGTACAGCGCCGCACGACCGCGCAATTGTCCGTTAAAGTCACGCAGTGCCGAATCGCAAAATACCCCCTGGTCAGGAAGGGGGTAAAATCTTCCGGGGCTTAAGTGGTTAAGACTGCCTTATGATCACAATGGCCGTCAATCTCAATAAGACCTCTGTCTTTTCTTTTAACTTTTAAGAAGTGAAAGTACTTGAAAATGATTTGGAAAAAATAAAGATTTGGATGAATACCTCTAATATCTTGGTTGCACTTGTCCAGTTTTGAACTTGTTTCCTCTGCTATTTGTCTATGCTCTGTAGACTCCTGTTCCTCCTGCTGGCACTGCAACAGAGCATTGTTCACATCTGTATTACCCTGTTCTGCCTTCTCTAGGTCCAAGCGGGTCTTCTCCAGCTGAGTCTTGGTGGCCATCAGATCTTTGTTCAACGACTCCAGGTGATCCTCCTTGCTCTTCAGACTATTGTCCAGAAACCGATTGTCCTGTGACACTTTCCTCAGCTCCTGATGGGTCTTCTCCAACTCAGTCTTGGTGGCCTCTAACTGTCTTCTAATTGATTCCAGGAGGTCCTCTCTGCTCCTGAGGGTCTGAGTCAAACTGCTGCTCATTGTACGGTGATCAGTCACCAACGTTTGTAAATCACCAGACACCTGGACATCTGCGAGATGTAAAACAGACATATTAAACCAGATCAAAGTGTTCAGTAGGCAATCAATAAGGATTCAGTTCACTATTGTCTAATTTAGGAAATTGAGTATTCTACACTGCCCTGAGGAAGTCACGTGTGGCCGTGACGTAACGCGTAGGATTACCCAGAAGTGACGTATCGGAACGGAACGGAGATCCCGGAACAAGACCTGACAGATGATTGAGCGCGATTTTAAATGTGAGTTGGCTATAAATTTTGTAATAAAAACCTTGAACTACTACACTATGTTGGCCCCTATTATTTACATGAGCCCCAAGGAGTAAAGAGAAACATTATGGAATCGAGAGTGGGAGGAATATAGGCAACCCCCATAAGAAAGATAAAGACACCCAGGAGAAGGTACCAAACACTAACCAGGAGGGAAGGAAATCACCCCAAAAGGAGACGAACGACGCTGAGATAAAAGGAACCAAAAGGAACCAGAGGCACTGAGGGCTGAGTGATACAGGCGTATTGCTTACCTCATTAAGGTGAGCATTTAGGACACCTAGAAGTGTATGCACTGAAGAAATCCAAAACACTGGAAATAAAGGTGGAGGAAGATAGAAAGCACTACGGATCACTTTGAATTTATGCTATTTCAGTTTTTTCGGACACTTATATATTATTTAGCACCAAAAGGAGTGTACTGTTATATTTTAAAATTTATATAGAAGCACTGTGTATGGTATATTTATATACTGGCGCACTTGGTCACTTTATGAATTAAGCACTTTATATGTTAAATTGGATGAAAGGCACTCCATAATTATTGATTATTTATCAGCACGGATTGATTTTTTATATATATGCTAAAGCACTGTAGGTTTAATATACCGTCGTCACCGTTACTTGAAGCACACCAGCACTTTATATTTTTTTAATAGAGTGTTACAGGAATATAGTATTTATATATGAATTTTAATTGGAAGAAAAGTGTATATATATGTATGAAGAAGAACTGGTTTAAAAACACCCTAAAGCGCATTACAACCCCCTACACATATTTTGCAGCAGCTGTTTACTTAGTATCAGTTTGAGTATATGCAGCATTTTATGGTGATTATTTGCCTCTCTCTGTGTTAGCGCAGGAACCATACCTATAAATTCTACACTGTATCATACTGTATGTACAGCAGATTAAATGTTGGGTAAGATTGGGTCTTCTGATTGGGTTGAGCTGGAGGAAAATGTTGTCCTCACCACATACTAGATTTGTGGAATTACTTACATTTCACTGTCAGTCCAATCACAGCCACAGACAAAATTAGGCACAGCAGAAGGAAGACCAGGGAAAGGTGCAGAGAGCACCTACGGAGGCCTAAAACACAGAAATGTCAAAGTTATTTCATAGACTAAGACATGGACTATACCAGAATCACGCGAGGTGAGATATGAGCTACCTCCAAATCATTTCCATCACTGCTAAGTCTCTAGGTGTCCTAATGTCATGATAAACCAGAGCTGGCCCGGGACAGAGGGGGAGGGAGGAGGGGAAGCTGTACTTTTCCCAATTATTATTTCTCCTAGGGGGGTAGGAGTAACGCGAGGAAATCTACTAGAGGATGTGTAGCACTGCTCCCGTAGGAGCTGCTGAGAATAGAACTACCTTCGGTCTCCCTCTGATTATCCTGTTGCCAGATACCAGGTATTTTCACACGTTGCCAGGTGCACACACACTTTTTCGCTCATTGTCACCAGTGACCAGTCTAGTGGATCTGTTTTTGGTGTTTTATTTGAAGAACTTGGATAGGGGAAGGGATTAGTGGGATACTCCAAATTCAACTTTGTACAGGTGAGGACAACTCTCACTTGGCCTCACTTTAGTGGAACTGAATAGCAGATCTTCTGCTGAACCATACAGGACTTGCATGGGAAGAAGAAGTCCTTTGCTTGTGTTGGCAGCAGACTTAGTGAACTTTGTATATTCCGGACACCATCCAGTGTTCCCTTTAGCTTACACCCAACCTGCTGACTTTCTAGCACCAAGTGGGGGATTCTAACAGCAACAGTCTCTAGGATCCCTGTAGGAAGTCTGTACTCACAAGGCCCTGGTTGCAGGTCACCTTCCTCTGTGATATTAGATGAGATCCATGAATATCCTCCCTCAGTCAGCCATCAAAAGAGTTCCTGGGTTTCAGCATCTGTTTCTGGCCCTCAGGTTGACCACCTGAGGCTGCATGGCAGCCTGTGCTGGGGAGAGGCGACAGCCCCCTTCCTACCTGGACTCCGCTCTGCAGCTGAATACCAGGAGCCAAATGTGCACCTCAGGTATAAGTACAGTTACCTAGCATGCACCGGGGCCCCGCCCATGCCTATTGGGCAGGGCTGTAAAGACATCCCCTGCTCTCACTGTCCAATACACTGTATCACTATTAGATCAGTGTGAAACATCAAGCCAGGATGAGCAACATCAGAGTACACTGGGCAGGTTCTATCCACCAATCACAGCTCTCTATTCAGCAGACAGCTCCTAGATTTACCTGGCTGTCTCCCTACTAAGCAGAGAAACCAAAAACTCTACACACCTACACTATCACCTACCTAGGAGGGTGCTACATATGGAACCAACTAAACAATACTGCTGGGATCATAAAGTTTAGTGCTACAAATGCTCTCTCTCGCTTTCCGCTGTCAGTTTCACATTGACTTATCATGAATATATGATCCAGTGTCACCCCCTACCTGCCATCAGCTGATGGCCCCTTCCCATAGGGGGCGTTGGAGGCGGTCTATGCTCTCTGGCTGGCTGCAGACCAGTTACATTCTCATACATAACATCACCGTCCTCATTGAGATCCTCCAGGGTGGAGCCTGAAATAAAAACAAAGTCATTGGATGAAGGAAATAAAAGAGTGTGAGAGGATGTCATATGTTGTAGATTATCCCACATTGTGACCGGAATATTTAATATAGATTCTGGGTCATATCCCAAACAGAGCAAGTAGTGACTTCACCAGTAACTGAATTTTACTGGGGTAGAGGCCACTGGTAAAACCTCTGCAGAGTCACAGCTGAGACAAATTATAAAAAAATGTCACTCTGCGCTATCGGTACTGTGACTGTTGACTTCTGAGGAACAGATACTTACCAGCTGCTGGAGTCCAGCATTGTCTTCTATGCTGCTGAATCTCTGCAGGGCTTCTGCTCCTTCATGACGCTATCTTAGATTTGGGAGTCAGCTGTGACTTCCTGATATCCTATAGCTGGCTCCCCTACTGCACATGCATGAGCCGCAGCCTACAGTGGGACTTTGGAACAACTTCAGGAACAACTCCTAGTATATACAGTCTATATTCAGTTCCTTTCCTTCCTCCAGCATTTCACTTGCTTGCAGAATCACCAATGGTGTCACTATGCAAAGGTCTGAAGCACTGGCCCATTACAGGCAGGGACCCCAGGCCCCTACAGTATACTTGTAGGATGTAGAGTGACAGCACAAACACATTTACTGCACTTCCTCCTGTGGTCACTGGTCCCAGCACCACCTCTTCAGGCCCTGTGAGCCCTCCTGGCTGCAGAAGCCCCTTTTACTAGCCCTCCTGGCTACTTCACCACCTTCCTGACTGACTCTCCCCAGTCCTCCAGACTGACACTCAGGAGATCTCCTGGACGTACTGACTCTCTCTCCTGCTGTCCTCACACCTGCTCCCATGCATCCAAGAAGGATGTTGTAGAGGGTCCCTCCTGCACCTAAGCCCCAGGCTGAGGTCGCCCCCCCCCCAGACTAGGGGGCACCTTCAAGCGCCATTGACATCCTCTACAGCACTCCATCTCCATCTTTCACCCAACTGTCCCTGCTGGCATGACCCAAAAGTATTTAAGAGGTGACCGACCCCGTCCAGCCCATTTACTGAGGATTGGCTGGGGCCCTCCTCAAAACTCCAAGCAGATCCTCCTAGACCCCACCCTCTACTTTTGAAAGCTTCTCCAAGGTTCCAGAGAGAAGGGGGTGATTACCAGAGATGCTGCTTGATGAGTTATCCAGCCCCCCTGAGTTACTCATTATAACGGTACTCACCATCACTGGGAGTGAAAGACAGATACTTAATGGTTTGGATTGCTTCAAGTGGGACAGTAATATTCGTCAGCAATATCTCTCAAGGAGTATGAAGATTTAATCCCACTTTACACTGTGAGAACTATAGCCTGTTGCCATGAAGTCTGTTTCATAGATAATCATAGCCAAACGTAGATGTGTATTCCATGTACTTAAATGAAGGAGACGGACAGACTGACATTACCTATTGTCTATTTATTGAGATGGAATGCGGATTGTGTTAAATCTGCCTGTCCCATTGTTAAATGTTAATGAGCCCACATTGTTCTGTCCAGATGGCTAGATAATTAGTTCAGGTTAATTCTGTTTCTGTATACAATTTAATTTGCATATGATGTAATCAGGCAACCCCTGACCGGTGTGTAGTAATCTGATTAGGAGGGGGAGGTCCATGCTGTATATAAATTCTGTGTGACTGTTAAAAAAAGAGAGATTCCAGTACAAGCTAAGTTGTTGGCTAGCTTTGTATGGGGGCGGCTAGGATTTGATATATATGTTCAGTACTGCAAGGAAGCTGTATACTGACGGAAGACCACAAGTACAGTGTGGGTCGGCGGTTCTGTTACACTCATCCCTGACCCAGATTCAACCTAGGCCTGGCTGACAGCCAAGACAAATTTACCTACACTAACATCTCTAGCACGCTAGAGGGTGCTACACTATAATGAGCGGGTACCCGCTTGTAGGCAGGTGAAGTCCACTTTATCCACTGCAGATAGCGTTCTTCTGCAGCGGCACTGTAGTTAAAGAGGAAGTCAAGAGGAATATGGCTTCCTGGGCCACTGGGGTTGCAATTTTACTGTATGCTGCCACTCCATGTGACTCTAGCAGCCATCTTGGCAGAGCCTTTTTGAAGGCCCTGGCTTCCAGGTTTGGCAAGCATTTTGCAAGGTAGTAGAGTAGGGACACCCTGCCTGATAGGGACAGAACTAGCAGCAAGGAAAGGTTCCTGAAAAGGAGTGATAGAGTAGTGCTCATAACCTTACTGGACATCTTCCTGTTTGGGCACAAGATGGCCAGGCCACATTCTTACCCTCTCAACAGTTTTCCTGAAACCTGCTGGGGTAACCTGCACAGATATACAGAGTGCCCAACTAATAGAACAAAATGCCATTATGGTGGATGGAAAAATCATTTTGCAAAGTTCTATAGAATCAAAATGAATAAATAAATAACCTCCTGTTGCTCGTTATGACTCCTGAGGCTGCCATGTCTCTGAGAAGATAAGCAAGAATACAACTACTGCTTATACAGAGGAGCAGAATGCCACACACAGACGTTACAAAAAAAGAGGAAGCTTTATATGGGGAAGTGGTTCACTTTATATTAAATATATAACTAAAAACTCCCGAACTGTTAAAAAGAAGAAACACAAAGTGATGTCAGTTATGCAGCTGCATAAACAAAGGCGATTATTTGGAAAAAGCAGTTCCTCCAAATTGACTCTGTCAAAAAAAAAAGATACAAAGCAGGGCAGCAGAGTATACCGTTACTTAACATGCTCATATACAGACACAGGCTCCTTCAATTCCTTTCCCTACAATTACCCAGATTCCCACAACACCCTAGGCTCCTGGAATCACCCAGGAAATATACATTTCTCTGTTTACTGCCCTCAGCAGGGCAGCTGGGCATGTGATCTGCAGCCACGTGTAAGCTCCTCCACCTTTGGTCCTGGTATGCTGGCAGCCAAATTGCAGCCCAATAGCTTGCAGCCTCTACAGAAAACACAGTCACTGCAGAGATGACTTGTTTTACTTGTTATCAGAGTAATTCACTACAAGTGGGGTGTCCCTGTATCTCTAGCCACTCCTCCAGTCATTTACCTGTGTTACCAGCCCTCAGACTCTTCCAGCCACTTGCCTGTGTTACCAGCCCTCAGACTCCTCCAGCCACTTGCCTGTGTTACCAGCACTCAGACTACTTCAGCCACTTGCCTGTGAAACCAGCCCTGAGATTCCTTCATCTGTTCACATGTGGTACCATCCCCAAGATCCCTTCATCTATTACCCTGTGGTACCAATCCTGAGATCCCTTCATCCTTTCACCTGTTGTACCAGCTCTGAGATCCCCTCATTTGCTCACCTGTGGTACAAGCCCTGAGACTCCTCCAGTCATTCACCTGGGTTGCATTCCTTGAGATCCCTTTGAATATTCACCGGTGGTAACATCCCTAAGATCCCTTAATCTGTTCATATGGGGTACCAGACCTGAGATTTCTTCATTTGTTCACCTGTGGTATCAGTCCAAAGACTCCTCCAGTCATTCACCTGTAATACCAGTCCTGAAACTCCTCCAGCGACTCCCCGGTAGTATCATCCCTGATATTTCTTCATCTGTTCACCTGTGGTACTATTCCTGAGATTTATTCATCTGTTCACCTGTGGTATCAGTCCTAAGACTCCTCCAGTCACTCCTCCAGTCATTCATCTGTGTTACCAGTTCTGAGACACCTCCAGCCACTCACCTGTGATGTCACTCTTGAGATTCTTTCATCTGTTCACCTGTGGTATCATCCCCGAGACTCCTTCAGTCATTCACCTGTGGTACCAGACCTGAGATTTCTTCATCTGTTCACCTGTGGTATCAGTTCTAAGACTCCTCCAGTCATTTACCTGTGATACCAGTCCTGAGACTCCTACAACCACTGGCCTGTGATACCAACCCTGAGATTCCTTTATCTGTTTACCTGTGGTACCATCCCTGAGACTCCTCCAGTCATTCACCTGTGGTAGCAGACCTGATATTTCTTCATCTGTTCACCTATGGTACCAGTCCTAAGACTCCTCCAGTCATTTACCTGTGATACCAGTCTTGAGACTCCTACAGTCACTGGCCTGTTATACCAACCCTAAGGTTCCTTCATCTGTTTACCTGTGGTACCATCCCTGAGACTCCTCCAGTCATTCACCTGTGGTACCAGACCTGAGATTTCTTCATCTGTTCACCTGTGATATCAGTCCTAAGACTCCTCCAGTCATTTACCTGTGATACCAGTCCTGAGACTCCCACAACCACTGGCCTATGATACCAACCCTGAGATTCCTTTATCTGTTTACCTGTGTTATCATTCCTGAGACTCCTCCAGTCATTCACCTGTGGTACCAGACCTGAGATTTCTTTATCTGTTCACCTGTGGTATGGGTCATAAGACTCCTCCAGTCATTCACCTGTGATACCAGTCCTGAGACTCTCACAGCCACTCGCCTGTGACACCAACCCTGAGATTCCTTCATCTTTTCACCTGTGGTACCATCCCTGAAATGTCTTCATCTGTTCACCTGTGGTATCAGTCCTGAGATTCCTCCAGTCATTCACCTGTGTTACCAGCTCTGAGATTCCATCATCTGTTCACCTGTGGTATCAGTCCTAAGACTCCTCCAGTCACTCCTCCAGTCATTCACCTGTGTTACCAGTCCTGAGACTCCTCCAGCCACTCACCTGTGATACCAACCCTGAGATTCCTTCATCTGTTCACCTGTGGTACAATCCCTGAGACTCCTCGTGTCATTCACCTGTGGTAGCAGACCTGAGATTTCTTCATCTGTTCACCAGTGGTATGGGTCATAAGACTCCTCCAGTCATTCACCTGTGATATCAGTCCTGAGACTCTCACAGCCACTCGCCTGTGACACCAACCCTGAGATTCCTTCATCTGTTCACCTGTGGTACCATCCCTGAAATGTCTTCATCTGTTCACCTGTGGTATCAATCCTGAGACTCCTCCAGTCATTCACCTGTGTTACCAGCTCTTAGATTCCATCATCTGTTCACCTGTGGTATCAGTCATAAGACTCCTCCAGTCACTCCTCCAGTCATTCACCTGTGTTACCAGCTCTGAGATTCCATCATCTGTTCACCTGTGGTATCAGTCCTGAGACTCATCCAGTCATTCACCTGTGTTACAAGCCCTGAGATTCCATCATCTGTTCTTCTTTGGCACCAGCCCTGAGACTCCTCCAGTCATCCACCTGTGTTACCAGCCTGGAGATCCCTTTATCTGTTCACCTGTGATGCCTAGTGACCTGATTGAGCCACCCAGACATCGCTTTGAGCAGCACCTGTTTGCACAGCTTCATCATCTTTTTAAAACTGTTCTGTACTGTATGTACGCAATTTACCATCCTGACCCTGTATGCACTGGTAACCCTACTCTGCATCTATTTAGTTAACTTCTGTTACATTTGCCCACTTTTTGATCATTTGGTCCATTCCTTTTACCATTACAACTGAGAGCAGCTTTGGATAGCAGGCACCCCAAGGTGCTCATACCTATAATGGCTTTCCTTGTCCCTGCTATGAGCAGACTCTGAAATGTTCTGCGCAAGCTCCCACACTTCTGCCTGATCCCTACAGCTCTTCACAGATTTCAACTGACCCAATGCTATGATTGGCTGAATCACTAGATAGAAGGAACATGTAGGAAAGGGAACAGGTGGGTAAACTCCATTACTATCAGAAACTGGTATCGATGGCCATTCTGAACAGTGCAAAATTGGAGCACAACTGAGAAAAGCGGTGCTGCTAAAGGTATGTGCATGGACCTTGGAGTACCTGCAGTACATTTTAGCAACTTTATTATTTATTTAATCACTATTGAAGCAGCTTTAAAGTGCTAAAAGGATACAAATCTAAACTTCTAAGGAAGCTACACACACAACCTTAAGTCATTCAGCACTACAAAGCAAGAGTGACCATGACCTTGTGTTCAAATGTCCATTGAGTAAATGGTGGAGTATTTAAAAGTTTAAGAAGATAACAAGCCAGACACCCAGAATAAAGGTGTTGACATGTGCTATATAATAAACATAGTGGCAAAGCTAGCCATGGATATATGACACAGCGGACTGACATTTTTGCTGGAAATTTATTATAATTCCCAATATTCATATTAATTACTAGCTGCAATTACATAGTTAGTCTGGTTGAAAAAAGACACAAGTCCATCAAATTCAACCAATAAAAGGAGGAAAAAAATCTTACAATCCCATATACACAATCCTATACCCGCAGTTGATCCAGAGGAAGGCAAAAAACCCCAGCAATTTGCTCCAGCAGGGGAAAAAAACCCTTCCTGATTCCCCGTGAGTCAATCAGACATTCCCTGGATCAACTTTACCTATAATAATTACTACCCATTTATATTATGTACATTTAGGGAAGAATCCAGGCCTTTTTTAAAGTAATCCACTGAGCTGGCCAGATTTAGCTCTTGGGGGAGGTTATTCCATACTTTCACTGCTCTTACTGTGAAGAAACCTTTCTGTATTTGAGGATTAAATCTCTTTCTTTTCCCCCAGACGTAAAGAGCGCCCCCTTGTCCTCTGTGGTGAAGAACTCAACGCCAAGTTCACTATATGGACCACTTATCTATTTATTCATGGAGATCATATCCCCCCTTATGTATTTATACATGGAGATCATATCCCCCTTATGTATTTATACATGGAGATCATATCCCCCCTTATGTATTTATACATGGAGATCATATCCCCCCTTATATATTTATACATGGAGATCATATCCCCCCTTATATATTTATACATGGAGATCATATCCCCCTTATGTATTTATACATGAAGATCATATCCCCCCTTATGTATTTATTCATGGAGATCATATCCCCCCTTATATATTTATACATGGAGATCATATCCCCCTTATGTATTTATACATGAAGATCATATCCCCCCTTATATATTTATACATGGAGATCATATCCCCCCTTATGTATTTATACATGAAGATCATATCCCCCCTTATGTATTTATTCATGGAGATCATATCCCCCCTTATGTATTTATACATGGTGATCATATCCCCCCTTATGTATTTATACATGGAGAACATATCCCCCCTTATATATTTATACATGGAGATCATATCCCCCCTTATGTATTTATACATGGAGATCATATCCCCCTTATGTATTTACACATGGTGATCATATACCCCCCTTATGTATTTATACATGGAGATCATATCCCCCCTTATGTATTTATACATGAAGATCATATCCCCCCTTATGTATTTATTCATGGAGATCATATCCCCCCTTATATATTTATACATGGAGATCATATCCCCCCTTATGTATTTATACATGAAGATCATATCCCCCCTTATGTATTTATACATGGAGATCATATCCCCCCTTATATATTTATACATGGAGATCATATCCCCCCTTATGTATTGATACATGGAGATCATATCCCCCCTTATGTATTTATACATGGTGATCATATCCCCCTTATGTATTATACATGGAGATCATATCCCCCCTTATGTATTTATACATGGTGATCATATCCCCCTTATGTATTATACATGGAGATCATATCCCCCTTATATATTTATACATGGTGATCATATCCCCCTTATGTATTATACATGGAGATCATATCCCCCTTATGTATTATACATGGAGATCATATCCCCCCTTATGTATGTATACATGGAGATCATATCCCCCCTTATGTATTTATACATGGTGATCATATACCCCCTTATGTATTTATACATGGTGATCATATCCCCCTTATGTATTATACATGGAGATCATATCCCCCTTATGTATTTATACATGGTGATCATACCCCCCCTTATGTATTTATACATGGAGATCATATCCCCCCCTATGTATTTATACATGGAGATTATATCCCCCCTTATGTATTTATACATGGAGATCATATACCCCCTTATGTATTTACACATGGAGATCATATCCCCCCTTATGTATTTATACATGGAGATCATATCCCCCCTTATGTATTTATACATGGAGATCATACCCCCCCCCTTATGTATTTACACATGGAGATCATATCCCCCCTTATGTATTTACACATGGAGATCATATCCCCCCCTGGAGATCATATCCCCCCTTATGTATTTACACATGGAGATCATATCCCCCCTTATGTATTTACACATCGTGATCATATCCATTCTTATATATTTATACATGTTCATCAAATCCCCACCCCCATGTATTATAAATGGCAATCATACCTCCCCTTTTATATATTTATACATGTTGATCATATCCCCTCCTTATCTCCTCTTCCCAAGAGTGAATACATTCAGTTCCTCTAATCTTTTCTCATAGCAGATCTCCTCCATGCCTCTTATCAGTTTGGTTGCCCTTCTCTGAGCTTTCTCCAGTTCTCCGATATTCTTTTTTAAGAACTGGAGCCCAAAATTGAACTGCATATTACAGATTAAGTCTTACTAATGATTTGTACAGGGGCAAAATGATGTCTCTCTCTCTGGAGTCCATGCCTCTGTTAATACAAGAAAGGACTTTGCTTGCTTTGGAAACCACAGCTTGGCATTGCATGCTATTTTTACGTTTATGATCTACCAGAACACCCAGATCCTTCTCCGCTATGGATTCCCCCAGATCCTTCTCCGCTATTGATTCCCCCAGATCCTTCTCCGCTATGGATTCCCCCAGATCCTTCTCCGCCATGGACTCCCCCAGATCCTTCTCCGCCATGGACTCCCCCAGATCCTTCTCTGCTATGGATTCACCCAGATCCTTCTCCGCTATGGATTCTCCCAGATCCTTCTCCGCTATGGATTCCCCCAGATCCTTCTCCGCTATGGACCCCCCCCAGATCCTTCTCTGCTATGGATTCACCCAGATCCTTCTCCGCTATGGATTCCCCCAGATCCTTCTCCACCATTGACTCCCCCAGATCCTTCTTCGCTATGGATTCCCCAGATCCTTCTCCCCTATGGACTCCCTCAGATCCTTCTCCACTATGGATTCCCCCAGATCCTTCTCCGCTATGGACTCCCCCAGATCCTTCTCCACTATGGATTCCCCCAGATCCTTCTCCATTATGGATTCCCCCAGATCCTTCTCCGCTATGGATTCCCCCAGATCCTTCTCCGCTATGGACTCCCCCAGATCCTTCTAGGCTATGGACTCTCCCAGATCCTTCTCTGCTATGGATTCACCCAGATCCTTCTCCGCTATGGATTCCCCCAGATCCTTCTCCACCATTGACTCCCCCAGATCCTTCTTCGCTATGGATTCCCCAGATCCTTCTCCACTATGGACTCCCCCAGATCCTTCTCCACTATGGATTCCCCCAGATCCTTCTCCGCTATGGACTCCCCCAGATCCTTCTCCACTATGGATTCCCCCAGATCCTTCTCCGCTATGGATTGCCCCAGATCCTTCTCCGCTATGGATTCCCCCAGATCCTTCTCCGCTATGGATTCCCCCAGATCCTTCTCCGCTATGGATTCCCCCAGATCCTTCTCCGCTATGGACTCCCCCAGATCCTTCTAGGCTATGGACTCCCCCAGATCCTTCTCCGCTATGGATTCCCCCAGATCCTTCTCCGCTATGGATTGCCCCAGATCCTTCTCCGCTATGGATTCCCCCAGATCCTTCTCCGCTATGGATTCCCCCAGATCCTTCTCCGCTATGGACTCCCCCAGATCCTTCTAGGCTATGGACTCCCCCAGATCCTTCTCCTCTATGGATTCTCCGAGATCCTTCTCCACTATGGATTCCCCCAGTTCTACTCCCCCTAGTATGTATGATGCATGCATATTCTTAGCCCCCAAGTGCATAACTTTACATTTATCAACATTAAACCTCATTTGCCACATAGTTGCCCAATGAGATCAGCTTGTAAGTTGGAGACATCCTGTAAGGAAGTTATTCCACTGCAAAGCTTGGTGTCATCTGCAAAGACGGAAATCCCCGACTCAATATAATTTATAAATATATTAAAAAGTTGGGGTCCAAATTACCATCTTAAAAAAGTGTACAGCTGGAAGCCATGGTGTTCTAATGGTGATTTTGTCAGATAATGGGGTTGATGGGGGGGGGGGTTTAAAGTTGGGAAAAAGAAATAGAAAGCAAGCGTTGCTGATTGATTTACCTGTACAGCTTTCTTTGCAATATCGCCATGCTTTCCAATTCTGGAATACATTCACTTTTGCTAATAGGAATGAAAGCTGAGCATTTTAAACACCCCTTACATTGTAGTATGGTTTGTTCCAACCCCTGGGACTTTTGCCACTTTCATTGGACAGCTTGTCCCGCATGTACAATACATGTAGAAAAGAGTTAATAGGTATGTAAAATAATACAAGAAATTGATGGAGTAAATACTCTCATTGCAAGGGTTAGGCACATACAAGAACCAAAATACAATATGTTTCTCTGTATTGGGTCTTTACTACCCAACAGCTTTTCAAAAAGTGGTCATCACCAGAAAGATTTGAATTCTGATTGGCTGCTCCGCTTACACATTGTTACATTATTAGATAAACAGGTTTATTTGAATATTAAAAAAGAATAGCGCAACCATGCAAAAGAAATGACTATCAAATATGGAGACCATCCATAAATAAAAATGGGGATTTAGTTCCACCATATGGCCATATCGTGCTCAAGCCCACCACTGCATCAAAGTACCCCATTATCAGTGGGTCCTACACTATCCATAAAAAAGGGGTGAATCCAGCCTCTCTAACCCTTGGAGATAACACTCCTTGCTGGGAGAGATGTGCTAATGCACTGCAGGGGACTCCTCCTATATCTACTTGATAGAGGACACCAATAGAGTACAGGTGTGTGTGGGGGATGGGATGCTCAACCCCATAAGTCTGGTCAGACCGAATACATAATAAACAAGCAAAAAATTGGGGGAGCAAACCCTGAACATGTATATCTAAAGCCGGTGCAGCTATGGACCAAGCAACATGTATATTAAAAAAGAATAGCGCAACCATGCAAAAGAAATGACTATCAAATATGGAGACAATTTTTATGGATAGTGTAGGACCCACTGATAATGGGGTACTTTGACACAGTGGTGGGCTTGAGCACGATATGGCCATATGGTGGAACTAAACCCCATTTTTATTTATGGATTGCCTCCATATTTGATAGTCATTTCTTTTGCATGGTTGCGCTATTCTTTTTTAATATACATGTTGCTTGGTCCATAGCTGCACCGGCTTTAGATATACATGTTCAGGTTTTGCTCCCCCAATTTTTTGCAGGTTTATTTGAATGTGTAATTATAAATCTGTGGATTTCTCAGGACATCGGGAAGGAAGTATGTAGCTCCCTTGTTACCTCCTCCCATGCTTGCCTCCTAAACTTCTCCAGAGCCTCTCCCATCCTCTGGAGCCCCCTGACCCCAAATATGTCTGATCAGCTCCTACCATGTCTGCCTTCAGGCGATCCTTGAAAACGAATTTATTGAGGAAAGCCTAACCCACCTCCACCTAAGAACTGTACTTTATCCACCTCCATCAGATCATCTCCTGCAGCTTTTACTTTTTGTACCACCTCCCCCTCCCTTTAGATTGTAAGCTCCATGAGCAGAGCCCTTCTATTCCTTCTATATTGAACTTTATTGTAACTGTACTGTCCCCCTTCATATTGTAAAGTGCTGCATAAACCATTGGCGCTATATAAATCCCCTTTGATAATAATAATCAAAGTAAGAAGAAATAAATAAAGTAGCAAACAATTACCGCTGTGCTTGGTGTCCATCGGGGCGATGCCAGTGAATTTCAGGTCAGCGTAGATAACGGGGTTCGTCATCAGAGAGATAATAGAGATATCAGAGAGATAATAGAGATATTTGAGAGATAATAGAGATATTTGAGAGATAATAGAGATAGCAGAGATAGCAGAGAGATAATAGAAATAACAGAGAGATAATAGAGATAGCAGAGAGATAATAGAGATAGCAGAGAGATAATAGAGATAGCAGGGAAATAATAGAGATAGCAGAGAGATAATATAGATAGCAGAGAGATAATAGAGATAGCAGAGAGATAATAGAGATAGCAGAGAGATATTAGATGAGAGACAACGATGATAACTGTAATAAAAGAGGAAGAAAGAAGAAGCTGACTTTTAATATAGATGAGAGTGTGCGAGGAGGAATCGCACTTCAATGAGTAATCAGTTAGAAATCTCGCCCACCAACTTACCATGTCGGAAAAATAAGTTTTACATCAGAAGTAATTTTTTCTATAATGGTTGAAGTTAACCATGAACAGAGAAAGATATGATGTACATCGGGGTGGGGCAATTCATTCTCCCAAGGGCCACATGAGAAACTGGGGTTGTTAAGGACAGTGTGGGGACAACGTCATTCAGAGCCCCGGGCAAACAAGCCAAACTGCACCCCCTAGGATGTATAAGCATTATATGTCTGCAAAAATCCCCCCCCCCCCAAAAAAAATATAAAACTGAGCACTAATCTGCATGCTTTTCCCCCAAGCATAAATTCCCCCTCCTCCCAGTACAAATCCGCCCACCAAGCTAGAATCGCCCCTCCCAGCGCAAATCTTTGCAGCCTGCATCCCGAAATACCCCCAGCACAAATGCCCCCCCCCCCAAAAAAAAAAGTCATACCTACTAGCACAAGTTCTCTACCCCTAAAACCGTATTTGCACATCGGTCTTACAAAAGCAATTTTTTGGGGAAAAAATACACTTTTTTTAATGAAAAAATAAGAAAGTAGTAGTTAGCCCAATTTTTTTCTTAATTGTGAGGGTACTCACCGTCACTGGGAGTGAAAGACAGATACTTATTGGACACTGAGAATATGACTTGGATTACAAATGGGAACTGTATTTTCACTTATGCTAATGTGTATTGTACTTCAATGTCAGAGACAGGCTCTCCCTATTGTCTGTGTATTGAGGTGAGATGTGAGACCTGTTAAGCTTGTCTGTTCCATTGTTAAATGTTAATGAACCCACATATTGTTCTGTCCAGATGGCTAGATAATTAGTTCAGGTTAATTATATTCCTGTATTCAATTTCATCTGCATATGATAATGTAATCAGGCAACCCCTGACCTGTGTGTGGTAATCTGATCAGGAGGGGGGTGTGCTCATGTGTGTATAAATTGAGTGTGAAACTGTTCAATAAAGGAGAAGATTCCAGTTCAAGCTAAGTTGTCAGCTAGCTTTGTATGTAGGGCAGTTGGAAAATCTGATATCTATGTTCATGAATGGGAGGATACTGATGGACGTCCACAAGTACAGTGTGGGTTGCGGTTCCGTTACATTGGTGGCAAGCGGTGGGATGCTTCCTGCAGTCTGGGACATCCAAACCTCCACCGGGATCCAAGGTCCGGATAGCAGAAGAGGAGAGGTACAGATATCAGCCGCCATAAAAGAGGAATTCGAAACAAAATTGTGAGAGATGCGGATACAGCACAGGGGACCAGTGTCAGAGAAGGTCCTGCTGGGATGGTATGATTTAATCCGCTCGGAACTCTGGAAGGAAGCGCTAGCCGGTAAGCAGCGACACCAGGGAAAAATCCTCCCCTCCTTCCAGGAAAGGTACTGGTCGCAGTACGAAGTGCGAATGGTGTTTTTGGGGAGACAACCGCACAAGGAATGGAAAGCTTAGTTAAGCAGGCTGGTCCAGGTGGAGATGACAAGAGCTACAGAGCCCTCCGCTGGTATGTAACCAAAGTGTGCCCATGGACAGCGGATGACAGCCCAACAGAAGGTTTTTGCTATGGTGACCCAGGGCTGTTATTAGAGAGGCTGTCCAAGGACCCCGACTTTGGGAGCGATTTGGAGTGGCGGTTAGAGGAAATTGAGGATTACAGAGAAGAGATCCTGAACATCTCTTAAGTGTTCTGGGCACTGGAAGATTTGGAATTGATAACCAATCAGGATTGGGAGCTGGAAATCGCCTACAGACGGCTGCTACACTCTGCTCAGCGCCGGGCCTGGGCTCCCTTTGCCTGGGAATATCCAGAAGTACCAGCTGACAGTCCAGAAATCCTGACTGAAGAATCAACAATATGGCACAGTAATAGTGTGCTTTGCTCACCTGTACCCACGGTTTTGGATGCAGAGGTCTTATGGTTGATGCAGCAAGTGCTGACTCACCTTGACAAACCTGTTTCTAAACAGGACGAGCTTGGATGGAGGCCACTGGATAAAGGTATAGGAGAAGAGGAAGCCATCTTCATTCCCCAACCATGGACAACAGATTTAATGGACTTTCCATTGGAAGATGATATGGATGATAAATCACCTGCCAAAGCATTGGCACTGGGCCCGAGAGCCACCAGCCCATGCCCTGGACTTTCAGCAATTCCAGAGGCTGGGGATTTGATGGACTTTTCTGCTCAGGAGGAACATCCCAGTGAGCCTACAACAGAAGAGCGGGCATCCAGGTATAGCGCTGCTGACCTCTGCCTTCAACAATTGGTGACCCATGAAGATGTGTGCGAGGCCACTGACTTTTCAGTTTACTTTCCTGCAGAACAGCTGGCATCAGGGCCTAACATCACTGAGTGCTGCCCAACACCAACAGCAGCTTCAGCCTCCTTGAAAGAAGAGGCCCAGGTGAAATAGTGGTGATCACTCCCAGACAGCAGCTGCACAGTTCAGAGAAGAAGGTGGTCATCCTTCCTCCCTAGTAAAGGATCCACAGTCTGGGAGTGGAGGAAGCCAGTCTCCCTCCCCAGCAGCAGACGGTGCCCCAGAATGATGACACCAGCCCAGTAGAAGAGCTGGCAACAGAGCAGAGTGAGGCTGGCCTCTGCCCTCAACGTACAAAAGATGGAGTTCCTGTGGTAGTGGGTGGGACTGCGGTCTTCCCCTCTATATCTCAGGGATGCTGGGCATTCAGTCCAGATCCACAACAGTATGAGGAAGTGAGCCCAGCCATCCTGTCTTCTCTGCAGCGGCTGAAAGGACTACAGGGAGAAGGGCCAGTCCACGCTTCTTCCCTGCAGCGGGTATGTTCTACGAGAGAGGCAGAGGTTGGCTGAGTAATGCTCCTTTTGGGACAATTTGTTTGGGGTACTGTGTGGGTACAGACATTGGGGGACTGGAACTACAGACTAACTTCAAAGTCAACCCGTTTGGGGTCCACCCCTGTGTTAGTCTCCTTCCAAAAGGGGAGAGATGTGACGGAGTCACTTTGGTTAAGGGGCCCGTGGAACACAGCTTACCTTAGAGAGGTTGGGAAATCCCTCTCTAAGCCCCCTAGGCCCCTCTTATGTGTAAGTCACCCTGTATCTATTAGGGACACAGGGTGACCAAGAAGCCCAGTCTGGCCTGCCCAAACCAGACTTCCACAGACTGATCAGCTATGAGAGCTCCATGCGCCCTGCCGGGACAAACTTACAAACTATGTGGAACTTTGTCATGGAAACTGCCATAATGGATGGACTCTTTGGGACTTGTTACCCGACTAACTCAGACACAGACCGATTGGAGGTCTGGTACCTGGTTAGTCTACCTTTGGGGGGAAGATATGTGATGGTACTTACGGTCACTGGGAGTGAAAGACAGATACCTAATGGACACTAAGAGGGGTCTGTATTTACACTTATGCTAATGTATATTGTACTTCAATGGCAGAGACAGGCTCTCCCTCTCGTCTGTGTATTTAGGTGTGATGTGGATTCTGTTAAGCCTGTCTGTTCCATTGTTAAATGTTAATGAACTCACATTGTTTCTGTCCAGATGGCTAAATAATTAGTTCAGGTTAATTCTATTTGTGTATATATATGCCATTCATTGCGTACTATTGTGATGAGCTCTGTGATTGGTCACAGTCTTCACATGGTACAGACAGGGCCAAACAGAGCCCATCTGTACCATGTGATTGCTGTTGCCAATCACAGCAGATCACATGACAGTTGTACACATTAAAAGGCTTTGATTCATGCCATTAATTGTGTACTATTGTGATGAGCTCTGTGATTGGTCACAGTCATCACATGGTACAGACAGGGTCAATTACAGCCCATCCATACCATGTGATTGCTGTTGCCAATCACAGCAGATGGTATGACATTTGTAAACAATAAAAGGCTTTAATTCATGCTATTCATTGTGTACTATTGTGATGAGCTCTGTGATTGGTCACAGTCATCACAAGGTACAGACAGGGCAAAATTCAACCCATCTGTACCATGTGATTGCTGTTGCCAATCACAGCAGATCGCTTGACATTTGTACACAATAAAAGGCTTTGATTCATGCCATTCATTGTGTACTATTGGGATAAGCTCTTTCATTGGTCACAGTCATCACAAGGTTTAGACAGGGTCATTTACAGCCCATCCTTACCATGTGATTGCTGTTATGGATGATATGTTTCTTGAAATGCAACTCTATGGTGCATCTCAGTTGTACTACTTCCTGTGTGGTGTTTCCTGTTCCTGTTTGCTTACTTCAGTAAAATGCGGCTTCTGTACGGTAATGGCTTGTGCTGTCTCCTTACATATATCGCATCAAACAATTGCATGACATTTGTACACAATAAAAGGCTTTGATTCATGCTATTAATTGTGTACTAATGTGATGAGCTCTGTGATTGGTCAAAGTCATCACATGGTACAGACAGGGCCAAATGCAGCCCATCTGTACCATGTGATTAGCTGTGGCCAATCACAGCTAATCACAATAAAAAAGAGGGGTGCCCCCAATGGTTTGGGACTATATATGCCACTAATGCACTGAAACAATTTAAACAAAACAATGTGTATATATAAAAAATGTTGATTTTATTACAAAGGAAGATCAAAAAACATTTACATTGAACATTTGTATATACCCAGCAAGACACTGGATATACATAGGATTAAAATATGCATGCAATAACAGACCAGTTTCTGTACAGAAGACTCCTAAGGACCCTTGTTGGAGAGAACCGGACCAGACCCAACAATGGTGATCACTAAATGAGTGGTTTTCATTCAGAAAAAAATGATTGCTTACAACTGTAAAAAAATGCAGTTATAAGCAATCATAGTGTATAAAAAAAAAAATATTGACCACCTCTCTAGAGTGGTACAGTGTTACTATGGTAACATTATATTACTCTGGTCATTGTACTCAAAAAAAAAAATGTAAAAGAAAATAAAAAAATGTAATAAAAACTAAATTTGAATAAAGGTATTATTATTGTTTTACATACTGTCACTAGTCCGTGTCCCTGATCACCACCACACCAGTTATATGATAATGCTGTACTGCACTGGTGACCGTATGTTAAAAAAAAAAGTGATTTTTTTTTTTTCATTTCTTCATTTTCCCAAAAATTGTAACAAAAAAAAAAAAATACAACTTCAAAAATCCTGCCATTCCTCTTACTAAAAACCTCAGACTGTCTACTTTCCAAAAAAGGGGTAGTTTGGGGAGTATTTGTACTGTCCTGGCATTATCGGGCCTCAAGAAATGAGATCAGCCATCAGTACATCAGGATTGATCAATTTTCAAATACATATCCCATGGTTTGTGGACTACAACTTTCCTACAGACTCGTTCTTTTTTTGATTATTGAGAAAAAAAATAATAAACCCCAGTGGTGAATAAATACCCCCAAAAGAAAGCTCTATTTGTGTGAATAAAAAGGATAAAATTGTAATTTGGTACATCGTTGCATGACCGCGTAATTGTCATTCAAAGTGTGAAAGCTGAAAACTGGCCTGGGCAGGAAGCGGGGGAAAGTGTCCGGTACTGAAGTGGTTAACCAATTATAAATATAATACAAATACCTCATGAATTAAAAAAAATAATAATATGAAATATAAAAAAACCTTGAATCCCTGTAAATCCCATAAATAATACAGATAAGGAGCATACATTATTCAGTAATCATAAGTAATTAGAAATGAAATACAGAAAATATAGAAAATTTGCTGAAAGATAGAATTCAGAGAGTAGTGGTTAAGGAGGCACAAGAAAGCCCACAAACCGTTTGCTGAACACAAGCAGACTAAGGACATGGATTACTGGAACCATCTCCTGTGGTCTGATGAGACCAAGATAAACTTATTTGGTTCAGATGGTGTCAGGCGTGTGTGGGGGCAACCAGGTGAGGAGTACAAAGACAAGTGTGTCTTGTCTACAGTCAAGCATGGTGGTGGGAGTGTCATGGTCTGGGGCTGCATGAGTGCTGCCGGCGCTGGGGAGCTACAGTTCATTGAGGGAACCATGAATGCCAACATGTACTGTGACATACTGAAGCAGACCATGACCCCCTCCCTTCAGAGACTGGGCTGCAGGGCAATATTCCAACATAACGACCCCAAACACACCTCCAAGATGACCACTGCCTTGCTAAAGAAGCTGAGGGTAAAGGTGATGGACTGGCCAAGCATGTCTCCAGACCTAAACCCTATTAAGCTTCTGTGAGGCATCCTCAAACGAAAGGTGGAGGAGCGCAAGGTCTCTAACATCCACCAACTCTGGGATGTCATCATGGAGGAGGGGAAGAGGACTCCAGTGGCAACCTGTGAGGCTCTGGTGAACTCCATGCCCAAGAGGGTTAAGGCAGTGCTGGAAAATAATGGTGGCCACAGAAAATATTGACACTTTGGCTAATTGGACCCAATTTGGACATTGTCACTTAGAGGTGTACTCACTTTTGTTGACATTAATGGCTGTGTGTTGAGTTATTTTGAGGGGACAGCAAATTTGCACTGTTATACAAGCTGTACACTCACTACTTTACATTGTAGCAAAGTGTCATTTCTTCAGTGTTGTCACATGAAAAGATAGAATAAAACATTTACAAAAATGTGATGGGTGTACTTACTTCTGTGAGATACTATATATATATATATATATATATATATATATATATAAAATCTCAATGAAAACAATAGGCAAAAAATCCCCACCGATTTGCTAACTTATTTTCACCTATACCAAATCAAAACAAACTTAGGGTCTAATAAACTCCATCTAATGGTCACAAACCAAACAACAATTGGGGAGCCATAGAAAAATAATAATAATACAAATAATGAAAATAATAACAACAATTATTATTATAATTTTATAGTAATATTTATGTACATTATATGTTTATAACGTTTTTTTATATGTTTTATAGTTGTTTAGTCATATCCGACTCTTTGTGACCTCATGGACCATAGCTAGCGCGCCTGGCTTTCCTGTCCTCCACTGCTTCCCGGATCTTCCTTAACTTCATGTTCATTGTTTCGATGATGCTCTCTATCCATCTTATTTTCTGTCGTCCTCTTCTATGTTTTCCTTCCATTTTTCCCAGCATCAGGGTCCTTTCCAATGAGTCCTCTTTTCGCATTAGGTGGCCAAAGTATTTGAGTTTTAGCTTCAGGATCTGTCCTTCCAGTGAATATTCAGGGTTGATTTCTTTCAGGATTGGCTGGCTTGATCTACTTGCTGTCTAAGGGACTTTCAAGAATCTTCTCCAACACAATAGATCAAAAGAATCAATTCTTTGGCGTTTAGCCTTCCTTATAGTCCAACTTTCACAGCCATATCTGTTTTATATGGGACCAAATCTCCAAAAGTCTTATATTTGCACACAACAGTAAACAGTCAATGTAAACCCATTGTCATTATTACCAAACTTATTTTTATTATTGATAACCATTAAAAGATATACATTTTGGTGCATTTAAATTTCCTCTTTAGACTCAAAATACAACCTAAAATTCCCCAGCTACACATGACAATGACCTATTATTCCATAATAATCTGCGTGTTTCAAGAAATTATATTTCCTAAATCAATACCCCAAATCAATTTACTGTCTTCAAGAACACATCCAGTCACTATATTATACAAAAGCTGATCCTCTATGAACCTAATGTAAAAAATAGGATTGAATAAATATTCTATATATAGTATAGGTGGGTATTGCAGAAATGATATATACTGTATATTTTGCACTATATATATATATATATATATATACAGGGCTTTTTTTCAGCGGGAACGCGGGGGAACGCAGTTCCGGCACCTCCAGGACTGACTGTATCTAATGGCAAAGGGTGTTGGGGTGTGCTACAGGGTCTATTGATGCTTGCTGCTGGGGGATCTAGTCTAACTGGGGGGGATACATTTTTGCAGGGGGGGGGTCTGTTGTTGCCAAAGAGGTCTATTGTTGCTGGTGGGGGATCTATTGTTGCTGGGGTGGGTCTTATGTTGCTGGAGGGTCAATTGTTGCTGGGAGAGATCTACTGTTGAGGGAGGGGCCTATTGATGCTGGCTGCAGGGAAATCTGTTGTTGCTGCTGGGAGTCTATTGTTGCTGAGGGGGGACATTTTGTTGCGGGTGGTCCATTGTTGTTAGAGGTGTATATATATATATATATATATATAACTTGCAGTTGCTAGCTGCAGGGGATCTATTTTACTGCTTTTCTTGTCATCATTCCCAAATTCCATACAAATTACTTAACACCACAAAATTATACTTGGTTCTGTATTGTCTAAAAGGGAAGTATTGGGAGGTGGGTAAGGGATGGAACCAAGGAACGGTGCTCAGAGGTGGGTAGGGGGCGGAGAAAAGGGGTACGTCTGAAACAGAGAGTTCCTGCACCTATTCTCTGAGAAAAAAAGCCCTGTATATATATATATATATAATTTCTGCAATATCCACCTATACTATATATAGAATATTTATTAAATCCTATTTGGCAATTTTTGCACCATCACTTAGCACTTTATTTGAGTCACTTTGATATATTTATTACCAGCATCTACCTGTTTATATTTATCACCGCCCACTTTATTGCACCATTTGCACATGATATATATATATGTTTTGTGTATATATGTAGTATATGTGATACTATTTATTTAATGTCTTTTGGCGATTAATATGTGGTAACAGGTTTCTGGATGATAGTTACATAGTTACATAGTTACATAGTTGGTGAGGTTGAATAAAGACAATAGTCCATCCAGTTCAGCCTGTGTAGGTGTGTGTGGCTGTAATCATCTCTCATACCCCTGAATGTTCTGATCCTTGAGATGTACGTCTAAGAGTCTTTTGAAAGCCACCATACTTCCCGCAGAAACCACCTCTTGTGGTAGAGAATTCCACAATCTTGTAGTCCTAACAGTAAAGAACCCCCCACATTGCCTGAGGTTAAAACGCTTCTCCTCTAATCGCATTGTATGCCCCCGAGTCCTCATGCAATCCCTTCGACTGAATAGCTTTTCTTTCTATGCTGAGATCACCATTGAGATATTTATAAATTGCTATCATGTCCCCTCTCAGACGTCTCTTCTCCAGGGAGAATAAATCAAGCGATTGCAGACGCTCTTCATAATTAAGGTCCTCCAATCCCCTAATTAGTTTAGTTGCCCTTCTCTGGACTCTCTCCAGCTCCAACACATAAACACATAATACTTTATTTATACATTATACCTCTACTGATATAATATAGGAAGCACCAATCACTTTATACACCCCTTCAGACCTCTATGAACCTAATTATCAGACCTGTGTCTTCTCTGCACAAAATCTCAAAAGGTATAAAAATTGATAACCTGGAAGTATAATTTTATATTGGAATTATAATATTCCTGAACACAACAGGAGACCTATTCAGGTGATTGCACTCTGATTTGGGTGTACAGTAATTTACATCACCTGTTTATAAATTCTTTATGTGTTGATCCTGGCATGTGATTTTTATTTTTTTTTTTAACTTGAGGAATTCATTCATTGTTGTAGATAGAAGATATTCAGAAGATGATTAGCATATAAACAGGAAAAAGATACCATCATGTCAATTTTAGACACGGTATTGGACATACTTTGGATATGGATACTTTAATATAAAGTACAAAGTAACACCAACACCATCATTCAAATCATCCCACCCTTACTGTTATATCAATTAACAAAAGAGGAAATGGCATCCAAAATAATAGAGGAGGAGTGTGACAGACCCACCCGGGATGGAGGCTTTTGGAGGGGACTGCAGGCTGGCCTCTTGCCTACTGACTATAGCCCCCGTCTTTTAAGGGAACGCTACTCTTTGTGAGGTGTATTCTGGGGGGACCCTTGGAGTAATGTTACTTTGGATTCCAGTCCATGTCTCCCCAAGACACCCAGACTCTGGGACTCTAGGCCCGAGGGTTCCTGTTTAGGGCCTAGTTGCCCCATTACCAATAAGGACTTCTCCCCACAGTCATAGCAAATGTTAATATCATCAGATCAACCACCTGTCTTCCACACATTGTTAACCTCTTCCCGACTGCCTGGCGCCTTTTTACTGCGGCAGTGTGGCCCTCCTGCACAAACCGTTGTAGACCTACGTCAGCCACGTGCCAGCAGCTAGGGGGCGAGCGCTTGCTGCCGGCGGTGCGCTCCCGCCCCCACTCGAAAGGGGGGAAGCCAATGCACTGGGCAGGCGGCTCCGATTGCCACCCGCGATCGCTCCCCACTGAGAGATAAGAACGGTCAGCTGTTGTAAACACAGCCAACCGTTCTTCTCCCTGGAATGATAACAGAGCCCATGTGATCATTCTATATAGGATCACAGATCTCTATGATCATTTCACAAGCCCCCCCCCCCCCCACAGTTAGAATCACTCTCCTAGACTCACATTTCCTTGATCACCCACAGTGTTAACCCCTTCCCTGCCAGTGTCATTAGTACAGTGACAGTGCATATTTTTAGCCGAGCGAGGAGGACGCAGGCACAGAGAGCTCCATGGCAGAGCCATCAATCGACCTCCAACCGTATATCGGGCTCTGAACACACTGGGGAGGCTCCCCGTACACATCCGAACCTGCCCAGCCTAGTATTGAAACCCGGGGGCCCACTGCCTACCTCTGATACACTGAGGCCTACCTGCCTGCTGAAGCTGTGGTCTTTCCTGCGGGAGGCCGCGATCCGTGCATCGTAGCCCCGGTACAAAAGCTACCCATCCTGCACAGGGCTATCCCCACCGGGTCTCCTGCAGTCCCATCAACTGCCCGTGGACCATAGGCAGGGAAGGCAGGCCGGATTACCGACCGGTGGGACCAGCGGCCTAACCACGAACCGCCACCCCTGGATCCCCGGGCGGGTGTCCCATCTGGCCCTCGGCCATCCTGAATTGCTTTTGTGACCTCCGCAGCACCCCCCCCCCACCGCCACCACTGTGCTGGGAGGACATTTGCCAGCACTCCCAGACAGGGCCTTCCGCAGCCGGCCACCATCTTTACTAGGCCCCAACGCCTTCCATTACCTCAGGGCTCTCTCTGTGAACTTACTGCACCTAGAACAGCCTCTACCCCCTACCCAGTCAGCATAGACTTCCTCCTCCCCGCTGCCGCTCTGCATAACCGGACCATTGCTTTTGGGCCCTATACTTGACGAACTATCATCTGCCCTGCAACGCTGACTAGTTCCGCTATCTATATCCTTTGAGGGGGCGCATGTGTGGGACTCAGTGAGATTGCCATATCTGCCTGAGCTCCGCTCTGCTGCGTGACACCCCGCCGCCTGCATCGGTGACCAACCACCTCGCACCTAACTTGACTCACATGCGATGTCTCACTTCGCTTATGTGTGAAACGGCACTAAATGAGATCTCTGATTGTCCAGGTGGCTAGTTAATAAATTACAAAATTGTTTCCAAGAGTTTTCAGGTGCCAACCAGTCAGAAAAACCTATAATATTAAAGGTCATCAATTCTTATTATAGAAAATGTATAAAATCATTAATAAAAACAATTGTCAGTTTTATTAAGGCAATACTACAAACAATTCCTCGACATGTTTCGCTGTATATGTCTAGCTTGTTCAGGAGGATTTAGTTTGGCTACTACTCATTTAGACACAAAAAATATAATTAATTATTGCATACTATCTGAAAAATAGTTAGCAATAATTAATTATATTTTGTGTGTGTGTTATGTTTTTCTCTATGTTTTTCTCATTAGCATATATGAGTATTATCCAAACTAAATCCTCCTGAACAAGCTAGACATATGCAGCGAAACATGTCGAAGGAATGGTTTGTAGTATTGCCTTAATAAGACTGACCATCATTTTTATTAATGATTTTATACATTTTCTATAATAAAAATTGATGAACTTTAATATATTATGTGTTTTTCTGACTTGTTGGCACATTAAAAGCCCTAAAAACTCTGGGAAAAAATTTAGCAATTATTTTCAGGGTGTGGTGCATTTAAATTAATTGGCACACTCATCTATATAAACATATACCTAGTTATTTAATGACCTTAATGTTTATAGCGTTAATTATAATTCTGTATACAGTTGTGTTTGCATATGATAATGTGATCAGCCTCACCTGAGTGTGTGGTGTATAAAATGCCGGTATTTCTGTTCAAAAAAGAGTTCCAGTTTTGCAGCTGGACTAGTCCTGTCTAGTTCTTGGTTGCAATATGCGGTTATAATATCTGATATCTATGTTTAGACTGGAGGAAGCCGTATACTGACGGAAGCACTGAAGCGGAGTGTGGGTCGGTTTTGTCACAAGGAGAAGGAAAAGGAAAGGAAAAAGGAAGAAAAAGAAAGGAAAAGGAAGAAAAAAGGGGAAAAGGAAAGAAAAGGGAAAAGAAAGAAACGGGAAAGGAAGAATAAGGAAAAATAGAAAAAGGGGAAAAGGAAAGGAAAGGAAAAAGAAAAGGGAGAAAGGGAAAAGAAAAGGGGAAAAGGAAAGGGAAAAGAAAAGGAAGAAAAAGGAAAGAAAGGGAAATGGAAAAGAAAGGAAAAGAAAAGGGAAAAGAAAAGGGAAAAAGGGGGAAAAGGAAAGGAAATTAAAAAGGAAAGGGAAAGGAAAAATAAAAGGAAGAAAAAGGTAAAAAATGGGAAATGGAAAAGGAAAGGAAAGGGAAATAAAAGAAAGGGAAAGAAGAAAGAGGTAAAAAATGGGAAATGGAAAAGGAAAAAGGAAAGGGAAATAAAAGAAAGGGAAAGAAGCAAGAGGTAAAAAATGGGAAATGGAAAAGGAAAGGAAAAAAGAAAAAGGAAAGGGAAAAGGAAATGAAAGGGAAAGGGAAAAGGGGAAAGGGGGAAAAGCGGAAAAGGAAAGGATAATGAAAAGGAAATGGAAATAAAGGAAAGTGAAAGGGAAAATAAAAGGAAGAAAAAGGTAAAAAAATGGGAAATGGAAAAGAAAGGAAAAGTAAAGGAAAGGGAAATGGAAAAGGAAAGGTTCCTGTCTACTCCCATTCACCAGATCTTCATTTATAATAAGATTTGTTAGTACTTTCCAGTCCTGAGAAGTTCTCGTTCTTGATGCACACATGGTGAGGATGTGAAGCGGATGTGAGTAATTGGTAAATGATGATACACACTGTCATGTGATTTTTTTTTTTACACTACTTTATTATTCTTTAGATAAGACATTATTCATAGTCATGGTTTTACATGTTGTTTTTATCCCTGAAGAAGGAACTCAGACAACCCTGAAACGTGTTGGATATTCCTTGGAAATTTTAACAAAATATCACCCTGGACTTTTATGCATGCAGTGGGGCTTCTATTCCTTCTCCTATAGTCTGGTGTTTATTGCTGTTTATGGATGCACATGGTACTTGTCCCCTCTGTATTTGTCCCAGCAACCATTGTCACAGAGATAGAAAGTGATGGGAAATCCAAAAACTCTAAAGCTGTCACCAGAACAGGAAGTGAGTGGAAATTAACCAATGGGGATGACTGCTTTATTGACAAATTGCTAAGAGAAGAAGTCCCCTCACATTGCAGAGATTTCCTCTCACTTCCTGTTTTTGTCTCCTGGACAGGAAGTGTGACGGGAGTCACTTTGGTTGGGGGGGCCTGTGGAGCCCAGCTTACCTTAGAGAGGTTGGGAAATCCCTCCCTCGGCAACCTAGACCCCTCTTATGTGTAAGTCAACAACAATAGAACAATTATGACTAAGGGAATTTATTTGTGAAACGCGTCAACCGCTCCTTGTTGCCTGTCATGTCCATGATGTCTGTTACAGTGGGTATTTTTATCCAATAAAGTCCTTTGATTACCTTTTATGCCGGAGTGCGGTCGACTTTTTTCTTGTGCTTTATGTGTAAGTCACCCTGTGTCTATTAGTGTGACCAAGAAAATTATGGACTTAATGGACACTGAGAATATGGTTTGGATTACTCAAATGGGACAGTAATATTTATCAACCATATATCTCAAGGGACATATGAAGACTCTGGGACTCTAGGCCTAGAATCCATGTTAAAGGCCTAGTCGCCTATTGCCAATAAGAGACTTCTTCACACAGTCAGACTCATAGCAGATGCTAATATCATCAGCTCAACCACCTGTCTTCCACACATTGTTGATTATGCTGATTTACTCACCTGTTATCTACTGTGGCTTCTGTGTTTATACTTAGGATAATGTGTAATGTATTTTGTTTTAGCCTTATTGCAGTGCTGAGTTAATTAACATGTTAATTATGATATTGTCTAGATGTGGATTCCCATTCACCTATTGTTTCTGTCCAGATGGCTAGATAATTAGTTCAGGATAGATATATTTCTGTACACAGTTTCATCTGCATATGATAATGTAATCAGGCACCTGACCTGGTGGGGTAATCTGATCAGGAGGGGGATGCCCTCCTGTGTAGTATATATTCGTTGTGAGTTTATTCAATAAAGGTTCCAGATCTATACAAGCTATTCTCAGTTCGTTTTGTATGGGGGGCGGCTGTAATATCTGATATCTATGTTCAAGACTGGAAGGAAGCGGTATTCTGACGGAAGCCCACAAGCACATTGTGGGGTCAGGAATTGAAGAGAAAAAGAGAAAAAATATAATTTGATACAAACCTTAAAAAGTTCTGGCTATATATGTACTTTCAAGATACATAATAAAACAATAAAAGTGAACTTATAAAATATAATATAAAAAAAAAATAATATGTGCAATGTTTTCTCTTTGATGTACCCAGAATTAAAAAAAAAAATCAAAACACTGCTAAAATTTAAGGGTTCACACCTCCCTTTTTCAGCAGGTTATTGCAATGCACATTATATGCATGAGCACGTTTATTTGAATTGCCCGCCTCAATGTAACTAATGCAACTCAAGGCACCAGTATGGGCCCTGGGCAACTAGGAAGTATTAACCATTTTACCTCCGGAAATTGGAGGCGCTAATAAGCTAATTTATAGCTTATTTTTTGCGCTATAAACAAAAAAAGGCCGACAATTAAAGAAAACGAAAAAAAAAAAAACGTTTTTTAGTTTCTGCTATAAAACACATCCAAACCAAAAAAAAAAAACCCTAAAAATGTCTGTCTTATTTTTGGCGTTTTTTTTTTTTTTTTGCTATAAAACAAAAAAAGAGCGACAATTCTGAAAAAAAAAAAAAAAAAAAATATATATATATATATATATATATATATATATATATATTTATTTATTTTATTTTTTTTATTTATTTTTTTTTTTTTCAGAATTGTCGCTCTTTTTTTGTTTTATAGCAAAAAAAAAAAAAAAACGCCAAAAATAAAAGACAGACTTTTTTAGGGTTTTTTTTTTTGGTATATATTTTGTCTTTATAAATTTAGGCCATTTTGTATTCTGCTACATATTTTTGGTAAAAAAAAAAAATCCCAATAAGTGTATATTGATTGATTTGTGCAAAAGTTATCGCATCTACAAACTAGGGGAAAGATTAATTAATTTATTTTTTGCTAGTAATGGCGGCGATCAGCGACTTATAGCAGGACTGCGATATTTCGGCTGAGAAATTGGACACTACTGTTACTGACACTTTTTGTCAACCAGTTTAGCGACTCATAGCGGGACTGCGATATTGCGACGGACAGTCAGGACACTGACTGACACTTTTTGGGGACCAGCGACACCAATACAGTGATCAGTGGTAAAAATATGCACTGTCACTGTTCTAATGACACTGGCAGGGAAGGGGTTAACATCAGGGAAGATCAAAGGGTTATATGCGTTCCTAGCTGGTGTTTTACTAAACTCTGGGGGAGGTGCTTTTACTAGGGGAAGGCATAGATCCCTGTCCCTGCTCTGCAGGAACACAGGATCCGTGCCTTACCCACTGACAATCTGCCTTGTTTGCATAGAAAGACTGCTGTTCTGTCTGTGTACCGAACAACTGGTAGGTGGCGGGGGGACATTGAGTCCACAGCAGGGGCGGCCCGTCCATTAGGGGCGCAGGGGCGCTGCCCCCCTTATTCAGTCGTCCGGCCCCCTAATCTACATGGATTCCAATGGGGGATTTTTTTTTTTTGAAGCACATGATTAGAGCCAGAGGCTCTAATATGCTTCAAAAAACGGTGGGCTTGGGGCGCAGAGCACTGCGCCCCGAGCACGACCATTGTGTGACAATAGCGTGACAATAGCATTGGTTTGACATTACAGAGCACCAGCCGCCACTGGTCCACGGTACCCGCTGATTGGCTATTGCTGTAAATAATCACAGTGGGATCGGGGCACCGGTCGTGGACGCACCCCCAACCCAGAAGTGTTGGATCACGTAGAGCCACCTTGCAGCCAAATTTATAAGTTATACGGTCGGCAAGCGCCTAATGGACCCTAAATAATAGGGATGAGTTTGGGCATCTTCTGAACCCACCTGTGTCCAAACAACCTTCTCCCACTTTTTTTTTTTTTTACATCAGTGAGTCGGGCTCATTCCCCTCCCCCGCAGCACATGTAACCAAAGCGGTGGTATGCCAATGGCATCAGTGCCACTATATATGGATAAATGACCATATTTAATGAATGTCATTGGCTAAATCTGAGCATGTGTCCATATAAGGATGCTGTTGTCACCAGCATCCCGCCCCTTTGGTTATGTGTGCTGGGGGGGCGGGGAATGACCCGAACCACAGCTGATTGGGGTTAAAAAAAAGTAAGTTTTTAGAGATGAGTTTGGAGGACGCCTGAGCTCCTCTCTACCAAACATAGGTGTGCGGTGCACAGGGGGTGTGCAAGGTGTGCCTGGGCACACCCTAATCTCTCTCTAATGTGTAGTGCCGATTTCTCCAGCTACCCAGGCTTTCCCCATATTGCCCCCCTTTCTGCAGTGCTGCTGGCTTCCCTCCTCTTGGCTGCTGCAGGAGATGTTTCAGGGTGGAGAGCGGGGAGGAAAGGGCTAGGAAATATGTAATTTGTAATTTACCGGCCCCTTCCTTTTCTAAATAAAAACAATAAACTCACTCACTGTGTTTACTGGCAATTAAAGCATAGTGACATAAATATGGGGTGGTTTTGTTCCTCCCCTATTTATTATAAATATGTATTATCTTGTCTCTTCCTATGATGGACTATCAAAGCTCTAATAAGGTTAATGAAGGGTACAATACCAATGCTAGCTATAAAAATAAACATACTGCTTAACCAACTGCCGACTGCCCGCCGCAGTTTCACTCGCTTGGCTGCGCAAATCGACGTAGGAGTACATCGGTTTGTGGGAGTGTTGCTGGGGGGTGAGCGGGCGCCGCCGGCGGCGCGCTCCTGCCCCCTCTAGGCAGCAAAGATGCCGATCCATGGGACAGGTAGCTGCAATTGCCTCTGGCCCCCCACAATCGCTCCCAGCTGTGAGAGAAGGATGGTCAGCTGTTGTAAACACAGCTGGCCGTTCATCTCTCTGAAATGATCACAGAGCACCTGTGATCTTTCTATATAGTATCACAGGTCTCTGTGATCCTTTCACAAGCCCCTCCACCATACAGTTAGAAAACACTCCCCTAGGCTCACATTTAACCCTTTGATCGCCCATAGGGTTAACACCTTCCCTGCCAGTGTATTTTTACAGTAACAGTGCATATGTATAGCACTGATTACTGTAGTAATGTCACTGGTAACCCCAAAAGTGTCAAAAATGTCAGTCAGGGGTCCGATCTGTCCGCCGCAATGTTGCAGTCCCGCAAAAAAATCGCAGATCGCCGCCATTACTAGTAAAAAAAAAAATGAATTAAAATGACATTAATCTTTCCCGTAGTTAGTAGACGCAATCACTTTTGCGCAAACCAATCAAAATACACTTATTGGGATTTTTTTTTACCAAAAATATGTAGCAGAATACAAATTGGCCTAAAAGGATGAATAATTTTGATTTTTAATTTTTTTTTTTTTTAATTGGGAATGTTAAAAAGCAGAATGTGAAATTTGTTTTGTTTTTTTGTTTTTTCAGAATTGTCGCCCTTTTTTTTTGTTTATAGCGCAAAAAAAATAAAAATCGCACAGGTGATCAAATACCACCAAAAGAAAGCTCTATTTGTGGGGGAAAAAAAGGACGTCAATTTTATTTGGGTATAGCGTCGCACGACTGCGCAATTGTCTGTTAAAATAACTCGCAAGAAATGGCCTGGTCATTAAGGGGGAAAATCTTTCCGATCCAGAACTGGTTAAATAAGCAAGGATCTAATTTAGTATAAAGAAAGTAGAAATGATAACATAAACCACTAAAAGGATACTACAGAGCATAAGACAAAACAAGCACAGATAATACTTTACATATGGGCGTCCTCGGTTTTCGGTATTTTTCAGTTGGGCTCAAGCGCAAAAGAGACAGAATTCTAGCTGGCGATTGATTTTAAAGTCCCCTCAGACACCACCCACATAAACTGTCTGCTTGTCCAATGACAATCCATAAGAGGCCGTCCTTCCTAATCAACAGGAAGAATCTCATCTTTCCAGGAAACGTGTTATAGTCCCCACATGGGGCGCCACCCGTCCAAGAATCACTGTTTTTGACCTGGGTAATCTTTCAGTAACAGCTGGCCTTTGGTGTTGCTATAACCTCCCCAGGAGGTCTTATCTGAGTCTCCTCTATCCCCATACCTCACAACAGGAGAGAACATCCTCTGAGGATATGAATTCCCATTTATGACAAACACCCTGCTGGGTAACCTTGCTCTGCCAGCACTCCAGGCCAGGTGTAATCAGGTTTCAACCATCCAGAAACATCTGATATTAGAACAAGAATTTTCCCTTACAACACATAGTAAACTGTTTTTACTATGCTTCAAGTTTGTGAATGAACAGGAAGCCGCTCAGCACAGAGCACTTCCTATTCATTCACCATCCGGTGCAGCTGAGGCTGCAGAGAAAAGGGATGTGTGCTTGAGCTTTAGGCCCCTTTCACACTTGCGGACCGTTCAGATCCGTCTGTCAGATTTTCAGGCGGATCTGAACGGATGCCCCATGCATCTCTATGTGGCATCGAATGTTAGCGGAAACATGTCCACTGACATCCGATCCGGTCTGTCAAATCTAGACGGGTGGAAGCCCTATTTTTCACCCGTCCAGAGGATCGGATGGGATCGGATGAGAACGGATAGATGGTCCGTTCTCATCCGATTCCCCCATAGAGAAGAATGGGGACCTGACAGCTCTGTCTCCACACACAGCGCGGAGACAGAGTTGCCATCCGCCTGCTCAGCGGGGATCGGCGGATCGATCCCCCGCTGAGAAAAACGGAATCCGCCGACGGACTCCAAGTGTGAAAGGGGCCTTAGGGTGGAAACCTTAATGCTATAGGCTGCACACACCTATGCTACCAAAAACTAAACAAGCCCACTACTGATTGATCACCAGACACCTGAGCATGGGTTATTAACCCTTTTGTTGTGGAATTTATTGATCTAAACTTTTTAAAGATCCTAATTACCCGGGGATGATAGGAGGGAGATAGAAGGTAGACATCTCCCTGGGCAACATAGAAAAGAAAGGGATAAAAGTTCTGTAGTGACACTGGAGCCTACGTGAGGAACCACAAGGTATGATGGGAGTGCAGGTGTTCAACATACCAGGAAGTGTCTGGAGATCTGAAACATGGCGGAGTTTGAAGACCTTACCTTCTCCTGGCCTACCTTCCCGAGATACTTACAAAGGCACAAGTCTCTGTAATCTTATTAAAGGGAACAGTGCATAAAATATTTACAATTTTGCAATCTTTAACCTTTTAAAGGTTTTTATGTTTGCTGTGTAAATATTTAAAATGGACTCGCCAGTCCTGCCGCAGGAAACTGCTATAAGCAAGAATCCAATCTTCACTCCTCACAGTGAGCATGGTCTTAAAGACCTTCAAAGACTGGGTCCCCTATATAAGAGGGGCCACGGCTTTGGACCTGTAGAGCACCCTACATGGAGCTCCTTTGGGGTTTGGTATTCCAAGGGTCCGGATCCCAGGGTCCAGCGCCTAAAAAGGACAGCATTACAGGCAAAACCTTGTATCTGCTTCCCGAGGCTCGGGTACCATCTTTTTAGTCCATTGACTGTTTTAGATGGATCCGATAGCTAACCCCTCAGATCCAGTGACATACCAGGAACTGTCTGGAGATCTGAAACATGGCGGAGTTTGAAGACCTTACCTTCTCCTGGCCTACCTTCCCGAGATACTTACAAAGGCACAAGTCTCTGTAATTTTATTAAAGGGAACAGTGCATAATTTTGCAATCTTTAATCGTTTAAGGTTTTCATGTTTGCTGTGTAAATATTTAAAATGGACTAACTAGTCCTGCCGCAGGAAACTGCTATAAGCAAGAATCCAATCTTCACTCCTCACAGTGAGCATAGTCTTAATGACCTTCAAGGACTGGGTCCCCTATATAAGAGGGGCCATGGCTTTGGACCTGTAAAGCACCCTGCACGGAGCGCCTTTTGGGGTTTGGTATTCCAAGGGTCCGGATCCCAGGGTCCAGCGCCTAAAAAGGACAGCATTACAGGCAAAACCTTGTATCTGCTTCCCGAGGCTCGGGTACCATCTTTTTAATCCATTGACTGTTTTAGATGGATTCGATAGCTAACCCCTTAGATGAGTGATGGGTAACCTTGGAACCGTAGATGTTTTGGAACTACATTTGACAAGATGCTCACTACACTGCAGAGTGCATGAGCATCATGGGAAATGTAGTTCCAAATCATCTGGGGTGCCAAGGTTCCCAACCACTGCCTTAGATCCAGTGATCTTTGTTTGGGGTATGGTACTATAATCTTCTTTCTTCTTCTTTGAAACATAAAAAACATGTGGAGCTCCTCTCCACAGCGACCTTCACCTTTTAGACCCTGGCGAAAAAACGGAGGTACTTCCTGTATGGGAGGGGTTATATAGGGGGTCATCAATTCTGATTGGTTGCCAGTGTCCTTCACCTATAAGTGGCCTATATAACCCATATGTTATGATTATGGCTCTGTGTCCTGTGATGTACGAAAAGAAATGATCAATTCTGTCAATATTAATGAATGTAACAATAAGATAAGATCAAGTTATTTCTTTCACAGGTTTTTTTTATTTCATGGGTGGGGGGAGGAGCTAAATCTGGCCAAGGATGACCTGATCCAGCCACCATGCACCTTACCAGCAACAGATCATGGATAATAGTGCATTGATGATCATTCTGCAGTGATCTGTTGCTATATTTCATTGGCTGATCAAGCTCTTCAGTAGTGACAGGAAGTGCTGATGACATCACAAGTGACAAGTGATGTCATGGTGCTTCCCCTTTAAACATAAAGCTGGATCATTGCATTCCCTTCCAGTTATCCAAGTTTCTGTGGGGCTGTCTCAGGATTTAAAGCAAATCTTGGGGTCCCAACCCATGTCTTGGTGACAAGTACTGGTGAGTTCTTTCTGGACCTGGAAGCCAGTAACAGACCTCCGATTGGTCAGGTGTCAGCGAAACCAGAACGAGAAAATCCAACCTCTGTTTGGGAGTGTGGTCACATGACACAGAGTCACATATGGAGTCTCCACCCCCTCCACATATACATAGGAAGGACCTGTCCTTTCTACCAGCTCTCAGTGCAGAGGACTGTTTATATATCTGTCTCCATGTGACTGCAACAGGAAAAAGTATTTTATGTACATTATGAGGTCTATTTATAAAAAAATGTTCCAAACACTGGCCTAGCTGTAATGAATTATCCCCATAGCTTGTCTAATATATATATTTCCTATGAAAGTCAGCTCCCTCTAGTGGCTATAATGTGGTATTTTCATGATTGAGTTATGTCAAGAAGATACTGCATTATGGTCACTAGATGGAGCTAAAGATCATAGGAAATAGTCACATTCTACAAAATACGGGGATATTTTGTCATGGTTGGGCAAAATCGTGTGACATTTGTCCAGTGAATTTAAGGTGGTGGCTGTACATTGAAAGGGGGCCCTATTCCTTATAGGTTGATGTCACAAAGTCCTCCAGGCATGGTGGGTCTCCTGCTGATCATCAGAGCATAATTGCAGTTCTAGAATGTTAGGGATTTCAGAGGGAATACATTGTCCGGTCTCTTCTCTTAGACGTTTGTCATACATGTCTCTCTTTTATCTTTTGTGACAATAGAATTGTTCATTTCCCAAATCAAATTCCAGTTTCTTATATCTGGGGCTATATTGACTAGTCTTCAGTGCAGTTAATACGAGGTTCCTCTCACAGATCCATCTATTGAAGCCATCACACTCCACACCTTTCATGTTCCCTCCATCAATCTTCCAACAAGCACCATGGAGAGATCTATAGAGCCAAAAAAAGGAACAATGTTACACATTTCATCTCAGTGATTACATTTCAGGGACTGTGTGTCTGATCCTTAAATGGGGTCCTAGGAATAATTTTATATGACAAACCAAACTGGTGTCCTGTAAAAAGGTGATAGACACAACGATGGTTGCTCTAATCTCTACATGAATGCTTGTGATTTGTTTGGTTGCATCCATTTTTATTCGTTTTTATTATATGCATTACCAACCCTTATAAAAATATGGGGACATGAGCTATCCAGTGTATACAGTGCATTGCGAAAGTATTCGGCCCCCTTGAACTTTGCGACCTTTTGCCACATCTCAGGACTTCAAACATAAAGATATAAAACTGTAATTTTTTGTGAAGAATCAACAACAAGTGGGACACAATCATGAAGTGGAACGAAATTTATTGGATATTTTAGACTTTACTAACAAATAAAAAACTGAAAAATTGGCCATGCAAAATTATTCAGCCCCTTTACTTTCAGTGCAGCAAACTCTCTCCAGAAGTTCAGTGAGGATCTCTGAATGATCCAATGTTAACCTAAATGACTAATGATGATAAATAGAATCCACCTGTGTGTAATCAAGTCTCCGTATAAATGCACCTGCACTGTGATAGTCTCAGAGCCGGTTCACACTACCACGACCAGAAAGTCGCCCAGTGACTTGAAGAGACTTGTTTAGAGACTTGGAAGAGACTTGTGCACTACTTTGAAGAGACAGGCGACTTTGTCTGTGGGGAATGCCTGGCTAATCTCTTTCTTCTTCCTGGAAAGTCTGATAACAAGTCGTGTCAATTAAGATAAGGAGGCGACTCCCATTGAAGTCTATGGGACAGTCGGATCACAGGTCGCCTCAATGTAGTACAGGACCCTTTTCTGAAGTCGGAGAGACTTCAGTAGTGCCAATTAAGACGGCACTGATTGATTAACATTGCTTTTGTTATGTCAAGCGACCTGGGGCTACACAAGTCATCTCACAAGCCTTGCTAGTGTGAATGGGCTCTCAGAGGTCCGTTTAAAGTGCAGAGAGCATCATGAAGAACAAGGAACACACCAGGCAGGTCCGAGATACTGTTGTGGAGAAGTTTAAAGCCGGATTTGGATACAAAAATATTTCCCAAGCTTTAAACATCCCAAGGAGCACTGTGCAAGCGATAATATTGAAATGGAAGGAGTATCAGACCACTGCAAATCTACGAAGACCTGGCCGTCCCTCTAAACTTTCAGCTCATACAAGGAGAAGACTGATCAGAGATGCAGCCAAGAGGCCCATGATCACTCTGGATGAACTGCAGAGATCTACAGCTGAGGTGGGAGACTCTGTCCATAGGACAACAATCAGTCGTATACTGCACAAATCTGCCCTTTATGGAAGAGTGGCAAGAAGAAAGCCATTTCTTAAAGATATCCATAAAAAGTGTTGTTTAAAGTTTGCCACAAGCCACCTGGGAGAAACACCAACAAATTTCAGTCTCTTGATGTGCAAAACTGATAGAGACATACCCCAAGCGACTTACAGCTGTAATCGCAGCAAAAGGTGGCACTACAAAGTATTAACTTAAGGGGGCTGAATAATTTTGCACGCCCAATTTTTCAGTTTTTTATTTGTTAACCACTTGCCTACTGTGCACTTTTACCCCCTTCCCATCCAGACCAATTTTTAGCTTTCAGCGCTCTCACGCTTTGAATGACAATTGCGCGGTCATGCTACACTGTACCCATATGACATTTTTTATCATTTTATTCACACAAATAGAGCTTTCTTTTGGTGGTATGTAATCACCTCTGGGTTTTTTATTTTTTACAAAAAAAAAGAAAAAAGACAGAAAATTTTGAAAAAAAAAAAGTTTTCCTTACTTTCTGCGAGTAAATTTTGAAAATAAATAAATGTTTCTTCTTCACTGATGGGCGCTGATGAGGCGGCACTGATGGGCACTGATAGGCTGCACTGATGGGCACTGATGAGGTGGCACTGATGAGGTGGCACTTATGGGCACTGATGAGGAGGTACTAATATGCCGCACTGATGAGCACTGATAGGCGGCACTGATAGGCGGCACTGATGAGCACTGATAGGCGGCACTGATGAGCACTGATAGGCGGCACTGCTGGGCACTGAGAGGTGGCACTGCTGGGCACTGAGAGGTGGCACTGCTGGGCACTGAGAGGCGGCACTGACGGGTGGCACTGATGGGCACTGATAGGCGGCACTGATGGGCACTGGCGGATGGCACTGATGGACACTGACGGGTGGCACTGATGAGCACTGATGGGCGGCACTGAAGGGCAGCACCATCAGTGCCCACACTCAGTGCCCATAGTGCTGCTAGTCAGTGCTCATCAGTGCCTAGATGAGCAGGCACTGATGGGCACTGACTGGCAGCACTATGGGCACTGGTTGTGGGCACTGATGGGGGGCACTGATGGCGGGCACTGTGGGCACTGATGGTGGGCACTTTGAGTGTGTTTTTTACCTTGTGTAATCAGGGCACTGGTGATCAGTGCCCTGATTACATTCTTCTGTGTCCCCGGCGGCTGATCGGCTCTCCTCTTTCCTCACACTGCAGTCTCTATGTGAGGAAGGAGCGCTGGCGATGAGAGATGATCTCATATGTTTACATATGAGATCATCTCTCATTGCATGGGCCGATCACGTGGTAAATGGCCGCTGTGATTGGCCATTTACCACGATCTGTGATTGGCTGTGTCCAAGGGACACGGCGGACACAGATTTCCCCGATGCGCGCTCGCGGGAGCGCGCGGGGAGACTGTCTCTGGGAGGCCGTATAAAGACAGCCTCCCGAAAATGTGAGTCCGCGCTGCAGCCTTACTTCGGCTATAGCGTGGACCGGAAGTAGCTAAAAAAGTCTGAAATATCCAATAAATTTCGTTCCATTTCATGATTGTGTCCCACTTGTTGATTCTTCACAAAAAATGACAGTTTTATATCTTTATGTTTGAAGCCTGAAATGTGGCAAAGGGTCGCAAAGTTCAAGGGTGCCGAATACTTTCGCAATGCACTGTATATATCTATATATATATATATATATATGTACACAGTATGTACATGTTTAAATGACTTTATGGATACAGTATCTCACAAAAGTTAGTACACCCCTCACATTTTCGTAAATATACCAAGGTATAGATAATTGAAAATTGATCAATCCTGATGTACTCATGCCTCAATCTCAAATCTTGAGGTCCTTAAAATGCCAGGACAGTACAAATACCCCCCAAATTACCCCTTTTTGGAAAGTAGACAGTCTGAGGTATTTAGTAATGGCAAGTTTTTTTAAAATGTAATTGTCACAACTTTTTATCAATTGAAAAACTTAGAGGATCAGGCTTTTTTTCTGACATTTGTTGTTTACAAGTAACAATCAGTTTTTTTTGGTAGAAAATTACTTAGAAACCCCAAACATTATATATATATATAGTATCTCAAAAAAGTGAGTACACCCCTTACATTTTTGTAAATATTTTATTCTATCTTTTCATGTGATAACACTGAAGAAATGACACTTTGCTACAATGTAAAGTAGTGAGTGTACAGCTTGTATAACAGTGTAAATTTACTGTCCCCTCAAAATAACTCAACACATAGCTATTAATGTCTAAAGCTGGCAACAAAACTGAGTACACATAGAAACATAGAAACATAGAATGTGTCGGCAGATAAGAACCATTTGGCCCATCTAGTCTGCCCAATATATCTGAATCCTATGAATAGTCCCTGGCCCTATCTTATATGAAGGATAGCCTTATGCCTATCCCATGCATGCTTAAACTCCTTCACTGTATTTGCAGCTACCACTTCTGCAGGAAGGTTATTCCATGCATCCACTACTCTCTCAGTAAAGTAATACTTCCTCATATTACTTTTAAACCTTTGCCCCTCTAGTTTAAAACGGTGTCCTCTTGTGGTAGTATTTCTTCTTTTAAATATGCTCTCCTCCTTTACCGAGTTGATTCCCTTTATGTATTTAAAGGTTTCTATCATATCCCCTCTGTCTCTTCTTTCTTCCAAGCTATACATGTTAAGGTCCTTTAACCTTTCCTGGTAAGTTTTTTCCTGTAATCCATGTACTAGTTTAGTAGCTCTTCTCTGAACTCTCTCTAGAGTATCTATATCCTTCTGGAGATATGGCCTCCAGTACTGCGCACAATACTCCAAGTGAGGTCTCACCAGTGTTCTGTACAGCGGCATAAGCACTTCTCTCTTTCTACTGCTTATACCTCTCCCTATACATCCAAGCATTCTGCTGGCATTTCGTGCTGCTCTATTACATTGTCCTCCCACCTTTAAGTCTTCTGAAATAATTACTCCTAAATCCCTTTCCTCAGATACTGAGGTCAGGACTGTGTCAAATATTCTATATTCTGCCCTTGGGTTTTTACGCCCCAGGTGCATTATCTTGCACTTATCCACATTAAATTTCAGTTGCCAGAGTTCTGACCATTCTTCTAGTTTTCCTAAATCCTTTTCCATTTGGCATTTCCCTCCAGGAACATCAACCCTGTTACATATCTTTGTGTCATCAGCAAAAAGACAAACCTTACCATCGAGGCCTTTTGCAATATCACTTATGAAGATATTAAACAAAATTGGTCCCAGTACAGATCCCTGAGGTACCCCACTGGTAACATGACCTTGTTCTGAATGTTCTCCATTGACTACAACCCTCTGTTGTCTGTCACTCAGCCACTGCCTAATCCACTCAACAATATGGGAGTCCATGTTCAATGACTGTAGTTTATTGATAAGTCTTCTATGTGGGACAGTGTCAAAAGCCTTACTAAAATCTAGATATGCAATGTCTACTGCACCTCCACCGTCTATTATTTTAGTCACCCAGTCAAAAAAATCTATAAGATTTGTTTGACATGATCTCCCTGAAGTAAACCCATGTTGTTTTTCATCTTGCAATCCATGGGATTTAAGATGTTCCACAATTCTATCCTTTAATAGGGTTTCCATTAATTTGCCTACTATTGATGTCAGACTCACTGGTCTATAGTTGCTCGATTCCTCCCTACTACCTTTTTTGTGAATGGGCACGACATTTGCCAATTTCCAATCTTCCGGGACGACTCCTGTTACTAATGATTGGTTAAATAAATCTGTTAATGGTTTTGCCAGCTCACCACTAAGCTCTTTTAATAATTTTGGGTGTATCTCATCAGGACCCTGTGACTTATTTGTCTTCACTTTAGACAGCAATCTTAGAACGTCTTCCTCTGTAAAGACACATGCATCAAACGATTCATTAGTCATCCTTTCAAGTGGAGGTCCTTCTCCTTTTTCTTCTGTAAAAACTGAACAGAAGTATTCATTAAGGCAGTCGGCTAGCCCTTTATTCTCTTCTACATACCTTCCGTCCTTTGTTTTTAATTTAGTTATTCCTTGTTTTAATTTCCTTTTTTCATTTATATATCTGAAGAATGTCTTATCCCCCTTTTTCATAGACTGAGCTAGTTTTTCTTCTGCCTGCGCTTTAGAAGTTCTTATAACTTGCTTGGCCTTTTTCTGCCTAATCTTGTAGATTTCCTTATCTTCATTGCTCTGGGTTTTTTTATAATTACAAAATGCTAGCTTTTTATTTTTAATGATTTGGGCCACTTCTGCTGAGTACCACAGTGGTCTCTTCCTTTTTTTGCTTTTACTGACAAGTCTAATGCAATTTTCTGTTGCCTTCAATAATGCACCTTTTAAGTAGTCCCATTTCTCCTGGACTCCATGTAATCCGTTCCAGTCTGATAAGGACTCATTTATGACTAATTTCATTTTTGAAAAGTCTGTTTTTCTAAAATCTAAAACTTTTGTTTTTGTGTGGTGTGATTCTTTCACTGTTCTTATATTAAACCACACTGACTGGTGATCACTAGATCCCAAGGTTTCGCCTACAATGACATCATATACCGAATCCCCATTTGTGAATACCAAATCCAAAATGGCCTCCCTCCGGGTTGGCTCCTCAACCACTTGTTGCAGAGACAACCCCAGTAGGGAATTTAGAATATCTGTACTCCTGGTAGAACTTGCTATTTTGGTTTTCCAGTTTATATCTGGAAGATTGAAATCTCCCATAATGATAACTTCTCCTTTCATTGTCATTTTAGCTATTTCTTCAACTAGTAGATCATCTAGTTCTTTAACTTGACCAGGTGGTCTATATATCACACCTACACGAGTTACTGCATGATTAGCAAACTGCAACGTAACCCAAACTGACTCTATGTTGGCCTCACCAACTTGTATTAGGTTAGATTTAATGCTATCTTTCACATACAGGGCCACTCCTCCTCCTTTCTTGCCTTCTCTGTCTCTTCTGTATAAAGAGTATCCTGGTATGGTTATGTCCCAGTCATTTCTTTCATTAAACCATGTTTCCGTAACAGCCACTAAATCTACATTCTCAGATTCCATTATTGACCCAAGTTCATTGATTTTTTTACCTAAACTGCGAGCATTTGTAGACAGGACTCTGAGCTTATCATTTCTTAACCTCTGTGCTTCTGACCTGTTCTGGCATTGTTTCGGGGGGCAATTGGACTCTTGTATTTTCACTCTTTTGCCCCCCCTTCCTAGTTTAAATAATCTTTCGCAAATTTTTGGAGTTGTTCACTAAGTACATTTGTTCCTTTGAGAGAAAGATGCAAACCATCTTTTTTGTACAGTTCCTTTCTATTCCAAGTAGAGCTATCATGAGAAACAAAGCCAAATCCTTGCTCTTGACACCATTTACTAAGCCATATGTTGAACTCCTTTATGCGCCTCTGCCTATCATTCTGAACATTATGCACAGGCAGAACTTCAGAAAATGAGATGGTGGATGCAAAATCCTGTACGTCATTTCCAAGTGTGATAAAAGATTTTTTCACCTCTGACACTTCATTGCAAGCCAGGTCATTTGTCCCTAGATGGACAAGAACATCCACGTCCCCTTCCTGCTTTGCTTGCTTAACAATATTAATAATACGTCTTTTATCTCGCCTAGCAGTAGCACCAGGGAGACATCTCACAAAACCATTTTCTTTAAGCTCCACACTTCTTATGATTGAATCACCCAGCAACAGCTGCTTCCTTTGAGACTTCACTTTATCTTTTTTGTCCTTGGCTGCAGTCTTGCATACATTAGACATAGGAGTCGATGGTTTCTCACCCTCTGTGCTTGAGTCCATATCCATGTTGTCCTTACATTCTGAGAGTGCTGCAAATGAATTTTGGAGAACCACCGACTGTGGGACATGTCTTCTATCCACCACTTTAAGTCTTCCAGAACCTACAGTAACCCATCTGCCATTTCTGGGGGTCCTCTGTGGCAGTGGCATTGCAGCAGTCCCAGCTGGAGTTTGTTTAACAGATAATTTAAATATCTCTGATTTCAAAAATGCAATTTCCTGCTGCAGTAAGGAGAATTGCCTACACCCCTAAATGTATAGAAAAAAAGCTATTCAGTCGTAGGGATTGCATGAGGACTCGAGTGCATACATTGCGATTAGCAGAGATGTAGTAGATTTGAGATTGAGGCATGAGTACATCAAGATTGATCAATTTTCAATGATCTATACCAAGGTTTGTTGATGTTGTAACTTTCACACCAACCAATTGATATATACATTTATTGGGATTTTGTTTTACCAGGGACATGTAGCAGAATACATTTTGGCGTACATTTATGAAGGAATTTGATTTTATTGGACATGATTTATAACAGAAAGAAGAAAATATTTTTGGTCTTTTTTTGTTTATATATCCAATAATAAGAAAACCTAACAGTGATCAAATACCACAAAAAAAACCTCTATTGTGAAGAAAATTATATAAATTGAATTTGTTTGCAGTGTTGCATGACCGAGCAATTGTCAGTTAATTACTTCAGCTCCAGAAGTTTTTAACCCCTTAATGACCAGGCCATTTTTTGCTATTCGGCACTGCGTTGCTTTAACTGACAATTGCGCGGTTGTGCAACGCTGTACCCAAATAAAATTGATGTCCTTTTTTTTCACCCAATAGAGCTTTCTTTTGGTGGTATTTGATCACCTGTGCGATTTTTAGATTTTGCACTATAAACAAGAAAACAAACATTTTGAAAAAAAAAACAATATTTTTTACTTTCTGCTTTCCCAATAACTTTCCCAATAAAACTTTCCCAATAAGAAAAATTTAAAAAATCTATTTTTTTTTATCAGTTTAGGCCAATTTGTATTCTGCTACGTATTTTTGGTGAAAAAAAAAAAAAATCCCAAAAAGCGTATAATTGGTTTGTGCAAAAGTTACAGCGTTTACAAACTACTGGATAGATTTATGGACTTTTTTTTATCTTTCTTTAATTTTTTTTTACTAGTAATGGTGGTGATCAGCGATTTTTAGCGGGACTGCGACATTGCGGCGGACGGATCGGACCCCTAAATGACATTTTTGACACTTTTGGGGGGACCAGTGACATTACTACAGTAATCAGTGCTAAATATTATGCACTGTCACGGTACTAATGACACTGGCAGGAAAGGGGTTAACACTGGGGATGATCAAAGGGGTTAAATGTGGTTCCTAGATGTGCTTACTAACTGTGTGTGTGAGGGGGGGGGGGGGGTGGGACGGAGGCAGAGAGAGATTGGTGATTCAGCTTTACACGATCTTTCCCTGCTTCTCTGACGCAAAAGGCTATTTGCTAAATCCGCAGGAATAAAAAAAAACATATACATAGGTCCATATATTAATAGTCCATCAATTGGCAAGATAAGCAAATCAAAAGGTACATGTATATATATATATATATCCACTTAAGCCCCGGAAGATTTTACCCCCTTCCTGACCAGGGCCTATTTTGTGATTCGGCACTGTGTGAATTTAACGGACAATTGCGCGGTCGTGCGACGCTGTATCCAAATGAATTTGATGTCCTTTTTTTCCCACAAACAGAGCTTTCTTTTGGTGGTATTTGATCACCTGTGCGATTTTTTGATCACGCGCTATAAACAAAAAAAGAGCCACAATTTTGCAAAAATAACAATATTTTTCACATTTTTTTATATGAAATTCCCCCCCCAAAAAATGTAAAAATCAAATTTTTTTACCATTTTAGGCCAATTTGTTTTCTGCTACATATGTTTGGTAAAAAAAAAAAAAATCGCAAAAAGCGTATTTTGGTTTGCGCAAAAGTTATTGCGTTTACTAACTAAGGGAAAGTTTTTGTCATTTTTATTGTTTTTTTTTTTTAACGAGTAATGGTGGCGATCTGCGATTTTTTTTGCGGGACTGCGACATTGCGGTGGACAGATCGGACCCTTGACTGACATTTTTTACACTTTTGGGGGTACCAGTGACATTACTACAGTAATCAGTGCTATACATATGCACTGTTACTGTAATAATGACACTAGGAGGGAAGGGGTTAACTTTATTGGAGAGGGAGGGGTTAAGTGTGTCCCTAGGGGCGTGTTTCTAACTGTCATTGGATGTGGCTTTGTGTGTAACAGCAGAGATCAACGGTCCTACATAGCAGGACCGTATAATCTGTGCTTTTACACAGGGGAGAATGACAGGCGGCTTTGTTTACATCAGCCCCCTACCTTTCTCCCTCTCCACCGGACGATCGCGGTCACACGCGCGGACTTCTTAGGGTACGAGCGATATTGGCTCCCAGGCTAGTGACGTACCGGTACGTCACTTTGCCTGGGAGGGGCTTACCGCCGCCGTATATAGTCGGGCGGCGGTCGGCAAGTGGTTATATATACATATATATATATATATATATATATATATATATATATATATGACAGTATCTCTATATAAAGGCGGCAGCTGTCATCAGAGTGTAGCATACTCTGTATTTGGGATTGAAGAAGGAGAAAGACAAGAAGCGCCACCTAAATGTAGTAATAAGGCAATTTATTATCGCACAAATGATAAAAAAACTCACAGGATGTAAGTAGGTAATCAGCTCATCAGATAAGAATAGACAGGGGGAGCCGTTGTCATCCATCCCTCTCTTTAACCGTGCCTGGGACGACCGCAGGAGCTGGATTTACAGCATGGAGCTCCGTGGACGGCGCTGTTAAAGAGAGGGATGGATGGCAACGGCTCCCCCTGCCTATTCTAATCTGATGAGCTGATTACCTACTTACATCCTGTGAGTTTTTTTTTATCATTTGTGCGATAATAAATTGCCTTATTACTACACGTAGGTGGCGTTTCCTGTCTTTCTCCGTCTTCATCTGACAGAAGAGCCGCCTGCTTTGTTTACATAGGCAGACGGGTCTTCTGTCTTTCTAGCCAAAGATTGCGAGAGGCCGGCGACGATCGAGACCGGTCTAGCTCCCACTGTGTCTAATCGCACGTGCACCGCTGAAATCACATGCACATAATCTACGTGATTATGAGCGGCCGAGCCGCCCTGCTGCAGTAAATCTGCATGGGGCGGTTGGCAAGTGGGTAAAGAAGCGCAGTGCTGAATAGCAATGGCCTGGTCATTAAAGGGGATAAAACCTTCTGAAGGTGAAGCAGGTAAATACAAAGTAGAGTTCTTTAATCCATTAGTTATGAGAAGAAGGATCATCGATCATGTTGGTATAATGTCATACTTACGACTTATATCCTGTGGGCCATTTCCACTGATCATTATTATAATTAAAAGTTAATTCCTTCCCGACCCAGAATTCTCCTTTTTTCGATAGGAAATCCTAGAAATAGTAAAGAATTTGTGAATGAGGTCAGGTGGACTATTAAGTACAGCTAACAAAACCTGATGCTAAACCTTTGCAGGAGCTCCAAGAATCCCCCACCAATAAAATCAAGCCCTATATAGAGGCGATGTGTGATGGGAATGGAAATGCAATTATCAGATGTTTCATTTTTTTTATTGAAGTGCCATTATCCTCCTAATTGTAGATGATTTGAACCTGACAGATGCATGGCGTACTGCAGGGGTGGGGCATCCAGGAATCTGCCCCTGCTTTCAAAATTGAGCTCAGATTCCTTACCCAGCCTTGCTGACCTTAAGTCTCGGTTCACACTGGGGCGACTTGTCAGGAGACTTAGCCGCCTGACAAGTCGCGCTCCATTCAGTGCAATGGAACTGTTCTAATCGGAGCAACTCAAGTCGCTCCGACTTAGAAAAAGGTTCCTGCACTACTTTGGGGACGACTTGCATTGACTTCTATTGGAGAAGTCGTTTGCAAGCCCCGCTGAAGTCACGCTGCACGGGGCGGCTTCAGAGTCGGGCGACTTTGAAGCCGCCCCAGTGTGAACCCAGGCTAAAGGAGAAGTACGTGGAAAGCTTGTTTGGCTGCACTTCTATGGATCGCAGGAGTGCAGTTCGTTCTGTTGGCTGAGTATTGAAATGATGCACTGGAGGCTTCTTGAATACATAACACAACTTTATTTGAAGGGAGGATAGCAGAACATGTCTTCACATCATAGAGACAGGAACTGAACCAGTGACGTACCAATGGGGGGGGGGGTGGTCTGCCCCAGGTGCCACATGTTAGGGGTTGTCAGGGAGCACGAGGGTGACACCCGGAGCCGGCCGCCGGACTACCTCCGCCGCTCATTGACACAGAAGAGCTGAGCAGGAGGAACTATTTTAAGCAGAGAACGGAAGAGAGAGACTCCCCTTATGCTGAATAAACAGCAGACGCTGCAGGAGTTAACTTTGCTAGGTAATGAGCAGGTGATTGGACCCCCGTACTGCCTCCTGCTCCACTCTCCTCCTAATAAGGTAAGAAGGGGTGAGCTGGGGAGGGGAGGGGCTTTGTTATGTAAAGGGTTCTCTTGGGGGGGGGGTCTGTGTAATGTAAAGGGTTCTATGGGGGGGGCTGTGTAATGTAAAGGGTTCTATTGGAGGTGGGGCTGTATAATGTATAGGGGTTCTATGAGGGACTGTATAATGTTAAGGGGCAAAGGGTTCCATGGGGGGGGGGCTGTGTAATGTAAAAGGTGCCATTAGGGGGGCAGGGGCTGTGTAATGTAAAGGGTCCCATGGGGGGCTGTATAATGTAAAGCGTTCCATGGGGGGGGCGGGGGCTGTGTAATGTAAAGGGTCCCATGGGGGGTGGGAGCTGTATAATGTAAAGAGTTCCATGGGGAGAGGGGGCTGTGTATTGTAAAGGGTTCCATTTGGAGGGGGTGGGCGCTGCGTAATGTAAAGGTTTCCATGGGTGGGGGCGGGGGCTGTGTAATTAAAAGGGTTCAATAGGGGGGGCTGTATAATGTAAAGGGTTCCATGGGGGGCTGTATAATGTAAAAGGGTTAAAAGGGGGGGCTGGATAATGTAAAGGGGCGCATGGGTGGCTCTGTAATGTAAAGGGGTCCATGGGGGGAGAGCTGTGTAATGTAAAAGGGTTTATGGGGGGCTGTGTAATGTAAAGGGGCCCATGGGGGTGCTGTGTAAGGTAAAAGGGTTCAGAGGTGTGGGGGAAGCTGTGTATTATAAACCGGGTGATAGGTGTGGGGGGATGTGTAATGTAAAGGAGTCCTGAGGTGTGGGGGCTGTGTAATGTAAAGGGGTCAAAAGGTGTGGGGCTGAATAATGTAAAGGGGTCCAGAGGTGTGGGGGCTGTGTAATGTAAAGGGGTCCAGAGGTGCAGTGGCTGTGAGTTGTAAAGGGGTCCAGAGGTACAGTGGCTGTGAATTGTAAAGGGGTCCAGAGGTATGGGGGCTGTATAATGTGAAGAAGTCCAGAGGTATGGGGGCTGTGTAATGTGAAGGGGTCCAGAGGTCCAGAGGTAGGGGGGCTGTGTAATGTAAAGGGGTCCAGAAGTGTGGGGGCTGTGTAATGTAAAGGGGTCCAGAGGTACAAGGGGTTGTGTAATGTAAAGGGGTCCAGAGGTATGGGGGCTGTGTAATGTAAATGGGGTATTTTTACATTTTACCCGCAGTTATAGCTGCAGTCCTATAGATTTCTATTAGGTTGGGCGTTTTTTTTCTGCATTTTCTGAAAGTGTAACAATCCTGCATGCTGCATCTTTGGCGCACTTTCAGAAAACAGGAAAATAATTTTTTTGGGGGGGAGTGACACCAACCCTAGTGACGCCACTGGCAGTAGCACATAGTAAGTGTGCCACTGCCAGTTACATGTATTTCTGTCTGGCGCCTCAGGTCACTCGGTGCCGTTTTTTCAGAGGAGGAGGGGCCTGGCCGCTGTCGTCACTTGAGGACACGTCAATGTGCGATGCGTCGCCTGCCCGTCTGGGGGGGGGGGGGTACCAAAATTAGGATCCGCCCCTGAACTGAACATATCTTTTCATGGAACAGGAAGCAGAAGAATACAAGAACATATACAGAGAAAGATAATGCTTCCTCATATCATAGATATACATGTTCATTACACTATAATACCACAGCGCCACCTACTGTATAGATAGGTATAATGCATACATATAATATCAACTTTGCTGTTGTTCTTCCAATACCCCTTCTCAACAGCATGTGATTTGTTAAATTATATTCAGCTTCTTCTGGATACAAGCTATGATGTTCCTTCAACAAAGGCTTGGTGAGTGCATCAGCAGTCATCTGTTCTCTGAAGGGCAGTATTGAATGTCAATAACACCTTGCTCCTGATTATCCCTCTGTAGGTCATACTAGACGTCGATGTGTTTGGTCCTAGGATTGACCCTTTCTGATTGCGTAAGCTTTATACATCCCTGGTTGTCTTAAAAAAATGGGAATTGGTTTTTGTAACGGATCTTAGTACCCCAGCTGGGCACATCCGCCGGACCTGTGTCTCCTGTCCTCCAAACGCACCCACAGCCTGCGGAGAAGCCATATCCAGCCCTTAACCCCTCAATCACGAGACAATCCACACAGGTGTTGAAGGTTAACCATGAAGAGCTTAAAAAGTTTATTACATTTCAAGACATACAGTTTTACACATAGCTAGGGAAACTCCCTTTAGCCTTGCCACAGCGGGGGAAGGGGACAAGGACCAGCCAATGGGAACGGAACATTTGTACATTGAAACAGGCAGTCTTAATACACACCCCCTACGGAGAGATGTCTCCAGTCCAGACCAGACCATTGTCTGTCTCATGAATCCACACACTTAGACACAGAAACAGGAGGGGGGGAGGGGGATGGGGGAGAAGGGCTGTAGCATTGCATTACAAGCACTTGGTTCTTAAATGTATACACATGCAATAAACATAATGCATACATGAAGGACAATATACAGTGGCTGTGTTTGCCACAATGCTCCCCCAGAACCAAGCCGGCATACACAGTCTGATCCTAACGGATCAGCTGGGGGATGTCCGGGGAGTACTCACGGATCATTTGTCAATGTCTGTTTGCCTGGATAATTCGTCGGCATTGCCGTTTTGCTTCCCAGGGCAGTAGTGGATGGTAAAGTCAAAAGGCTGCAGCGCCAAACTCCAGTATCTTCTGGCCCATAGTCTGTCGGTAGGAGGCTTGCGCACAGTCCCCTCCAAAACACACAGTGACAGTGGGTTCTGTCACAGTTTTGACATGTCTACCCCAATGTCCACAAAATCCATTTTGATTCTTAACACACGTGTCACGCAGGCAAGTGCAGAGGGTGGGGGGGAGGGGGGCGGAGGGTGCTTGAGCACCTGCCCCTTTGCCACTTGTTGCCCAAATTGCCCGTTTGTCAAGGCAAAATTTCTTCTCTTTTTTTTGTAATTAAAAACCCTTTTGTGAACAGGGCCGGTCTGGCCTACTGGGATAGTGGGAGATTTCCTGGCAGGCTGCCTGCCCTGGGGCTGCTTCAGGGTTGCCAACCTCCCGCCCGTAAATCTCTGTTACGGGCAGCGGTGCCCAAAAACAGTATGACTGAGGCCGACAGTGCAATTGCACATGAACCATTCCCAATGCCTGCCGGGCTCAGGAAAGCTCGTACATGCTTGGCAGAGCGGGCGCATGCGCAGTGATGTAATGGCAGCACTTGGCGCCATTTTTTAAAGTGAGGCACTCGTTCTTGTTGCAGCGATGGTGCCTCGCTGTCACATCAGCAGGTAAGACCAGACCTCGGACCACTTAACAGCCTCTGACTACCCCCTGCACCATGTCCGCAGCCTCTGACCAGACCACCACCTGCACCATGTCCATAGCCTCTGACCACCCCCTGCACCATGTCATTGGCCTCTGACCAGACAACCACCTGCACCATGTCCGCATCCTCTGACCAGACTACCCCCTGCACCATGTCCGCAGCCTCTGACCAGACCACCACCTGCACCATGTCCATAGCCTCTGACCACCCCCTGCACCATGTCATTGGCCTCTGACCAGACAACCACCTGCACCATGTCCGCAGCCTATGACCACCCCCTGCACCATGTCAGTTGCCTCTGACCAGACAACCACCTGCACCATGTCCGCAGCTGCTGACTACCACTTGCACCATGTCTGCAGCCACTGATCATCCCCTGCACCTGCCCTATTTAAAGCCCCCATCCATGTGCCCCTTTTATACTTTGAACACCTGCCCCTCCAAAAGTCTCTGCATGGCCCTGCGCATGTGCTGCTGCAATGTATTCTGCTTCAGTTGAAGAAAGAGCGACAGTTACCTGCTTTCCACTAGACCAACTTATGGTTCCTTCCCCATACTGGAAGATGAAACCACTTGTGGGTTTGCAGTCTGTGCAGCCCCCGGCCCAATCAGCATCCAAACATCTGGATTTGATGTTGCAGATAACCGTAACTTCCTCTGAATTGTTCATTTGAAGTACTATATCACTCTTTTTACTGCGTTCCAGTCACACTGACAGGGAGCTGAGACTTTCCTGCATAGTATGCCCACTGCTGCAGCTATGTCTGGTCTTGTCACAATGGCAACATATAGCAGCTTACTTATTGCTCTGCGATATGTCATTGTCGAGTAGAAGGTTTTCTGTTTCATTGCTCTTTTGATAGCCTGGTTCCATAGGAGTTTTTACTGCCATCTAGCATATGGAACTGTTCCAAGATTTCGGAGATTTTCTGAGATTGGTTGAGAAGATAACTTCCATCTTCTTCTCTCTCTATTTAGATTCCCAGATAGCAGCTAATGTTCCCTAGCACTTTGATTTAAAAATGTTCTTTCTTCTTGAAATCCCCTTCTTGTTTAAAACAAGTTATAATGATATTGACATAGATAAGGATGTAAAATAAAATAGTGCAGCGCTCAAAAGTGAAGGTACAAATAAAAGTACACTAAAAATCATGAATGAACAAAGTCCAATAAAGTTGAGAAACTTGAAGAGACCAGTCCCACATAGGAAAAAATGTTGACTTGTGACAGTAACAAATCCCACACCAATAGAAAATATAGTTCGCTCACCACATGGCATGGACCCAAAATACCGTATGGCAATCGGGTCATGCAGGCTGAAAGTGAAGATCTCCCTGGAACCAGCTGGTAATGGCTTCCACAGATTCTCTGGCAGGTGTTGGAGGCTCCTCAAGGAAGATATCTAGAAATCCCCACTCCAGAATGTGTGTGGTAGGATAAACACCATAGCGTGATACCGTTTTAAATGATTTATTAAATAAAGAAATGCACTTACAATGAGTCAGATGGTAAGGAGCATTCAATACAGTTCGGCACTCTTGACAATTCTAACGCGTTTCATTACACGTAACATTTTCAAAGGAAATAGCCTAAGGATGTATACCCATCAGTCTTCTTGATTCCTGGAGTAGAGACAGGGGTCTGCTTTACTTCTTGAGAATCCCTCTCTAGTAAGCACTTCATTCACTTTCTCATTCACTTTCTCACTTCCTCTCTAGAGGAGAAGATTGGAAATTGGCAAATGTCGTGCCCATTCACAAGAAAGGTAGTAGGGAGGAATCGAGCAACTATAGACCAGTGAGTCTGACATCAATAGTAGGCAAATTAATGGAAACCCTATTAAAGGATAGAATTGTGGAACATCTTAAATCCCATGGATTGCAAGATGAAAAACAACATGGGTTTACTTCAGGGAGATCATGTCAAACATATCTTATAGATTTTTTTGACTGGGTGACTAAAATAATAGACGGTGGAGGTGCAGTAGACATTGCATATCTAGATTTTAGTAAGGCTTTTGACACTGTCCCACATAGAAGACTTATCAATAAACTACAGTCATTGAGCATGGACTCCCATATTGTTGAGTGGATTAGGCAGTGGCTGAGTGACAGACAACAGAGGGTTGTAGTCAATGGAGAACATTCAGAACAAGGTCATGTTACCAGTGGGGTACCTCAGGGATCTGTACTGGGACCAATTTTGTTTAATATCTTCATAAGTGATATTGCAAAAGGCCTCGATGGTAAGGTTTGTCTTTTTGCTGATGACACAAAGATATGTAACAGGGTTGATGTTCCTGGAGGGAAACGCCAAATGGAAAAGGATTTAGGAAAACTAGAAGAATGGTCAGAACTCTGGCAACTGAAATTTAATGTGGATAAGTGCAAGATAATGCACCTGGGGCGTAAAAACCCAAGGGCAGAATATAGAATATTTGACACAGTCCTGACCTCAGTATCTGAGGAAAGGGATTTAGGAGTAATTATTTCAGAAGACTTAAAGGTGGGAAGACAATGTAATAGAGCAGCACGAAATGCCAGCAGAATGCTTGGATGTATAGGGAGAGGTATAAGCAGTAGAAAGAGAGAAGTGCTTATGCCGCTGTACAGAACGCTGGTGAGACCTCACTTGGAGAATTATGCGCAGTACTGGAGGCCATATCTCCAGAAGGATATAGATACTCTAGAGAGAGTTCAGAGAAGAGCTACTAAACTAGTACATGGATTGCAGGAAAAAACTTACCAGGAAAGGTTAAAGGACCTTAACATGTATAGCTTGGAAGAAAGAAGAGACAGAGGGGATATGATAGAAACTTTTAAATACATAAAGGGAATCAACTCGGTAAAGGAGGAGAGCATATTTAAAAGAAGAAAAACTACCACAAGAGGACACAGTTTTAAATTAGAGGGGCAAAGGTTTAAAAGTAATATGAGGAAGTATTACTTTACTGAGAGAGTAGTGGATGCATGGAATAACCTTCCTGCAGAAGTGGTAGCTGCAAATACAGTGAAGGAGTTTAAGCATGCATGGGATAGGCATAAGGCTATCCTTCATATAAGATAGGGCCAGGGACTATTCATAGGATTCAGATATATTGGGCAGACTAGATGGGCCAAATGGTTCTTATCTGCCGACACATTCTATGTTTCTATGTTTCTCTAGTAAGCACTTCATTCACTTTCTCATTCACTTTCTCACTTCCTCTCTAGTAAGCACTTCATTCACTTTCTCATTCCACATCCTTGCAGATTGCTTAAGACCGTAGATGCTCTTCTGAAGTTCACACACAAGGTTGTCTCCTTGTTCAAACCCTGGTGGTTGCTCCATGTAGATGTCTTCCTTAATGTCTCCATATAGGAAAGCAGTTTGACACAAATGTTTCTTCACTGAATTCACTGAATTTCTGGGAGTAACCCTTGGCAATTAGTCTGTGTAACGGAACCTCAACCCACACTGTACTTGTGGTCTTCTGTCAGTATACGGCTTCCTTGCAGTCATGAACATACTGTACAGTATATTTCTTGAGGGATATTGTTCGGAAATATTATTGTCCCAAGTGAAAGAGGCCCTTCATTCTTTCCACACAAACCACACATATAGAACCCAGGATAACCGGGGTAACAGGAAATGCTGAGTCCGGAGTGGTTTTACAGGGAGTCTGAGTGCAGACCCGAATGGGGTTCTTGGTCACCCTGTGCCCCTAATAGACACAGGGTGACTTACACATAAGAGGGGCCGGGGAAGCTGGACAAGGAGTTTCCCGACCTCTATAAAGTAGTCTGGGTTCCACGAGCCCCCAACCCAAAATGACTCCTATCACAGTCTGGTTTTGTATTTGTGGATATTCCCTTTTGTATCTGACTTTACGTTGAAAGTCCACTTACTTCCTATAGTTTTGCAGTTAGGAGGGAGCTCTGTGAGTGTCCAGGTTCTATTTTCCTGAAGTGACTTTAATTCTTCTTCTGCTACCTTTGTCCATTTATTGGCTTCACGTTTTGGGAGTTTTTCTATGTCTTTCTAGGTTGTTGGTTCAAGAACGTTGTGTGTTTTGACAGTGTATGACAGCTTGCAGGGTGGTATCCCCTTTGTAGTCCGAGTTGCTCTTCCGATTTCAGGCAGTTCAGCGGGATCTGGTGGGGGACTTGATTTAGGCATTGAGTTCCACCTCTTGATCTGACACCTGCACAGGTTTGCTTTGGTTGACCCTTTTTAGTGGTTTGACTTCACAGCTTTCAGGGATATATTTTTCTGGTGATGAGCTCTCATCAAAATAAACACTATGGCTTATTGCCACTTTGTCCGTCTTTGGGTGTAGGTTTCTATAACCCTTATCCGGTTGCCGACCGCCGCAAGTACATATACTGCGGCGGTCAGCCCCGGCCAGGCAAAGTGACGTATCGGTACGTCACTAGCCTGGGAGCCAATAGCGGGTGGGCGCGCGCCACCGGAGGCACGCTCCCACCCCGGATCGTTCACGACATCGGGTCCGCCGATCACTCGCGATCGTCTGCAGTGAAGGGAGAAAGGCAGGCGGCTAATGTAAACAAAGCCGCCTGTCATTCTCCCCTGTGTAAAAGCACTGTTCTAACGGTCCTGTAGGACCGTTGGTCTGTGCTGTTACACACACTGCCACATCCCTGCACAGTAAGAAGCACGCCCCTAGGGACACACATAGTCACTGCATCTCTAATAATGTTAACCCCTTCCCTGCCAGTGTCATTTTTACAGTAACAGTGCATATGTATAGCACTGATTACTGTAGTAATGCAGTGTTGCCAACCGCCCGTAGATTTACGGACAGCCCGTTAAAACAGGGCACTTTTCTCCTGCCCGTAAATGCCCGTAGCAGGAAAAAAGTGCCAGTAAATCTACGGCGGCGCCGGCACGGTCAGAACTGCGCATGCGCGGCGCGCAGTTCCGGAGATCCCCGTGGCGAGCCGAGTGTTCTCTCGCAGGCTCGCACTATGACTGGAGTGCCACGGCCCGCCTGCGCCCACCCCTGCCTCTGCCCCCTGCCGTCATTTAAGTTTTCCCGCCGGGCCGGTCAGTGTCTTATTGGAAGTCTCGGACTCGTACTCGCAGCGGAAGTGACGTCTAACGTTGAAACTTTCGGCAGTACACCGGCCGCCACCAGGCACCAGACAGTGACAGTGTGGAGTGGAGTCTGGAGTCTGGACTGTCTGTCACTGTGGAGTACTAGAAGTCGAGGATGCTGGACGGATGGTGGTCGGTGGAGTGGACAGAGTAGCAGACTGTTACAGCAGAGGCAGCCGCAGAGCACACAGAAGAACAGAGGACTGGTGAGTGGGGCTCCGAGCCTCCGACACTCAGCTAGCAGAGCAGACTGGAGTAGAGAGATGAGTCAGGGGGCAGAGGACATCAGTGTCCTGCTCCTGTGCCCCCTTCACCTCTCCACAGGCAGTGTCACAGTTTCACTCTGCAGTAATGTCTCTGATATGGCTATGGAGAGGTGAAAGGGACTTAGGAGGAGGACACTGATGTGGAGAGCTAAGGGGGACAGAGGAAGAAACTGCTGTGAGGGGGTGAGGAGGGCACTTCCATGTCCACGCAGGCTCTGACCATCTCCTGTATTATGTACACAGTCTCTGACCACCCCCTGTTCCATGTCCGCAGTCTCTGACCACCCCCTGTTCCATGTCCGCAGTCTCTGACCACCTCCTGTTCCATGTCTGCAGTCTCTGACCACCTCCTGTTCCATGTCCGCAGTCTCTAACCATCTTTTCTTTGATCATATCCGCAGTCTCTGACCACCTCCTGTACCATGTCCGCAGTCTCTGACCACCTCCTGTACCATGTCCGCAATCTCTGACCACCTCCTGTACCATGTCCGCAGTCTCTGACCACCTCCTGTACCATGTCCGCAATCTCTGACCACCTCCTGTACCATGTCCGCAGTCTCTGACCACCTCCTGTTCCATGTCTGCAGTCTCTGACCACCTCCTGTTCCATGTCCGCAGTCTCTAACCATCTTTTCTTTTATCATGTCTGCAGTCTCTGCAGGGGAGTCTGGAGAGGAGTCAAGAGTGAGAGCACCGCCGGAATGGGGGTCACGGGAGAAGTTAGATGTGTGGGGCCCCGGCCTGCGGAGTGGAGACCAGAGCGGTGTGACTGAGCCCCGCACAGTGCACCTGAGGGTAGGTCAGTGACAGCGCCGCCAGACCAGTCTGATGGGGGGGTCACTGATGTAAGGGGGAGAGAATACAATAATGTAATGGGGCACTGACTTTTGTTTAACTTAAACACATTGCTAATAGCACTATCTACGTGTTTATAGTTTAATTATGCATATTTGCACGGTTTAGCACTGAAAACGGCTTTTTTTATGTACATTTTTGCAGTGCCAATAAAAAATTGGTGCCATCCGTAAATTTTGGCGTTCTGCCAGTAAATTTCACTCTGGGGGGTTGGCAACACTGTAGTAATGTCACTGGTACCCCCAAAAGTGTCAAAAATGTCAGTCAGGGGTCTGATCTGTCCGCCCCAATGTCGCAGTCCTGCAAAAAAAAAAAAATCGCAGATCGCCGCCATTACAACAAAAATGACAAAAATCTTTCCCGTAGTTAGTAGACGCAATAACTTTTGTGCAAACCAATCAAAATACGCTTATTGTGATTTTTTTTACCAAACATATGTAGCAGAAAACAAATCCACTGCGGGTGTCAATACAAAGTTAAAGTGGAGTTCCGGCCTATTTTGCAACTTTAGTGATTCCTGGAATGCTCGCTATGCTGATCAACAATTGGGCATTTTAAATTTTTTTTCGGGGGTCCCTTACCTTATTTTCAGGGCATTTTTGATTGTACTTCCTCCTTCTTCCCCCTCTGTGGCCACGGCCACCGACATCACTTCCTCCTTTGCATTGCATCCTGGGAGCTGTTTGTCATCACTCCCAGGAGGCTGGAATCGGGAAGAACTCCCAGAACTCTCCCTGGAATCAGGAAGAACTCCCAGAACACTCCCTGGAATCAGGAAGAACTCTCAGAACACTCCCTGGAATCAGGAGGAATTCTCAGAACACTCCCTGGAATCAAGAAGAACTCCCAGAACACTCCGTGGAATCAGGAAGAACTCCCAGAACACTCCCTGGAATCAGGAAGAACTCCCAGAACACTCCCTGGAATCAGGAAGAACTGCCAGAGCACTCCCTGGAATCAGGAAGAACTCCCAGAACACTCCGTGGAATCAGGAAGAACTCCCAGAACACTCCCTGGAATCAGGAAGAACTCCCAGAACACTCCCTGGAATCAGGAAGAACTGCCAGAGCACTCCCTGGAATCAGGAAGAACTCCCAGAACACTCCGTGGAATCAGGAAGAACTCCCAGAACACTCCCTGGAATCAGGAGGAACTCCCAGAACACTCCGTGGAATCAGGAAGAACTCCTAGAACACTCCCTGGAATCAGGAAGAACTCCCAGAACTTTCCCTGGAATCAGGAAGAACTCCCAGAACACTCCCTGGAATCAGGAAGATCTCCCAGAACACTCCCTGGAATCAGGAAGAACTCCCAGAACACTCCCTGGAATCAGGAAGAACTCCCAGAACACTCCGTGGAATCAGGAAGAACTCCCAGAGCACTCCCTGGAATCAGTAAGAACTCCCAGAACACTCCCTGGAATCAAGAAGAACTCCCAGAACACTCCGTGGAATCAGGAAGAACTCCCAGAACTCTCCCTGGAATCAGGAAGAACACTCCCTGGAATCAAGAAGAACTCCCAGAACACTCCGTGGAATCAGGAAGAACTCCCAGAACACTCCCTGGAATCAGGAAGAACTCCCAGAACTCTCCCTGGAATCAGGAAGAACTCCTAGAACACTCCGTGGAATCAGGAAGAACTCCCAGAACTCTCCCTGGAATCAGGAAGAACTCCCAGAACACTCCATGGAATCAGGAAGAACTCCCAGAACTCTCCCTGGAATCAGGAAGAACTCCCAGAACACTCCCTGGAATCAGGAAGAACTTCCAGAACACTCCGTGGAATCAGGAAGAACTCCCAGAACACTCCCTGGAATCAGGAAGAACTCCCAGAACACTCCGTGGAATCAGGAAGAACTCCCAGAACACTCCCTGGGATCAGGAAGAACTCCCAGAACACTCCCTGGAATCAGGAAGAACTCCCAGAACACTCCCTGGAATCAGGAAGAACTCCCAGAACACTCCCTGGAATCAGGAAGAACTCCCAGAACACTCCCTGGAATCAGGAAGAAGGACACAGCAGATTACACTGCGGCTTCAGATGCCCACATCCAAGATGGCCGCGCCCAGACAGCGTTTTTAAAAGTAAGATTTTGACTAAGATCCAATACTGTACACCTTGTAAGTATGAGAATAGCGGTTCTGTAAAGGGCGATGGATTAGTATTATAGGGGTATTTTTAGTTAAAAAAGGTATCTGAGGCCGGAACTCCGCTTTAACGACACCCCCAGATCAGTTCGTATATCTCAGTGTGAACTGTCAGTTTGGACATGAATTTGATCGCATAGGTGTGAACTTTCATGAGATCTGATTCTAGTGCGGACCCAAAAAAAAGGGTCCTGTGCGAGTTGTGTTGGAATCTGATGTGAATTCAGCCATACAATCTGTATGGCTGAATTTGCATCGCACGGACATCGCATGTGATTTGGAAAGCAGTGCGCTCCGAATCACATATATCGCATGTATGTTAACGCAGGACTTTTTTTTTCCAGATTTAAGCGAAATCCATAATGAAATGGATGAACGAGTTTTGGGGTGGAGGAACTTGACTGGCCTGCAAAGAGTCCTGACCTCAACCTGATAGAACACAGTTGGGACGAATTAGAGCGGAGACTGCAAGCCGGGCCTTCTCATCTCATCCAACATCAGTGCCTGGCCTCTAGAAGAATGGTCGAACATTCCAATAGACACACTCCTAAACCTTGTGGACGGCCTCCCCAGAAGAGTTGAAGCTGTTATAGCTGCAAAGGATGGGCCAACTCAATATTGAACCCTATGGACTAAGACTGGGATGCCATTAAAGTTCATGTGTGCGTAAAGGCAGGCGTCCCAATACTTTTGGTAATATAGTGCATAATGTGAATGCAATTCTCTAATTGTGATATATGGATACTGTGCCCCAATTGTCATAAATAGAATATATAATTTATAACATACAATACATATATATAATTAGTAGGAATTTGAAGCATAACCTTTAGTTCCCGGTCATTCTGCTGCACAACAATCAGTTTGGAATTTTTGCCTTCACAATCCATTTCACTGTTCCACCATGTTTTCCATTCCTCGGAAAACCAGAAACATTTCATTCCAAAGAGGATCCATCCTGGAGGACAAAAGTCTGAAACAGAAACCCCCGGAAGAAGCAGTCAGTGAGGGTTCAGGGTGGGGGTGGGGAGAATGTCATGGTAAGTGATCTTCTGAGGGGAGGGTTGCCACCTTTCTGGCAAAAAAAAAATACTGGCCATGCTAATTTGCATAATTAATTATGTATGTGTAAAATCAGAGGAAGTGGTATAAGAAAAACATTTACACGGGGGAAATTTCCTAAATCACATAAAATAGGAAAAAGAAAAAAAACTTACACGCCTGTAAATAACATTTATTTATTGAACAAAAACAGACAATAGTTATTTTAGATAAATTCTTTAGGGACGCAGAGTATGACTTTGTTGTATTACAATATACTAGTTTGTAAACATAACAAATTCCATTTGCATACAATAAATCGCTGTGAATCGCTGGTACGCCTTGGAAGGAGGACTGAGGGACGCCGTGGGAGGAGGACAGAGGGATGCCGTGGGAGGAGGACAGAGGGATGCTGTGGAAGGAGGACTGAGGGACGCCGTGGAAGGAGGACAGAGGGACGCCTTGGGAGGAGGACTGATGGACGCCGTGGGAGGAGGACAGAGGGACGCCATGGAAGGAGGACAGAGGGACGCCGTGGGAGGAGGACTAAGGGACGCCGTGGGAGGAGGACAGAGGGATGCCGTGGGAGGAGGACTGAGAGACACCGTGGAAGGAGGCCTGAGGGACGCCGTGGGAGGAGGACAGAGGGATGCCGTGGGAGGAGGACTGAGGGACTTCGTGGAAGGAGGACTGAGGGATACCGTGGGAGGAGGACAGAGGGACGCTGTGGAAGGAGGACAGAGGGATGCTGTGGAAGGAGGACAGAGGGATGCTGTGGAAGGAGGACTGAGGGACGCCGTGGGAGGAGGACTGAGGGACGCCGTGGAAGGAGGAGTGAGGGATACCGTGGGAGGAGGACAGAGGGACGCCGTGGAAGGAGGACAGAGGGACGCCGTGGAAGGAGGACAGAGGGACGCCGTGGAAGGAGGACAGAGGGATGCCGTGGAAGGAGGACAGAGGGACGCCGTGGGAGGAGGACTGAGGGACGCCGTGGGAGGAGGACTGAGGGACGCCGTGGAAGGAGGACTGAGGGATACCGTGGGAGGAGGACAGAGGGACGCCGTGGAAGGAGGACAGAGGGACGCCGTGGGAGGAGGACAGAGGGATGCCGTGGAAGGAGGACAGAGGGACGCCGTGGAAGGAGGACGGAGGGGCGCTGTGGAAGGAGGACAGAGGGGCGCCGTGGAAGGAGGACAGAGGGACGCCGTGGAAAGAGGACAGAGGGGCGCCGTGGAAGGAGGACTGAGGGACACCGTGGAAGGAGGACTGAGGGACGCCATGGAAGGAGGACTGAGGGACGCCGTGGAAGCAAGACTGAGGGATGTCGTGGAAGAAGGACTGAGGGATGCTGTGGAAGGAGGACTGAGGGACGCCGTAGAAGGAGGATAGAGGGACGCCGTAGAAGGAGGATAGAGGGACGCCGTAGAAGGAGGATAGAGGGACACCGTGGAAGGAGGACTGAGTGACGCCGTGGAAGGAGGAATGAGGGACTCTTGGAAGAAGGACTGAGGGACGCTGTGGAAGGAGGACTGAGGGCCGCAGCATCTTTTAATTTGGGGGGGGGATATGAGCTGGGGGGTGGCTTGGGAGGGAAGATGACCCCTCTTCCCTCCCATAGCACCCCCCAGCACATTTCCTCTAGCCCCCCCATCACTCAACCATATGTGCATCTGTGCTAATTGCCCCCCTCCCCCTTCCTGGTTACTGTGTCCCCCCCTCACTTTGTTTAATCCTGACTGCTCTGAATTCCACAGACCGCACCTAGGAAACTGACTCAATTAAAACCTAGGTACAGAGATAGGTCATGGGGGCAATACTAATAGGCTTGTCTGTCCTTTATGAGAGACTGACTGCATACCAGATGCTAGAATAAAGTACTAAACACAGTATAATAATACTGCAATACTAGATATTTTATAGTGCTGCAATACTACAGAAGTTATAATAATGTTGAAATACTCACAAAATATACCAATGATGCAGTTCAAAAGATTTTATATTACTGCATTATTAAAGATGCTACAGTACGAAGGATGCAATAATAATAATGCAGATATAAAAAGGTTGCAATAATGGTAGAGCATTAGAGAGGGGGAAAGGGGAGAGACAGAGACAGGAGAGAGAGGGAGGGAGTGAAGGGGAGAGAGAGGGGGGGGGGAGAGAGAGAGGAGGGGAGAGGGAAGAGGGGGGAGAGGGGAGAGAGAGAGGGGGGGAGAGAGAGATGGGAGAGGGGGAGAGAGAGAGAGGAGAGAGAGAGAGAGGGGGAGAGAGATAGAGGGGAGAGAGAGAGAGGAGGGGAGAGGGAAGAGGGTGGAGAGGGGAGAAAGAGAGGGGAGAGGGGAGAGAGAGGGGGGGAGAGAGAGAGGAGAGGGGAGAGGGGGGAGAGAGAGATGGGAGAGGGGGAGAGAGAGAGGGGGAGAGAGAGATGGGAGAGAGAGAGAGGGGGGAGAGAGAGAGAGAGGGGAGAGAGAGTGAGGAGGGGAGAGGGAAGAGGGTGGAGAGGGGAGAGAGAGAGGGGAGAGGGGAGAGAGAGAGGGGTGGAGAGAGAGGGGAGAGAGAGAGGGGGGGAGAGAGAGGGGAGAGGGTAAGAGGGGGGAGAGAGAGATGGGAGAGGGAGAGAGAGAGATGGGAGAGGGGGAGAGAGAGAGGGGAGAGAGAGAGAGAGGGGAGAGAGAGAGGGGGGAGAGAGAGAGAGGGGGGAGAGAGAGGGGAGAGAGAGGGGAGAGAGAGAGAGGAGAGAGAGAGAGGGGAGAGAGAGAGAGGGGAGAGAGAGAGAGAGGAGAGAGAGAGAGGGGAGAGAGAGAGAGGGGAGAGAGAGAGGGGAGAGGGGGAGAGAGAGAGAGAGAGAGACTGCTCGGTCCTGCTCCGAGGTCTCCTGTCAGGCAGTTTCCCTTTCCCGCAGCGGCTCCACTGTGAAGATGCAGGGAGGAGGTGGGTGGAGTAAGACATTCAATAATAGGTGCGGAGGAGGACAAGGAAGATCCTCTTCTGCTCTGCATGCTGGGTCCTCTCCTCCTTTCATCCTCGGCACGTCACTAGACGCCAGGCGACTGGCAATCCTATCAACCAATCTAGCGCACAGTAAAGCAGAAACAGGGGCCGGACAACAGGTACATTAAACTTAGCTGCTGCAGCGGTAGAATGCCCGAATGGTCAGTCCACCCCTGCTCACTACTGATGCTGCGAGATAAAAATACCAGCAATTGCATTGTATTTATATTGTACCGGTACCGGCTGGGGATCCCCAAATACCGGCTATGCCGGTAAATTACCGGCTGGGTGGCAACCCTATGCCTGAAGGAGTGTCAATGAATTGTTACTGTCACAGTCCATGACACAGTGGAAATTAGGAAAAAATAAATAAACAGGATTACACGCCTTGAAAAAGTATTTATATCCTTTGAAATTTTCCACATTTTGTCATCTTACAACCAAAAACGTAAATGTACCGGCACATAATTGTGCCACTTTGTGTCGGCCTATCACATAAAATCCCAATAAAATACATTTACGTTTTTGGTTGTAACATGACAAAATGTGGAAAATTTCAAGGGGCATAAATACTTTTTTAAGGCACTGTATAAGATCAATTTTATCTTATAATTATCCCATGTGCAAAATTATATTTAAAAGTGGTGCTGCGCTCCCAAATGCTAATCTGCTAGTATCCCTTTAAATCTGTTTTCAGAGCAATTTTCAGAATCAGCAAATCATATCAAACCATATATACCATAAACAGAACAAACAATGTATCAGTCCATAAAGTGTCCTTTGGTATGAATTTACTTGCATATGCTCAATCTTTCATAAAAAAACAGGCTTGTGTTCACATATCCAAACGACGGCTTCCTTAACCACTTCCAGGCCTGCCCGCCGTGGATTTACATTACTACTTTGACCTTAAATACCGGGGTTATGGTAGCAGATAGCAGATTCAAAAAAGATAAGTGCTATACAGCACCCCCTTTCCTGCGCTCGGAACCTGGTCCTCAGGCTGCCTCAATCCCGGAACTCGTGCTGATAATAGGCATCCATGATGGCTAGGCTTTGCTGCCCCTTACGACCAGGGCGGTCGACCAAACACTGAAAATACAAAGCAAAGAAAAGGGCGCACCAGCCTAGCGCATTATCCTCAGGCTCTGAGGAAGAGGCACAGCCTCGAAACGCGTCAGCTCCTCTGGCATGAGGCAGATTTATGGAATTGATGTGCCTGAATTTCACGATTGTTTGTGAGTAGCTGATTTTAATTTTTCATTTAATAAACTCGCTGAGGATAATGCGCTAGGCTGGTGTGCCCTTTTCTTTGCTTTGTATTTTCAGCAGATAGCAGATAGCTGTCATAACCCCGGTATTTCTCTATGTGGTCAGCGGACCTCTTTCACATAAAAGTGGTCCCAGCAGTGGATTCGCCATGGGATCACTTTTACGGACGGTGGGAGAGGAGCCCCTCCAGCCGCTTCCTGGTTGTTTTCCCCGTAGCGGGGAAAGCGATCCAGTACTTCCGGATCCCAGGCAGGCAGTCGAGTAAGGGCAAGATGGTCCCCACTAGACTCTATGGTCTTGGAGGAACGGAGCTACGTCATATAGTATCTCACAAAAGTGAGTACACCCCTCACATTTTTGTAAATATTTTATTCTATCTTTTCATGTGACAACTGAAGAAATGACACTTTGCTACAATGTAAAGTAGTGAGTGTACAGCTTGTATAACAGTGTAAATTTGCTGTCCCCTCAAAATGACTCAACACACAGCCATTAATGTCTAAACCGCTGGCAACAAAAGTGAGTACACCCCTAAGTGAAAATGTCCAAATTGGGCCCAATAAGCCATTTTCCCTCCCCGGTGTCATGTGACTCGTTAGTGTTACAAGGTCTCAGGTGTGAATGGGGAGCAGGTGTGGTAAATTTGGTGTTATCGCTCTCACTCTCTCATACTGGTCACTTGAAGTTCAACATGGCACCTCATGGCAAAGAACTCTCTGGGGATATGAAAAAAAATAAAGAATTGTTGTTCTACATATAAATGGCCTAGGCCAGTGATGGCGAACCTTGGCACCCCAGATGTTTTGGAACTTCATTTCCCATGATTCTCATGCACTCATGGGAAATGTAGTTCCAAAACATCTGGGTTGCCAAGGTTTGCCATCACTGGCCTAGGCTATAAGAAGATTGCCAAGGCCCTAAAACTGAGCTGCAGCACGGTGGCCAAGATATGCATGTGGTCCCAGATATGCATAACTGAGGGGGACTATCCTGCCACAAATTCCCAGAGAGCTAAAAGTGGGGTTTAACTGAGGATATGGTCTGAAGGCTCCACTGAGGAGACTGCCTGCCTGAGCCTGGAGGAAGACATCCTAGTCCCAGGGACACTGTGATTGCAGACCTGAGAGAGGGATCCTAGTGAGTGTGGTTGCTGTTGACCCCTGGTGAACTAGTATTAATTTTTGCCTGGCCTGGAACATTGCTTATGGTGTCCCAGTGCTGTCCACTTCATATCACACTGCTCAAGGGACTGTTTTGAGAAGCAGCTGCAAAGGGAAGAGTGTCCTCACATCCCTGTTTAGTGTTCTGGAGTATCCCACAGCTTCCCTAAGCCTCGTTCAAGTTACTATGAAATAAACTTGAAAAAGGCAACTCCTAGACCAGTGATGGGGAACCTTGGCACCCCAGATGTTTTGGAACTACATTTCCCATGACGCTCATGCCCTCTGCAGTGTAGTTGAGCATCATGGGAAATGTAGTTCAAAAACATCTTAGGGTCTCAAGGTTTGCCATCACTGCCCTAGACTGGTAACTGAACCAGAGGAGTGGATGTTACTGTTTGCCTGGCTGCCACTGCACTAGTGGAAAAAGGATTCTAGGACAATATCCCCCTGGACAATATCCCCCTGGACAATATCCACCGGACAATATCCCCCCGGACAATATCCTCCCTGGACAATATCCCCCTGGACAATATCCTCCCTGGACAATATCCCCCTGGACAATATCCTCCCTGGACAATATCCCCTAGACAATATCCCCCCTCTAACCCTATGTCCCGGGGGATATTGCTCGGGGATGTTGTCCCGGGAGAATATTATCCGGGGGGATGTTGTCCCGGGTGGATTATGTCCAGGGGGATGTTTTCCGGGGGGATATTGTCCGCGGGTATATTGTCCTGATACCTGGAAGAAGAACCTGAGAAAGAAATTAATGTCTCTTTTGGGGATTAGCGCTACACATAAATCCTTAAAGCCCCAACATTACCCGGATCAACAAACAGTCTTATACTCATGTGGCCAACCTATCGAGCAAAATGTAGATCAGCAGCAAGGCCTTCAGAGATGGCAGCTTTGCCAGCTTTTAGAATCTCCTAGGCCAGATGCGTAGGACTGTAAACCCAGCACATGCTAAACCCATAACTGGCCTTCCTGGCAGGGGAACCTCATACTATAGCCAGTGACACCAGGGCCAGCGATACCTATAGGCAAGGTAGGCACTGGCCTAGATCATACATCAGTAGGGGGCGCCACACCAGCATGTCGCTGGCGTGTTAATCAAGCACGCTGGTGCTGTTTGACTTCCTGGTCTCCAGGCTGGGTCCAGAGGCGCAGATGCGGGCCTGCAGGCCATGGCTAAAGAAATAAGTGGAGAGGCGCTGAAAAAAACCTCCACCCCCACCATCTCCCCCGTATACTTGGGCAGGGCAAAGGGAGTGGAGTCAAGGGTGGAGCGAGGGGGGGGCGGCAAAAGGAGGTTTCACCTACGGCATTGATGGCGAACCTATGGTACGCGTGCCACAGCTGGCACGCAGAGCCCTCTCTGTGGGCACGCAAGCAGTCTGGTGATCGCAGGTAGAGGGAGATCCATGGAGAGTCCAGGTTTGTGGCAGCGGGAGAGTGGCAGCAAACAGCGGCGAGGGCGAGGTGTGGGAATCTATGCACAAGGCAGGTGAGTGGGCGGTCCCGCAACCTCCACGGGGTAGATGAAGAGATAGGCCGGAGAGCCCAGGAGAGAGAAAAAAGCTTCACTACATCCTTGACCCCCGAAGAGGTGAGCAGCGGGCACAGCATCCACGGTGCTCTCCTGAGCCTGAACTCCTCAAACCTCCCCTCTGCTAAAACACCAACAGTGAGGCCAGGAGAACGAGGATGGACAGGAGGCACAGGCTACAAGGGAGCCACCAGAAGGAACAAACAGAGCAGCAGAGAGCACACGGAGACTGGCATGGAAGGTACCAGTCATGATCATACACAGACCTACCTGCAGACAGAGACTGGGGGGGGGGGGGGCAGAGCAGCTACTGCAAATAGGGACAGAGCTAAGGGTCTTTCTCTCTCATCTCCCTGTATCTCTCACTCCCTCCTGTATCTCTCAGCCCCCCATCTCTCTCAGCCCCCTTCTCTCTCTCTCTCAACCCCCATCTCTCAGTCCACTTAATTTGCATGGTCCCACCCACCACCCTGAAACAAAGAAAACCCTTATTTTTTGGATTTGTGATGGAAGCCCTTTATAAGAAGCACAAATTCCCCTGCTTCCCCTATCAACGCCCCCGAATTCAAGTAGTCCCCTTCCTGTATTGCTGTGGCCTTTGTCTACATTCTTCACTCTACTGTCCCTGTGTGGTAAATCCTCATAGATATCTATTGGGTAATCACTCGAGGCCAGAGGCAGTTTAGAGATGGTCCCAAAGAAAGCCAGTACAGTGAAGATATTAGGAGAAGGACGTAAAGAATGTGAAAGACTGTAACACGAAGGAAAGTATGCATCTGGGTAGGGGGAAAAAATTGAAAAGTGATAAATACCTGTAATACCTTTTTGATACTTCTCCAGTTTTGATCTTGCATCTTTTAGCATTTCCTCCTTTGCTTGTCTTTCAGCTGTAGAATTCTGTTCCTCCGACTGGCACTGCAGCAGAGAGCTGTTCAGCTCCATAATACCCTGTATTGCCTTCTCCAGCTCCATACTGGTCTTCTGCAGGTCACTCTTGGTGACCTCCAGGTTTTTCTCCCCTAGTTCCAGGAGGTCCTTTTGACTCCTGAGGCTCTGAGTCATACTGCTGCTCTTTGTCTCATGATCATTCATCGACTTCTGGAAATCATTGGACAGTTGGACATCTGCAACATGTGACAAAAACAGACTAATGTAATAGGGCAAAGCAAAGAGGCAAGACTTTGGAGAAGTTTAGAAACCCAACAAATTGATGTTTTTGTGTACAATTTTGTTTGTTTTGGCTCCCCTGCTGACAGAGTCTGTAGAGGTAAAAAGAAAAACTCCATATGTGACAATATAAAGAATAGGGTAAAGAATCCTATAACGTTGTACAATACTTAATTGACCTACTGATTACCAACAATACAGACCTGCTCACGGATATAGAAATACGGGACAACTTAGGAAACAGTGACCATAGGTCAATTAGTTTCAGTATTACTCATAGTAATAGGAAACATAAGGGTAATATAAGGACACTGAATTTCAAAAGAGCCAATTTCCCAAAACTGCGCTCTCTGCTAGAAAATATCAAATGGGATAGAACCCTGGGAACAAAGAACACGGAGGAAAAATGGGAGTGCTTCAAGAGCATACTTAACAAGGGGATTGGCCAGTGTATTCCAAAGGGAAATACATTTAAAAGAGCAAAACTAAACCCTGGTTGGCTAAACTCGTGGCCACTCAATAAAACTAGAGGAAAAACGGTTTAACCTTAAAATACACAAGGGGTTCTTCACTGTCAGAGCGGTAAGGATGATGAATTCTCTTCCACAAGCAGTGGTATCAGCAGGGAGCATCGAGAGTTTCAAAAAACTATTAGATGGGAACCTTAAAGACCACAACATACAGGGGTATACAATGTACTAACACACACACATCATAGGTTGAACTGAATGGACTGATGTCTTTTTTCAACCTCACAAACTATGTAACTATGTAACTTAAAACATTTATGAATGGACTTTTGGCATTTGTTTTTTTTAAAAACAGAATTGCTTTTCGTGATATTGAGGATTCCTGGGTGGAGAGAAGTACAGAACACATTAAATTGCAGATGTTTTTTTTATCCCAAATCAGAAACATTGGGAATATGGCACTTTATTTCAGGGAAGGTGCACACTCCACATACAAACATTGCTTCTAATTGCAGACGGACGGTGACTCTTTCTAGGTAAACAATGGGAAATACCTTACAGCTGGGGGATTTCCTGCTCTTCTCCTGAAGTCCCATGCTGTGCCTTGGCAGCATCCGAGTCCTTCTCTGCTCTGCTGTGGCGGTGCCTTTGTTTTAAAAATGGCGCCAGGCGGCACCATTACGTAACTGCACATGCGCCCGCCCGGCGCATGTGCAGTTACGTTGTCGGCCCGCAACCATTTTTTTACGGGCACCGGCTGCCCGTAACGGGCGATTTACGGGCAGCCTGATTAACAGGCCCGGACAATGTAAATGACCCGGGACTGGCTCATATTTGCCGGGACTGTCCAGGCAAAAACGGGACAGTTGGCAGGTATGCTCTCTGTGGGAGTCTACTGCATACAGACATCAGGATGAAAAAGACAGCAACGGGCCTTGTTGGTGAATATTCAGCTCAGAAAATGGGGGGAAAAAGGGGTAACAAAACTTTTTTTAAATGTTTCCATACCCTTGAAAGGATATGTAGATCCTTACAATGAACATCTTTAACCATTCGAACTCCAGAAGATTTTACCTCCTTCATGACCAGGCCATTTTTTGATATACCGCACTGTGCTACATTAACTGGTGATTGCGTAGTCATGCAACACTGTACATACATTAAATTTATATAATTTTTTTTACACTAATAGAGCTTTCTTTAGGTGGTATGTGATCACTTAGGTGGTATGGATAACTTCAAATGGGAGAGTAATATTTATCAACAATATCTATCAAGAAATATGAAGATTTGATCCCACTTTACACTGTGAGACCTATAGCCTGTTGCCATGAAGTCTGACTCCTAAATAATCATAGCAATACGTAGATGTGTATTTCATGTACGTCAGTGTAGGAGACGGACAGACTGTCATTGGCAGTCTTGTCTTATTGTCGGTTTTGAGGTGGGATGTGGATTGTGTTAAGTCTGCCTGTCCCATTGTTAAATGTTAATGACCTCACATTGTTCTGTCAAGATGGCTAGATAATTAGTTCAGGTTTATTCTGTTTCTGTATACAATTCCATCTGCATATGCTAATGTAATCAGACTCACCTGACCTGATAGTGTATATAATGTGTGTGAGTGGGTTTAATAAACAGTTCTACTTCACGTTCAGTCTAGAGTCCTGTCTCTTATTGGGGGAATTTTCTACAAGGGATTGCTATGGTCTTCATACTCCCTTAAATAACCACTAAGCTCTTGTAAGAGCTTGTTCCTGTTCCTGTTACTGCTTCACTCTCTGGGGAAAGAGCGGTTCATCCACTGGAACCTGGAGCCTTGTCGTAGGTCCAGGGTGGGTAGGAGACGGCGAGATCCCAACCAAGCTGCGGCGGTTCGTGGGGTCTGCGATGGTTATGGTGTCTGGTGGAGTGCTTGGAGCCCTCAGGAAACACTAGGAGTATGCGTCAACGGAGGTACCCAGTCAGGGTGCCGGTTGATCGGTTACAATCACACATTGTTTTAGATAATGAGGCACAGCTGACTCATGGCTAATCCCATCATAGAGGATCATTAGGAGTTTAGTCAAATTAGCCAACATATACTAGAAACATTTTGCTGATTAAACAACTAGCCACCTGGACACTTAGAGGTCTCATTGCAGGTCAGACTTGCCGGCAGGGGCGGTCGGTGCTTTGGGGGAACAGGGGAGCGGCCCCCCCTATTCATGCGTCCGGCCCCCTAATCTACATGCGGGGCGCCGGACGCATGGAGGTCAATGGGTTTTTTTTTCTTCTGAAGCACTTTATTAGAGCCAGAGGCTCTAATAGACTTCAGAAAAGGGTGGACCCAGGGCACAGAGCAGTGCGCCCTGAGCCCACCCATTGTGTGACAATAGCGAATGAAAATTCGCTATTGTCACACGGATCCTCGTCCTGGCCAATCAGGAAGCGGATCCGAGACCCGTTTCCTGATTGGCCGAAAGGTGAACCTTTGCCATTGGCCAAGGAGGTGGAGGAGGGAGATGCTGAGGACTGAGGAGAAGCCGCTGCAGCAGGTAAGTGCACTGGTCTCTCTGCACGCTGGTCACTCTGCATTGAAGGGGGCACGCTGTGGTCACTCTACATTGAAGGGGGCACACTGTGGTCACTCTACATTGAAGGGGGCATGCTGGGGTCACTCTGCATTGATGGGGGCACGCTGTGGTCACTCTACATTGAAGGGGGCACACTGTGGTCACTCTACATTGAAGGGGGCATGCTGGGGTCACTCTGCATTGATGGGGGCATGCTGTGGTCACTCTGCATTGATGGGGGCACGCTGTGGTCACTCTACATTGAAGGGGGCACGCTGTGGTCACTCTGCATTGAAGGGGGCATGCTGTGGTAACTCTGCATTGAAGGGGGTACGCTGTGGTCACTCTATATTGAAGGGGGCATGCTGTGGTCACTCTACATTGAAGGGGGCACGCTGTGGTCACTCTGTATTGATGGGGGCATGCTGTGGTCACTCTACATTGAAGGGGGCATGCTGTGGTCACTCTACATTGAAGGGGGCACGCTGTGGTCACTCTGCATTGATGTGGGCAAGCTGTGGTCACTCTACATTGAAGGGGGCAAGCTGTGGTCACTCTACATTGAAGGGGGCATGCTGTGGTCACTCTGCATTGAAGGGGGCACGCTGTGGTCACTCTACATTGAAGGGGGCATGCTGTGGTCACTCTACATTGAAGGGGGCACAGCTGTGGTCACTCTACATTGAAGGGGGCACACTGTGGTCACTCTACATTGAAGGGGGCATGCTGGGGTCACTCTGCATTGAAGGGGGTACGCTGTGGTCACTCTATATTGAAGGGGGCATGCTGTGGTCACTCTACATTGAAGGGGGCACGCTGTGGTCACTCTGTATTGATGGGGGCATGCTGTGGTCACTCTACATTGAAGGGGGCATGCTGTGGTCACTCTACATTGAAGGGGGCACGCTGTGGTCACTCTGCATTGATGTGGGCAAGCTGTGGTCACTCTGCATTGAAGGGGGCATGCTGTGGTCACTCTACATTGAAGGGGGCATGCTGTGGTCACTCTGCATTGATGGGGGCATGCTGTGGTCACTCTGCATTGAATGGGGCACACTGTGGTCACTCTACATTGAAGGGGGCACGCTGTGGTCACTCTACATTGAAGGGGGGCACGCTGTGGTCACTCTGCATTGAAGGGGGCACGCTGTGGTCACTCTACATTGAAGGGGGCACGCTGTGGTCACTCTACATTGAAAGGGGCATGCTGTGGTCACTTTGCATTGAAGGGGGCATGCGGTGGTCACTCTACATTGAAGGGGGCACGCTGTGGTCACTCAACATTGAAGGGGGCACGCTGTGGTCAATCTATAATTTAGGGGGCACGCTGTGGTCACTCTATATTGAAGGGGGCATGCTGTGGTCACTCTACATTGAAGGGGGCATGCGGTGGTCACTCTACATTGATGGGGCCACGCTGTGGTCACTCTACATTGAAGGGGGCACGCTGTGGTCACTCTGCATTGATGGGGGCACGCTGTGGTCACTCTGCATTGATGGGGGCACGCTGTGGTCACTCTGCATTGATGGGGCACGCTGTGGTCACTCTGCATTGATGGGGGCACGCTATGGTCACTCTGCATTGATGGGGGCACGCTGTGGTCACTCTGCATTGATGGGGGCACGCTGTGGTCACTCTGAATTGATGGGGGCACGCTATGGTCACTCTGCATTGATGGGGGCACGCTGTGGTCACTCTGCATTGATGGGGGCATGCTGTGGTCACTCTGCATTGATGGGGGCACGCTGTGGTCACTCTGCATTGATGGGGCACGCTGTGGTCACTCTGCATTGATGGGGGCACGCTATGGTCACTCTGCATTGATGGGGGCACGCTGTGGTCACTCTGCATTGAAGGGGGCACTTTGTGGTCACTCTGCATTGAAGGGGGCACACTATACCTTGATTACTGAAGGCCCCTTTCACACTTTTGTGACCTCAAAGTCATGCAATTTTTTGCTGCATTTTTTGCCACAAAGCAATGCCTATTACATTTTTCTGTTTGCTTCCCCCCAGCCGGCATCGAGCTCACAAAGTAGAATACACAATATTACAGACAATTTGTGAGTTAAATTTGCATAATTAACAATGCAAACAGTGATTTCCCCCCTCCTCAGACTATAAGGCAACAGATTATAGCAGGAGACCAACTTACAATAAACACATTATGGCAGGGGACCCCAGTGGTTTGAGCGGATTACATTAACATCTACAGTCATTGCTGGTTTGAGGCATAGACACCCCAAATATGGATATGGAACCTCCAGTTCCCAGAGACTGTGTGGTTTGGGGAGACATAAACTTGAATCAGAAACAAGACCCCTCCACGGATCCCCCAGGCATACACCTTCCGAAGAGTAGTGTTTCCCTAAATGCCAGGGCCCATAGTCAGTGGGTAAGAGGCTCGCTCCCAGTCCTCTCCAAAAGCCCTTGTCCCAGCTAGGTCTGTCACATTAATGACACTGGCTGGGAAAATAAACAAAGCGATCGTTCCCTCTGTTAAGAGCCATGTGTTGTTTGTCATGAATCATTGGCCGGGGTCAGCTGACAAACTCCCGCTGTGTCAAACCACATAGGAGTAGGGGAGGGAGGGGGGGGGGGGGTGCACAGGTGCCTCCCAACCCGGAAACTGCTTTTGACATACAGTTAGTTATTGAGTTATTGTTCCTGTACGGGCCGCCCCGTCACAGTAAATGTATTGTGGCAAATCCGGGAAGCAGTTAATTTGCTCCCTTCTGGTCTGTTTAACCTCTTGCTGACTAGCCGCCGCAGTTATACGGCAGCAGGTCAGCAGGTTCCCGCGAATCGTCGTACCTGTACGGTGGTTCATGGGAGAGCCCCTCTGGGCACACGTACGCCGCCGGAGGCCACTCGACAGCTGGGAAACAGAGGCACGGGGCCGGCGGCCGCGATTGCCGCCGGGCACCCGCGATCGCTCCCCGTGAAGAGAGAATAGCGGTCTGCTGTTGTAAACACAGAAAACCGTTGTTTCTCTCTGGTATCAACACAGAGCCCCTGTGTTCCTACTATTTAGGAATACAGGTCTCTGTGTTGATATTACAAACCCATCCCCCCCACAGTTAGAAATCACCCCCTAGGCTCACACTTAACCCTTTTATTGCCCCTGGGTTAACCCCTTCCCTGCCAGTGTCATTAGTACAGTGACAGTGCATATTTTTAGCACTGATTACTGTAGTAATGTCACTGGTCCCCCCAAAAGTGTCAAAAATGTCAGTTAGGCGTCCGATCTGTCCGCCGCAATGTCTCAGTCCCGCTAAAAATCGCAGATCGCCGCCATTACTAGTATCAAAAAATAAATAAATAAAAATGACATAAATCTTTCCCGTAGTTTGTAGACGCGATAACTTTTGCGCAAACCAATCAATATACTCTTATTGGGATTTTTGTTTTTACCAAAAATATGTAGCAGGATACAAATTGGCGTAAAATGATAAAAAATAAAAATATATATTCTTTTTATTGGGAATGTTATATAGCAGAAAGTGCATGAGAGCAGCAGCTCTCCCATGTCTGTCTCTCTCTCTCCTCATTGTCTCACAAGCCATTGACTCCTGCTGCTGTCAATCACAGTCAGTGTGCCAATGAGGAGAGAGCAGGGGGTGGGGCTGTGTGTGAATGAGCACACAGAGTGTGGCTCGGGAGCGAGCTTGCTCAAGTGCCCCCATAGCAAGAAGCAAGAGGCAGTCACTCAGCAGGGGGAGGAGCCAGGACCGCCACTGGTGGTAGACCCAGAGGAAGAGGATGTGGGCTTTTCTGTGCAAAACTATTAGACAAACTAGGTAAGTATAATATATATATATTTTATTTATTTTACTTTTTTTGTTAATGCTTTCCCTTAGAATTACTTTAAAAATTTTGTGAATTACTTACATTTCACAGTCAAGCCAATGAGAGCCGCTAACAAAACCAGACAGAGCAGCAGGAAGACCAGAGAAAGGTGCAGAGCCCACTTCTGGAGGCCTAAGATACAAGAACAGAGGCATTACTTCCCAGACCATGACAAGACCTTCATCATATATAAGAGATCATTCTTTCATAGAGAAATGAAGGTTGTACATATTTTATTATTATTAATGTTATACGGGATTTATTTAGCGCTTTACAACCTGAGGGCAGACAATACAGTTACAATACAATTCAATACGGGAGGAATCAGAGGGCCCTGCTCGTTAGAGCTTACAATCTAAAACAGAGGGCTTCTCTGAAGAGATGGGTTTTCATGGATCGTCTAAAAGCAAGCAGAATAGGAGATAATCAGACAGATTGGGATAGGGAGTTCCATAGTATGGGAGAAGCTCTGAAAAAGTCCTGGAGGCAAACATGGGAGGAGGTGACGAGGAAAGAACGAAAAGGATGATTAGGTTGGTATTTTGAGACTAGGATAGTGATGAAGCTGGGGGCCGAGTTTTGGATGGCTTTGTAAGTTGATGTTAGTATTTTGAATATAATTTATTTGGTGAGTGGAAGCCAGTGGAGGGATTGTCAGAGAGGGGTAGCAGATACTAAGCGCTTGGTAAGGAGGATGAGCATGGCAGCAGCAGTCATGATGGACTGAAGGGGGGATAGCCTATGCAAAGGTAATCCAATGAGAAGGCAGTTACAGTAGTTGAGACGAGAGATGATCAGGGAGTGAATTAGGAGCTTTGTGGTGTCATTGGTTAGTAGGTTGAGGTGGCAAGATTTGGACAGTGATTGGATGTGGGGCCTAAAGGATAGATCAGAGTCCAGAATTGCACCTAGAACCTTGGCATGTGGGGAAAGGTTGATGGTTGTACCATCGATCTTGACAGAGAAATCAGGGAAAGGGGCATGTGGGGGGAGGAAATATTATTAGCTCAATTTTGGACAGGCTGAGTTCGAGGAAGTGGTGTGATAACCAGGCTGATATGTCTGTTAGTAAATTAGTGATACGTGAGGAAACTGAATGAGGGGTAAAGAGATAAATTTGGGTGTCATACATTTAGAGATGGTATTGAAAGCCATGGGAGGCTGACACAGGGAGGAGGTATAGGTCGAAAATAGGAGAGGTCCAAGAACAGAACCTTGGGGAACTCCAACAGAGAAAGGAAGAGGAGAGGAGGAAGTAGAATCGTAAGTAACGCCAAAAGTGCGGTTGAATAAGTAGGAAGAGAACCAGCGAAGAGTACAGTCACGAAGAGCAAGGCTTGGAGTTTTTTTGAGGAAGAGGGAGTGGTCAACTGTATCAAAGGCAGCAGGAAGGTCCAGGAGTAGGAGTACAGCAAAGTGTCCATTGGCTTTGGCCATTAGTAGACCATTTGTTAGTTTTAGGAGAGAAGTTTCTGTGGAGTGTTGAGGGAGAAATCCAAACTGAAGGGGATCAAGTAGGTTATTCTCGGTGAGGTGGTCACTTAGTCTGTTGTAGACCAGACGTTCAAGGAGTTTGGATAAAAAGGGGAGCAAGGAGATGGGGCATAGTTTGTTAAGATTAATGGGGTGCAGTGAGGGCTTTTTAAGTATGGGGGGGGAGACAAGTGCATGTCTTAGAGAGTTGGGGAAGTTGGGGAAGATGCCAGAAGAGAGGGAGAGATTGAAGATGGGAGTTTTTTCTGACTATAATCCCTCTCAATTATTCATCTGCACATCAGTCACTGGGATAACTTACCAAATCAAAGTGACCATCAATTGAGATACGTAGGACAATTTTTACTGGTGTATCAGAGCCAATGTCTGTATTGCAGGGAGCCGACAATACATTACAGCCGCAAGCAAGTTAAATTGACATTTTTTTCCTTTTGAAATGTCAGAATTGCTGCAGCAAGAGCTATACATCGTACAGATGCGCCACTTTACTGGCACATTATGGGAACCCCCCAGGCATGATATTTAAAGGAGTTTTTCATTTTTATTGTTTCACTTTAAGCATTATTAAAATCACTGCTCCTATAAAAACGATTGATACATGTCCCCCAGGGCAGTACCCAGGTCCCGATACACTTTTTGTGGCAATAACTTGCATATAAGCCTTTAAAATTAGGATTTTTGATTTTTCATGTTCGTGTCCCATAGACTTTAATGGAGTTTGCTAGAACTTTTTCCCTGTTCGAGATGTTCTGGTGCAAACTGAACAGGGGGGTGCTCGGCCAATCACTAATCACAATGTGTGCTGCAGGTACAATGGCTGGTTTCCCCTCTCCCTTAGTTCTTAAAGTGGTTGTAAAAATCGCACATGAAATACTTACCTTAGAACGAAGCCCTCCAGCGGCCTGCTGTCACCACTGAGAGGGCTGACATCTTCCTCTGATCTTTCTTCCAGGTTCTTGTGCTCTGGCTGTGTGAGTGGTTGGAGCCACAGTGACATGCACAGGGAGCCCTTGGTTGTGGCACGAAGCTCTGAAGATCCAGCAAGGTGTGCCAGACCTTCAGAGTGCATACGCAGGTGCAGGGCTGCCATTAGGGGGGAACAGCCTATACACATGTACAAGGCCTGGGTATCCCGAGGGGCCCGGCTGCCCGAGCACCAACCAATACTGTAAGATTGAGATGTTGAAGCTGTAGTAACTAGCAATTGCTAAAGCAGGACAGCCACAGAGTGAGTCTCTGCCTTTGCCTCTGCAGATGTATATGCTGGATTAGGATGTCTCTTTTCTGGATTGGGCTGTCTCTTTGCTGAATATACTGTATGGGGATGTCACTTTGCTGAATTGGGATGTCTTTATGCTGGATTGGGATATCTCTGTGTTGAATATTTGGGGACTATATGGGGAGTTGTAATATAGTAAGGTGTTATAGTGTTAAACTAAAAGTGGGTGTACTGACAGACTCAGTGGGATGACCAGTGGATGGATTCTGTATGACAGCCAGTGAATGGGCCCTGGGGAATGTTAGTGGTTGGACCCAGGGGGCCCAGGCCTTAAGCTTTTTTAGGGGCCCCAAAATGTCTGATGGCTGCCCTCCAGGGTGAATATCTCCTAAACGGTGCACATTTAGGAGATATATTTATTTTACCTACAGGTAGCCTTAGTATAGGCCTTATTATAGGCTTATCCTGTAGGTATAAATCATAAAGTGGGCTTTACTACCGCTTTGAGATGAAGCCTGAACTCCCACAATTAATCTGTTTCCTTTCTTCAGAATAAGGAATGATGGGAGCTTTTACTAAAATTATTTTTGAAAAAAAATCTCTTACTCTATTGAAGCAAAAAAGAAAAATCCTGGTAGGCTTCTCTGTTTATCCTTCCCAAGTTCATTGTTCCCCTATTTTCTAGGGACGTCGCCACGGCCTTCACAGGGATCCTTGAGGGACAAGCCTTGGCACCATACAGTAACACGCTGTGATATATCCAGTACCGAGAATATACTCCTTGTTTCCTAGCCTGGTATCTCTAATCTCCCTGATGGGTGGTAGTGTTTTTAAAACATGGCTCTCTGGTCTATACAAGTGACTCCGGTGGCATTGACAAAGCCATATCCAATAGACCCCTGAAGAAGGGTATACTTGAAACGCGTTGGGTCTCTCTGGAACCTATGCGCTTGTTCAGTCACTTGTCCACATGTCCTATCGTTGATAGCCGTGATATGCCAAGTTTTTAGTATTCATTTGTTCATTGTATGTACATTTCGAGGGTGACTTCAATAGACATCTGTGCATGAACCCGCTCAGATGTCTTTTAAGTCGCCCCCCCCCCCCCCCCCCCGAAGATGGACTGAAATGCAGCTTTGAGTTCAGATGACGTTGCACGATTTCAAAGCCACGATCAATGTGAAAGAGACAGGAAAGTGCTAATTAAGTACTTCAGCCCCCGAAGGTTTACCCCCCTTCATGACCAGGCCCTTTTTTGTGATACGGCACTGCATTACTTTAACTGACAATTGCTGTACCCGGATTCATTTTTGGTCCTTTTTTTACCTCATATAGAGCTTTCTTTTGGTGATACCTAACATGTCACGTTTTAAAATTGCCTGTGGAATGGCGGCAAACTTTGGTGCTTAAAACTCTCCATGGGCAACACTTTAAACGCCTTTACAGATTACCAGTTTAGAGTTACACAGGAGCTCTGGTGATAGAATTATTGCTCTTGCTCTGATGTTCGTGACAATACTTCACATGTGTAGTGCGATCACCATTTACATATGCGTGCGACAGTAATGTGCGTTCACTCCCTTCCATGATCCCCTCCCTTCGGACACTGGGCCGCAGGGCAGTATTCCAATATGATAACAACCCCAAATACACCTCCAAGATGACCACTGCCTTGCTAAAGAAGCTGAGGGTAAAGGTGATGGACTGGCCAAGCAAGTCTCCAGACCTAAACCCTACTGAGCATCTGTGGGGCATCCTCAAATGGAAGGTGGAGGAGTGCAAGGTCTCTAACATCCACCAGCTCTGTGATGTCATCATGGAGGAGTGGAAGAGGACTCCAGTGGCAACCTGTGAAGCTCTGGTGAACTCCATGCCCAAGAGGGTTAAGGCAGTGCTGGAAAATAATGGTGGCCACACAAAATATTGATAATTTGGGTCCAATTTGGACATTGTCACTTAGGGGTGTACTGACTTTTGTTGCCAGCGGTTTAGACATTAATGGCTGTGTGTTGAGTTATTTTGAGGGAACAGCAAATTTACACTGTTATACAAGCTGTACACTCACTACTTTACATTGTAGCAAAGTGTCATTTCTTCAGTGTTGTCACATGAAAAGATAGAATAAAATATTTACAAAAATGTGAAGGGTGTACTTACTTTTGTGAGATACTGTATATATATTTATATATATCCAAAATCTATTTACTCAGCGTGACATCATCTTTTATATTTTACAAAAAAATTGGGTTATGTATTTATTTATTTTTTTTGCATTTAAATTTTAATACATTTTATTTTTTCCCAAGAATCGCTTTTAAAAAAACTGCTACGTAAATACCGTGTAACATAAAAAACTTAAAACCCACCACCACTTTATTCTCTAGGACCTCGGCTTTAAAAAAAATGAATTAAAAAAAAAAAAAAAAAATATATATATATATATATATATATATATATATATATATATATATATATATACAGTGCCTTGCGAAAGTATTCGGCCCCCTTGAACTTTGTGACCTTTTGCCACATTTCAGACTTCAAACATAAAGATATAAAACTGTAATTTTTTGTGAAGAATCAACAACAAGTGGGACACAATCATGAAGTGGAACGAAATTTATTGGATATTTCAAACCTTGTTAACAAATAAAAAACTGAAAAATTGGGCGTGCAAAATTATTCAGCCCCTTTACTTTCAGTGCAGCAAACTCTCTCCAGATGTTCAGTGAGGATCTCTGAATGATCCAATGTTGACCTAAATGACTAATGATGATAAATAGAATCCACCTGTGTGTAATCAAGTCTCCGTATAAATGCACCTGCACTGTGATAGTCTTAGAGGTCCGTTTAAAGCGCAGAGAGCATCATGAAGAACAAGGAACACACCAGGCAGGTCCGAGATACTGTTGTGGAGAAGTTTAAAGCCGGATTTGGATACAAAAAGATTTCCCAAGCTTTAAACATCCCAAGGAGCACTGTGCAAGCGATAATATTGAAATGGAAGGAGTATCAGACCACTGCAAATCTACGAAGACCTGGCCGTCCCTCTAAACTTTCAGCTCATACAAGGAGAAGACTGATCAGAGATGCAGCCAAGAGGCCCATGATCACTCTGGATGAACTGCAGAGATCTACAGCTGAGGTGGGAGACTCTGTCCATAGGACAACAATCAGTCGTATACTGCACAAATCTGTGCTTTATGGAAGAGTGGCAAGAAGAAAGCCATTTCTTAAAGATATCCATAAAAAGTGTTGTTTAAAGTTTGCCACAAGCCACCTGGGAGACACCAAACATGTGGAAGAAGGTGCTCTGGTCAGATGAAACCAAAATCAAACTTTTTGGCAACAATGCAAAACTTTTGTTTGGTGTAAAAGCAACACAGCTCATCACCCTGAACACACCATCCCCACTGTCAAACATGGTGGTGGCAGCATCATGGTTTGGGCCTGCTTTTCTTCAGCAGGGACAGGGAAGATGGTTAAAATTGATGGGAAGATGGATGGAGCCAAATACAGGACCATTCTGGAAGAAAACCTGATGGAGTCTGCAAAAGACCTGAGACTGGGACAGAGATTTGTCTTCCAACAAGACAATGATCCAAAACATAAAGCAAAATCTACAATGGAATGGTTCACAAATAAACATATCCAGGTGTTAGAATGGCCAAGTCAAAGTCCAGACCGGAATCCAATTGAGAATCTGTGGAAAGAACTGAAAACTGCTGTTCACAAACGCTCTCCATCCAACCTCACTGAGCTCGAGCTGTTTTGCAAGGAGGAATGGGAAAAAATTTCAGTGTCTTGATGTGCAAAACTGATAGAGACATACCCCAAGCGACTTACAGCTGTAATCGCAGCAAAAGGTGGCGCTACAAAGTATTAACTTAAGGGGGCTGAATAATTTTGCACGCCCAATTTTTCAGTTTTTTATTTGTTAAAAAAGTTTGAAATATCCAATAAATTTCGTTCCACTTCATGATTGTGCCCCACTTGTTGTTGATTCTTCACAAAAATTTACAGTTTTATATCTTTATGTTTGAAGCCTGAAATGTGGCAAAAGGTCACAAAGTTCAAGGGGGCCGAATACTTTCGCAAGGCACTGTATATAATGTTTAAGGGTTTTATGTACTTTTCGAGCAAAAAAAAAATGATTTTCACATGTATACAAAAAGTGCTACAAAATGCCTGGTCTTCAAATGGATAAAGGGTAGGGTGGTCTGTTTACTCTTATGCCAGTCAGCTATGTTTTTTGATTGGAGCTGCTCTAACCCCAGCCCTTTTTTGAAATGTAGATCAGATTTTATATATTTTAATAAAATTATTCATGGTATCTCACTAAAGATATTGGCAATACTGCAACGGCAGGTTCTCTTTATTGAGGCATCAGGGGTGGGGTCTATTCGATTCTTGATGTCTCATCTGCCTTTTACTGAAGCTAATGGAGCAGAGATCTCACTTCATTAGCTTCTTTCCTGGCCACAGCTGGAGGCGAACCCAGAAGTGATGTAATAATTGTAGCTTCCAGGTTCACTAGCTGCAGAAGAGATCAGTGAACATATATTCACTAATCTCCCAACCTTCCACCAACCGACATCCATAATGCTGGTCTTGGGTCCGCAAGGGGACAGTGAAGCCCAGTATACATGCTGGGGGCAATCAAACAGGGTTGGGGCAGATTTGGGGGCAGTACCTTCAGCAGGCTGTGGAAGTTTTCCCACTTCCACCAAAAAGGCCATCACCAGATGAGCAAATTTAAACCCAGTCTCGGCTGCTATAGTGTGTTTAAAATCCCATTCTATCAGTTGCCATCTATAAATGACGATGGTAGACAAGTGGGTAAGCTCAGTTGTGTATGATAGTTCTATACTTCTGCTGCCATCTTGGATGGCTTCACAGATCATACACAATATAGTCCCTTCATGTATTTTTTTAATTGATGTCAGTGGTGCTTGGGCCCAATGGCAGTTAGAGACAAGCCAAGCCAATACTAGAGAAAGGAGGCATAGACATGTGTGGTCAGAGAAATAAAATAAAAAATAAAAAGTATAACGCTAAAGGGGCCACTGTAGATTAGAAGATTTTTTTCCCAAAACAGTGCAGAGGCAGCCAGGCACACAGCAACAGTCCACTCACTCCAACTCACTGAACAGTCTAGGGGTCGTCTTTTAAAGTTTTTTTTCTTGTTGCAACTGGTAACGGGGGGGGGGGGGGTTTGTGGTGATATGTGATACTTCAAAATGGCAGGTATTCCTCATAGAGGACACTTCTCATTTAGTATTGGTATCACGAGTACAGGTAGACTGGAGCAGTTCATAGGTTCAAGGCCAGAACCACAAAGTAGGTTTAGCACAGGCAAAAGCAGACTGGAACAGTCTACAGGTTCATGTCTGGGGAGCAAGAAGTAGGTTGAAGTTCACACAAAGGTATACTGGAACAGTTTACAGGTTCACAGCTGGGGAGCAAGAAGTAGGTTGAAGTTCACACAAAGGTAGACTGGAACAGTCTACAGGTTCATGGCTGGGGAGCAAGAAGTAGGTTGAAGTTCACACAAAGGTAGACTGGAACAGTCTACAGGTTCATGGCTGGGGAGCAAGAAGTAGGTTGAAGTTCACACAAAAGCAGACTAGAACAGTCTACAGGTTCATGGCTGGAGAGCAAGAAGTGGGTTGAAGTTCACACAAAGGTAGACTGGAACAGTCTACAGGTTCACGGCTGGAGAGCAAGAAGTAGGTTGAAGTTCACACAAAGGTAGACTGGAACAGTCTACAGGTTCATGGCTGGGGAGCAAGAAGTAGGTTGAAGTTCACACAAAGGTAGACTGGAACAGTTTACAGGTTCACAGCTGGGGAGCAAGAAGTAGGTTAAAGTTCACACAAAGGTAGACTGGAACAGTCTACAGGTTCACGGCTGGAGAGCAAGAAGTAGGTTGAAGCTCAGACAAAGGTAGACTGAAAAAGTCTACAGGTTCACAGCATGGGGGCAATAGGTAGGTTGACGTTCAGACAAAGATAGACTGGAGCATTCTACAGTTTCACAACTGGGGACCATGAAGTAGCTTTAGCATAGGTAGAAGTAGGCTGGAACAGTCTATATGTTCATGGCTGTGGACCATAAAGTAGCTTTAGCATAGGTAGATGTAGATTGGAACAGTCCATAGGTTTAGGGCTGAGGACAGTCTATGGGTTCACAGCTTTAGACAATGAAGTAACTTTAGCATAGATAGAGGTAGACTGTAACAGTCTACAGGTTCCAAACTGAGGACCATAAAGTAGCTTTAGCATAGGTAGAGGTAGGCTGGAACAGTCTATTGGTTCACGGCTGGGGACCATGAAGTAACGCTAGCATAGGTAGAGGCAGGCTGGAACAGTCCACAGGTTCATGGCTGGGGACAATTAAGTAACTTTAGCACAGCTAGAGGTAGGCTCGACCAGTCTACAGGTTCACAGCTGGGGACCATGAATTAAGGTGCAGCACAGAAAAGAGGCTATTCCTAGGACCCTGGAGCAAGATCATTCCAAAGGTTCAGCTTCTTGTAGAGTAGTCCAGCATCCAGTTCAAAGGGTTCCAGGGGCAAGCAGCCCCCCTCCTCTCAGCTCACAGATCCATTTCCTCAGGAGAGAAGAAGACAACCTCCTCAGGGATCAGGTAACAGCATCCCAGCCACACCTGGGCACACCTCCCCAGGGATTGGCTAGGCCCTGCTTAATACTTAGGCTGGACATTTGAATTTTTCCTCCCTAAGCTCTGAATACCTCTTCTAGAGATAGGGGGAAGCAATCAAACTCCCAACCTGTGAAGCCCTGAACAGGCCAACCAATCAATCACTGCTCCTCTCATGACAGATACAAGTACAGCACAATGTTGCACCTCACCTGCCTTCAGCTGATGGCCTCTACCCATAACGGGTGCCGGAGGCGGTATCTTCTCTCTGGGTGGCCGTAGACCGGTGATATTCTCATACATAACATCCTCTGTGAGATCCTCTTGGGTGGAGCCTGAAGTGAAAACAAAGCAATTAAATGCAGAAAACAAAGATATGTGATTGGATAGCGCAGCTGTAGATGGCCCCATACGGTGACATAATACATTATAAACTGAATATACTGCATAAATATCCCCTACAACCCAATTCAGCAATTCCTCCAAAAGATAAAGCTTACTGGCCCACCAAGGCAGGATCTCCATCCACTGCATATAGTACATATGAGGGGGCCACAGAGGGAGAAACTGATGAAAAGCTGCTTTCTGGCCATGATCAATGCAGTGTATGGAATCCATGGCTTCTATGGAGTATGGCTGGGATGTCTGTATGCAGTGTATGGAGTCCATGTTTTCTATGGAGTATGGCTGGAATTTCTGTATGCAGTGTGGGATAAACAGCTCTGTAATATTAGGTTACATTTGCACTACACACCATATTGGATGCGCACCTGGCTCTTGAGGCATAAGCATCGATTTGCATAGCTCCACCCATTGTCCAAACATGTGGACTAATCCTCTTTATTTTGGGATATGAGATGGAATGAGACATGTGATCACTAAGGATGACATTCAGGTACAGGGTGAATATGGGTTTGTCTTGGATCAAGCCAGATCGCCGTTTGCAAACATATGAAACAAATTGAGCCACCCAAATTAAATATATAAATTTAGAAAACAGCTAGGGATCCCGGGAGATGACACTGACCAATTATGGTTATGACCATGTTTGGCCAGTAATGTCACCTGGGATCAGCCGGTCACATGTAAAAGCAGAAGTGCCGTTTATCGGCTCTCCTCGCCTCACACTGTCAGAGTGTGTGGTGAGGAGAGCCGATTAGTGGCTCCTCATCAAAGGGGAACCTAGAAAAGGTAACCACGGCACTGATCATCAGTGCCCTGATTGCAGAAAAGTAAAAAGAAATGTGCCCATAAGTCCCCTCAACCAATGCCCATCAGTGCCCACCATCAGTGCCCATAGCGCCAGCAATCAGTGCCCATCAGTACCTTCTCATCTGTGCTGCCTGTCAGTGCCCATCAGTGCTGCCCGTCAGTGCCCACCAGTGCTGCCTGTCAGTGCCCATCAGTGCCTTCTCATCTGTGCTGCATATCAGTGCTCATCAGTGCTGCCCGTCAGTGCCCACCAGTGCCACCCGTCAGTGCCCATCAGTGCTGCCCGTCAGTGCCCACCAGTTCTGCCTGTCAGTGCCACCTCTCAGTGCCCATCAGTGCTGCCTTTCAGTGCCCATCAGTGCCGCCCATCAGTGCTCATCAGTGCCGCCTATCAGTGCCACCTATCAGTGCCCATCAGTGCGGCATATTAGTACCTCCTCATCAGTGCCACCTCATCAGTGCCCATAAGTGCCACCTCATCAGTGCCCATCAGTGCAGCCTATCAGTGGCCATCAGTGCTGCCTCATCAGCGCACATGAGTGAAGGAGAAAAATGTATTTATTTTCAAAATTTACTCACAGAAAATAAGAAAAACATTTTTTTTCAAAATTTTCTGTCTTTTTCCTTTTTTTTTTTTTTTTGTAAGAAATAAAAAAAAACCCCAGCAGTGATTAACTACTTGCCATCCGCGCTACAGCCTATATACGGCTGCAGCGCGGACTCGAATTTTCGGGAGGCCGTTTTTAAACGGCCTCCCAGTGACACGCCCCCCGCGCGCTCCCGCGAGTGCGCAGCGGGGAGAATCTGTGTCACAGATCGTGGTGAATGGCCAATCACAGCGGCCATTCACCACGTGATCGGATCATCCAATGAGAGATGATCTCATATGTAAACATATGAGATCATCTCTCATCGCCGGCGCTCCTTCCTCACACGGAGCCTGCAGTGTGAGGAAGGAGGGAGAGCTGCACAGCGCCAGGGACAAAGAGACATGTAATCAGGGCACCGATCACCAGTGCCCTGATTACTACAAGGTAAAAAACATACACAGTGCCCCCCCATCAGTGCCCACAGTGCCCGCCATCAGTGTCCCCATCAATGCCCACAATCAGTACCCATAGTGCTGCCAGTCAGTGCCCATCAGTGCCTGCTCATCTAGGCACTGATAAGCACTGACTGGCAGCACTATGGGCACTGAGTGTGGGCACTGATGGTGCTGCCCATCAGTGCTGCCCATCAGTGCCACCTGTCAGTGTCCATCAGTGCCATCCACCAGTGCCCATCAGTGCCGCCTCTCAGTGCCCAGCAGTGCCGCCCGCCAGTGCCGCCTCTCGGTGCCCAGCAGTGCCACCTCAGTGCCCAGCAGTGCCACCTCTCAGTGCCCAGCAGTGCCACCTATCAGTGCTCATCAGTGCCGCCTATCAGTGCTCATCAGTGCCGCCTATCAGTGCCCCCTATCAGTGCCACCTATCAGTGCCGCCTATCAGTGCTCATCATTGCGGCATATTAGTACCTCCTCATCAGTGCCCATAAGTGCCACCTCATCAGTGCCCATAAGTGCCGCCTCATCAGTGCCCATCAGTGCAGCCTATCAGTGCCCATCAGTGCCGCCTCATCAGCGCCCTTCAGTGAAGGAGAAAAATTTATTTTCAAAATTTACTCACAGAAAATAAGAAAAACTTTTTTTTTTTTTTTCAAAATTTTCTGTCTTTATTCTTTTTTTTTTGTAAAAAATAAAAAACCCAGAGATGATTAAATACCACCAAAAGAAAGCTCTATTTGTGTGAAAAAAATGATAAAAGTTTCAAATGGGTACAGTGTAGCATGACCGCGCAATTGTCAGTCAAAGTGTGACAGCGCTGAAAGCTGAAAATTGGCCTGGATGGGAAGGGTGTTTAAGTGCACAGTAGGCAAGTGGTTAAATACCACCAAAAGAAAGCTCTATTTGTGTAAAAAAAAAAGAAAAGATAGAAAAATTTCATATGGGTACAGTGTAGCATGACGGCGCAATTGTCATTCAAAGTGCGACAGAGCTGAAAGTTGGCCTGGGCAGAAAGGGGGTGAATGTGGACTGTATTGAAGGGGTTAAAGGAGCTTACCAAATAAAAGCCGAATTTATGTCCAAGAAAAAAAAAAAGCTAACAACCTTAAATGATACAGGTTGATGTTTTAGATGGCATATTATTATTATTATTATTATTATTATTGTTATTATTATTATTATTATTATTGTTATTATTATTATTATTATTATTGTTGTTATTATTATTATTTGTATTATTATTATTATTGTTATTATTGTTATTATTATTATTGTTATTATTATTGTTTTTGTTATTATTATTGTTATTGTTATTATTATTATTATTATTATTGTTTTTGTTATTATTATTGTTATTATTATTATTATTATTATTATACAGGATTTATAAAGTGCAAACAGTTTGCACAGCGCTTTACAACATGAAAGCAGACATTTCAGCTACAATACAATTGGATACAATATTATTGGTAAAATTATCCTCGAAGGATCTTTTTTGGTTGTTAGAATCTGTTGTAAAATAACTGATGCTGGTAATTTTGGTCCGGGCTTCTAGGCCTCATTGATCTCCAGTGATGAAAGAGTTAATCCCCACATAACCGCATTCATTGCCGTCTTTTTTCCTCTCGGCAATCGTCTGTAAGTGAATCTATGGGGTGATTAGCCGGTCCCCGGAGCGCTCCCCGGTGCAGTCCTCGGTGCTGTAGAGCTTTTGTCCTAGAGAGATATCGGAATCACTTCTACATTTGACAGTCACGCTGCTACAGCTGAGCGATCAGCAGTGGAAAATCTGCTGTTTTGTAGAACTTTTAGAGCAGAAAAGGGTTTTTTTTGTAGTCAGGCGCTCAGCCCACCGAGGATAACGAATTAAAAATAAATGCAAAACTCAATGAAAACGTGTTGTTTTGTTTAATTCTTCAACTTCTTCATGTCTAGGTGATCTTATCACGGGGACACTGTCTCTTTCTTCATCTTCACCTCACTTCTATAAAAACACTTCCCCCTTTTTTTGTTTTAAACAATACATTTTTATTAATTTGGACAGACTTCCTCTTTTTATTAATATGATCATTCTTCAAAATGATACACTGATGCTTTATTTTCATAAAATGGACTTCTATGTCTGAAGAATGTCTGAAGAATAAGATATAACCAACAGTGTATATACCACCGACCATCCCACCCACGACCATCCCACCCACACTATATTACCAAAAGTATTGGGACGCCCACCATATTAATGGCCATGGGGGTAGCAACTCCATAATAATAGCCATCGAGGGGGCAACCTCATTCTAATAGCCATGGAGTGAGGGGTGTAACTCTTCATGAATGGCCATGTGAGGGCAACTTCATAATAATAGCTATCGTGGGGGCAACCTCATTGTAATAGCCATGGAGTGGGGGTGTAACTCTTTATAAATGGCCATGTGAGGGCAACCCAATAATAATAGCTATCGAGGGGGCAACCTCATTATAATAGCCATGGAGTGGGGGTGTAACTCTTCATGAATGGTCATGTGAGGGCAACTCCATATTAATAGCTATCGAGGGGGCAACCTTATTCTAATAGCCATGGAGTGGGGGTGTAACTCTTCATGAATGGCCATGTGAGGGCAACTCCATAATAATAGCTATCGAGGGGGCAACCTCATTCTAATAGCCATGAAGTGGGGCTGTAACTCTTCTTGAATGGCCACGTGAGGGCAACTCCATATTAATAGATATGGAGGGGGCAACCTCATTCTAATAGCTATGGAGTGGGGATGTAACTCTTCATGAATGGCCATGTGAGGGCAACTCCATAATAATAGCTATCGAGGGGGCAACCTTATTCTAATAGCCATGGAGTGGGGGTGTAACTCTTCATGAATGGCCACATGAGGGCAACTCCATAATAATAGCTATCGAGGGGGCAACCTTATTCTAATAGCCATGGAGTGGGGGTGTAACTCTTCATGAATGGCCATGTGAGGGCAACTCCATAATAATAGCTATCGAGGGGGCAACCTCATTCTAATAGCCATGGAGTGGGGGTGTAACTCTTCATGAATGGCCATGTGAGGGCAACTCCATAATATTGGCCATAGTTTTGGTTCCCACCAGGTCAGATACACTATATTGTCAAAAGTATTGGGACACCTGCCTTTTATATGCACTTGAAATTTTCATGGCATCCCAGTCTTGGTCTATAGCAGGGATCCTCAAACTACGGCCCTCCAGCTGTTGCAGAACTACACATCCCATAAGGCATTGTAAAACTCTGACATGCCCAGACATGACTAGGCATGATGGGAATTGTAGTTCCTGAACAACTGGAGGGCCATATTTTGAAGACCCCTGGTCACCAAAGGGTGGGCAATATTGAGTTGGCCCACCCTTTGAAGCTATAACAGCTCTATGTTCTATTGGGTTGAGGTCAGGATTTTGATATCGTCAAAAGTATTGGGACGCCTGCCTTTACACACACATGAACTTTATTGGCATCCCAGTCTCAGTCTGTAGGGTTCAATATTGAGTTGGCCAACCCTTTGCAGCTATAACATCTTCAACTCTTCTGCTGTCCACAAGGTTTAGGAGTGTATCTATTTGAATGGTTGACCATTCTTCCAGAAGCACATTTGTAAGATCAGGCACTGATGTTGGATAAGAAGGCCTGGCTCACAGTCTCCAGTCTAATTCATCCCAAAGATGTTCTATCAAGGTTGAGGTCAGAACCAGTCAAGTTCCTCCATCCCAAACTTGTTCATCCATGTCTTTATGGACCTTGCTTTGTGCACTGATTTGTAGTCATGTTGGAACAGGAAGGGGCCATCCCCAAACTCTTCCCACAAAGTTGGGAGGATGAAATTGTCCAAAATGTCTTGGTATACTGACACCTTAAGAGTTCCCTTCACTGTAACTAAGGGGCCAGCCCAACCCCTGAAAATCAACCCCACACCATAATCCCCCCTCCACCAAATGATTTGGACCAGTGCACAAAGCAAGGTCCATAAAGACATGGATGAGTGAGTTTGGGGTGGAGGAATGTGACTGGCCTGCACAGAGTCCTGACCTCAACCCAATAGAACACCTTTGAGATGAATTAGAGCGGAGACTGCGAGCCAACATCAGTACCTGACCTCACAAATGCGCTTCTGGAAGAAAGGTCAAACATTCCCATTGACACACTCCTAAACCTTGTGGACAGCCTTCCCAGAAGAGTTGAAGCCAGGTTTGGCCCCTTAGTTCCAATGAAGGGAACTCTTAACGCCTGAGCATACCAAGACGTTTTGGACAATTTCATGCTCCCAACTTTGTGGGAACAGTTTGGGGATGGCCCCTTCCTGTTCCAACATGACTGCACACCAGTGCACAAACAAGATCCATAAAGACATGGATGAGCGAGTTTGGGGTGGAGGAACTTGACTGCCCTCACAGAGTCCTAACATCAACCCGATAGAACATCTTTGGGATGAATTCAAGCGGAGACTGCGAGTCAACATCAGTGCCTGACCTCACGAATGCGCGGTCAAACCTTCCCATAGACGCACTCCTAAACCTTGTGGACGGCCTTCCCAGAAGAGTTGAAGCTGTTATAGCTGCAAAGGGTGGGCCAACTCAATATTGAACCCTACGGACTAAGACTGGGATGCCATTACATTTCATATGCATGTAAAAGCAGGCGTCTCAATACCTTTGACTATATAAAAATCCCGACCTCAACCCAATAGAACACCTTTGGAATGAATTAGAGCAATGATGGCTCTCTGATTGGTTGATCTGGCTTACTGAACCCTGCGCTTTGTTATCTTATTGGATAAACACATTCATGTGCAGCTCTGTTTGGAGGTTTCTATTGAACTTCCAGGGCAGAAATACAGAATTATCTCAGCTGACATAAAAACAACACTGAATAAATATGAGATATAAAAATTACCGCCATGCTTGGCTTCCTTCAGCGCGATGTCACCAAATCGGAGGTCGGCGTAGGTGACGGAGTCGGTCATATTGGTCCCAATTACCAGAAGGATGATCAGAGAGGATTATTTACTGTAACTGAAGAGGAAGGAACTTCGAGATCTGTTATAATCAGAAGAGGGGAATCACGCTCTGTTGATAACAGACAGCGGTCACCAACCACCACCTACCACGTGAAGGAACATTTTTTTTTTTTTAGGTAAAATCATTTTTTTAACCACTTAAAGACTCAGCCTTTTCTGCCATTTTTTGTTTACATGTAAAAATCTACTTTTTTTTTTTTTTTTGCTGGGAAATATCCTTAGAACCCCCAAACATTATATTTATTTATTTTATTTTTTTTTTAGCAGATGTCATGCGGTATTTGTGCAGTGTTTTTTTAAATGTAACTTTTTTGGAAAAAATACACTTTAATGCCTCATTTTGCACACAAACACTATATAATCCACAATTTTTTGTTAAAATATAAAAACAAGGAAAGTAAATGAATTTTTATTATCATTTTTATCTATTTTTATTATTATATATTATTTTACACATAATCGTCATTGACCACTTCAAGACCAGGCCTATTTCTGACATTTATTGATTACAAGTTTAAATTAGTATTATTTTGCTTGAAAAATATTTTGAACCCCCAAACATTATATTTATTTATTTAATTTCTTTTTAGCAGATGTCATGCGGCATTTGTGCAGTGGTTTTTTAAAAAAAAGAAAACACTCTAATGCCTAATTTTGCACACAAACACTATATAATGAACAATTTCTTATTAAATTATAAAAACAAGGAAAAAAAAGATTTTTTTATTATCATTATTATCTATTTTTATTATTATACAAGTGTATATTATTTTACACATAATGGTCATTAACCAATTCAAGACCAGGCCTATTTCTGACTTTGTTGTTTACAAGTTTAAATTAGTATTATTTTGCTTGAAAATTATTTAGATCCCCAAACATTATATACACATATATATATATATATATATATATATATATATATATATATATAATTTATTTATTTATTTTTTAGCAGAGAATACAATGGCATACAATGGCATACAATGGCAATCGTTGCAAATTTTTTTTCTAATCACGCATATTTGCGCAGCAGTCTTTCAAATGCAATTTTAAAAAAAAAAAAAAATACACATTTTGAATTAAAAAAAAAAAAAACAATAAAGTTAGTCCAATTTTTTTTGTGTAAGATATAAAAGATGATGTCACACCAAGTAAATAGATACATTTAAAAAGCCTTTACAGGTTAGCAGTTTAGAGTTACACAGGACTCAGGTCTGGAGCTAAAATGATTGCTGGGGGGGGGGGGGGTGAAGGCATTTTACTTTCTTTAAAATAATTTTTATCATTTAATTTAAACTTTTTTTTCTCCCTTTTTTTTTTTGTTTGACTAACTTTATGGCTTTATTGCTTTCACAAAGGATGAAGAACATTTCTTGTGAAAGCACGGGTCATGACAGGTCCTCTTTATGGGGAGATCTGGGGATTTTTTTAGACCCCAAATCTCTCCTTTGGGCTCCATTGCAGCTGTTGTAACGACCAGGTAAACAAATAGCTAGTGTTGAGCGAACACGGACTGTATTATTCGGGTTCGTACCGAATAATTGGATTTTTGTTACCTGAACACGGACCCGAAAACGTTACTGTATGTTCGGGTTTAAAATCCGTGTTCGGTCATTTTATTTCCTGTTTTGTATGTAATGGCGCGCTTTTAATGGCGGGCTTTCAACAGCCAATCAACAAGCGTTTAACTGGTGTGCCTTAAGCCATCCCAGCCATGCCTACTAATGTATTAGTAGCTGTGATTGGCCATCTGAAGCATGTGACCCATGTCTTTATAAGTTAGAGTCACAGCGCGCTGCGTCATTCTGCTGTAGATTAGGGAGAGAGCACACATCATACGTGCTGGTTGCTGATTAGGGACAGACAGTGAAAAATTGTGTCCGAAAAGAATGCAGGGACAGGTCGGAGTGTAGGCAGGGAAAGTTATTTGAGCATTTAGGGACAGGCTGCAGAGATTAGGCAGGGACAGTCTACATCGATTTTGCTGTGTGGGGGGTGGTGCAGTGAACGATCTTTTTGAGCATTTTAGGGACAGGCTGGAGAGATTAGGCAGGGACAGTCTACATCGATTTTGCTGTGTGGGGGGTGGTGCAGTGAACGATCTTTTTGCCCTCACTTGAGCCCACTGAGGAGGAGGAGGGAGAAAAAAAAATCTATTTTTATCAGTCAGTTGTGTGCAGCGTTCATCAGCTATATTTTACTACAAGTTAAAGGGGAATTTTTTTTTTTTCCCCCTTCATAGCCTGCTTGCTGCTGAGCTGACCGTGACATAAGACACTGCTGTGTTCACATGTGCTATTGAGTGATTTTCAATTTTATACACTTTTTTTCTATTCCACTATTCAATATACACCCTTTTGGGTTAAAAAAATTAAAGTGTGGCATAGTCTGTACTAATCTATTTAAAAATTACAAACTTAAAGGGGAATTTTCTTTTTTTTTCCCTTCATTGCCTGCTGCAGAGCTGACCGTGACATAAAACATAAGACACTGCAGTGTTCACATGTGCTATTGAAAAATCACCAATTTTATATCATATTTTCTATTCCGCTATTCAATCTACACCCTTTGGGGTAAAAAGAATTAAATTGCGGCATAGTCTGTATCGGTACGTGTGAGATACACCTTTCCAATTTTTTGGGCGCATCTTACACCGCCGAGGATTGCAGGGTGCTTCAGTTTGCCTCCTGCCTGTTCCAAACTCCTCCTACTCCTCATCCTGCCTTTAGGGTACAAAAAATTGTAATCGGGGCCTAGTCTGGGTTTGTACATGTGAGATACACCTTTTGATATCATATTTTCTATTCCGCTATTCAATCTACACCCTTTGGGGTAAAAATAATTAAATTGCGGCATAGTCTGTATCGGTACGTATGAGATACACCTTTCCAATTTTTTGGGCGCATCTTACACCGCCGAGGATTGCAGGGTGCTTCAGTTTGCCTCCTGCCTGTTCCGAACTCCTCCTACTCCTCATCCTGCCTTTAGGGTACAAAAAATTGTAATTGGGGCCTAGTCTGGGTCTGTACGTCTGACATACACCTTTTGATATAATATTTTCTATTCCGCTATTCAATCTACACCCTTTGGGGTAAAAAGAATTAAATTGCGGCATAGTCTGTATCGGTACGTGTGAGATACACCTTCCAAATTTTTGGGGCGCATCTTCCACCGCCGAGGATTGCAGGGTGCTTCAGTTTGCCTCCTGTTCCGAACTCCTCCTACTCCTCATCCTGCCTTTAGGGTACAAAAAATAGTAATCGGGGCCTAGTCTGGGTCTGTACGTGTGAGATACACCTTTTGATATCATATTTTCTATTCCGCTATTCAATCTACACCCTTTGGGGTAAAAAGAATTAAATTGCGGCATAGTCTGTATCGGTACGTGTGAGATACACCTTCCAAATTTTTGGGGCGCATCTTCCACCGCCGAGGATTGCAGGGTGCTTCAGTTTGCCTCCTGCCTGTTCCGAACTCCTCCTACTCCTCATCCTCATCCTGCCTTTAGGGTACAAAAAATTGTAATCGGGGCCTAGTCTGTGTTTATACGTGTGAGATACACCATTTTATAATTTTTTTTCTATTCCGCTATTCAATATACACCCTTTTGGAGTGTAAAAAATTAAATTACGGCATAGTCTGTATCGGTACGTGTGAGATACACCTTTTAAATTTGTTTGGCGCATCTCCTTCCACCGCCGAGGATTGCAGGGCGCTTCAGTTTGCCTCCTGTTCCGAACTCCTCCTACTCCTCTTCCTCATCCTCATCCTGCCTTTAGGGTACAAAGAATTGTAATCGGGGCCTAGTCTGTGTTTGTAGGTGTGAAATACACCGTTTTATAAATTTTTTTCTTTTCCGCTATTCAATATACATCCTTTTGGGGTGAAAAAAATTAAATTACGGCATAGTCTGTATCGGTACGTGTGAGATACGCCAGTTGTGGAGGAACATGGAACAGCAGACAAATGAGTGGTTGCTGCCAGCGAGCCTCAAGCCTGGCCTGGTGGTGTGCGATAACAGGCGAAATCTCATAGCAGCTCTGGGCCTAGCCGGTTTGACACACATCCCTTGCCTGGCGCATGTGCTGAATTTGGTGGTGCAGAGGTTCCTTAAAAATTACCCCGATATGTCACAGCTGCTGCAGAAAGTGCGGGCCGTCTGTTAGCGCTGCAGCGTAACTTCGGCCTTCCCGCTCATCGCCTCATATGTGACGTGCCCACAAGGTGGAACTCCTCCTTGCACATGCTGGAAAGACTGTGCGAGCAGCAGCAGGCCATAGTGGAGTTTCAGCTGCAGCACGCACGCGTGAGTCGCTCTGCGGAAAAGTACCACTTCACCACCAATAACTGGGCCTCCATGCGAGACCTGTGTGCCTTGTTGCGCTATTTGAGTACTCCACCAACATGGCCAGTGCCGATGACGCCGTTCTCAGCTTAACTATCCCACTTGTATGCCTCCTTCAAAAAACAATTCGGGCAATGATGGAAGAGGATGTGGCACATGATGTGGAGGAGGAGGAGGAGGATGAAGAGGTAACATTTCCAAGGCTTTCAGGGCAGTCATTCGCAACTGTCTCCGAGGGTGGGTTCCTGCACACACAAACGCCAGGGACACAATTGTCCAGCAGGGGCACAGTTCTGGAGGATGAGGAGGATGAGGAGGAGGAGATGGAACCATGTTCACAGCAGGGTGGCACCCAGGCCCAGCCCATGGCCATCACTGGTGCATGGCTGGGGGTATACACAGTACACAGACGATACACCTCCCACAGAGGACAGCCTTTCGTTGCCTCTGGACAGCCTGGCACACATGAGCGATTACATGCTGCAGTGTCTCCACAACGACCGCCGAGTTGCCCACATTCTAACTTGTGCTGATTACTGGGTGGCCACGCTGCTGGATCCCCTTTACAAGGACAACGTACCGTCCTTAATTCACTCACTGGAGCGCGATCGCAAGATGCGCGAGTACAAGCGCACGCTGGTAGACACGATGCTGCTGGCATTCCCACCTGACAGCGGGGCCACAGGGGAAGCACAAGGCAGAGGAGGAGGAGGAAGAGGTCGCCAACACAACCAGGGCACCGCCAGCACCTCAGAAGGCAGGGTTAGCATGGCCGAAATGTGGAAAAGCTTTGTCAGCACGCCACAACAAACAGCAGCACCAGCAGCTCATATGGAACGTCTTAGCAGGAGGCAGCATTTCACCAACATGGTGGAGCAGTATGTGTGCACACGCCTACATGTAGTGAATGACGGGTCTGCCCCCTTCAACTTCTGGGTCTCCAAGTTGGGCACATGGCCTGAGCTTGCCCTTTACGCCTTGGAGGTGCTGGCGTGCCCTGCAGCCAGTGTATTATCTGAACGTGTATTTAGCACGGCTGGGGGCGTTATCACAGACAAGCGCAGCCGCCTGTCCAGAGACAATGTGGACAAGCTCACGTTCATTAAAATGAACCAGGCATGGATCCCACAGGACTTTTCCGTACCTTGTGCAGAATAGAGATGGATACCCAGCCATTGTTCTATTTTTGATCTTTCTCACTCTTTTGGGGTGTACCCTAATTTAAAATGACTGAAAAAAAGGAGTGTTGGCTACCTCGTCCCCCTCCACTGCCGCTTCCACCTACACCGCCACATCCACCGCCTCCTCAACCTCCCTCCTACTCCATATGGGCCTCGTCCTTCACAGACGAAGAACATTGTTTTATTTTTCTGTTTTTTTTTTTTTGTTTTAAGTTATTTCCCTATCCACATTTGTTTGCAGAGCACTTGCCATGCTCTTAACTACGTTTTGCTGCCATTTGCTGCACTCTAGCCCTTTTCATTGGTGTTTTAGAGCCATTTTAGTGCCTGAAAGTTCGGGTCCCCATTGACTTCAATGGGGTTCGGTGTCCGGGTAAAGTTCGGAAAAAGTCCGGGACACGGACCCGGACTTTTTTCTCAAGTTCGGCCGAACCCGCCGCACACACGGACATCCAGGTGTCCGCTCAACTCTACAAATAGCCAAAACAAAAAAATTCTCGTCGCTTCCAGTTTCCGGGATCTCAGAGAGGGACCAACAACGTCAGTATGTAGTGCCACCGCCCCCGCCAGTCACATCGCTCCCCGGGCTCCGCGATCGGATGGCAGAGGTGGGAGAAGGGTACCCCTTCCACCGCCCGCAGAAGTGATCGAATGGTTATTCCTCCACTCAAATCAGTTCTGCTTAGAAGAAAATTGCTGGCTGAAAAATGCCCTGCTTGGGACGATATCTGCAGGTGCAGACACTATCCCGGTACAACCACTTCAACCAGTGGACATCATATAATCGTCATTATAAAAGTCATATGGGCAGGAAGTGACCAATACTGCTAAGGTCCTGCACAGTCCCCTTACATCCTGTCCCTGTGCATTGCATGTGTACTACAGCAATAACAGGCTGCATGCAGGGCCGGATTAACAAAGGAGCTATTAGAGCTGCAGCTCCAGGTCCCTTCCTTAGGATAGGCCCAGCCCAGTTGTGTGAGTGAGTCACTAAAGCTGCTCAGCCCTGCTCTGTGTGCAGTGTACAAATAATTGATATGTAAATAGCAGGCGGCATTGATATGTAAATTGTTAGAGCATTCATAGATATGTCAAACTCCCAGAGCCCTGGTCCACCATCACCTTTGCTGAATGCTGCCGACATTAGGGATGAACAAGCTCTACCTGCCGCTGTCACTGAGCCTGCCATCAGCCTGTATTGCAAAGGTGAGCAGATGGATGGGGGTGGGGTGTGGTGAATTACAGTTTGGAGGGCAAACATGACCAAAGGGGGTGTGCAGGGGGGGCTGGGGTGCAAAGATGAGCAGAGGCATGTGACATTAAGCAGAAATTAGGTGGTTTGGGGTGTAGGGGACCCCATACATTTTGCTTAATGCCCCTCTCTCTCACTCCCTTCCCTCTCCTACCCTTCTCTCTCTTTCAAGCCCTTTCTCTCTTACCCCCCTCTCTCACGCTCCATCCCTCTTTCTTTCTCTCTTTCTCTCTCTCTCTCTCTCTCTCACTTTTCCTCTTTTCTCATCCTCTTCTCTTACCCCATCCCTCTCTCTCTCACACCCTTCCTCTCTCTCTCTCTTACTCTTCCTCCCTCTCTCTCACACCCCTCTCTCTCTCACCTCCGTCTCTTTCACCCCTCTCTCTCCCTCTCACCCCCCTCTTTCTCTCATCTCCCCCTCGCTTTCTCTCACCCCTCTCTTTCTCTCACCTCTCTCTCTCTCTCACCCCCTCTCTCTCTCTCACCCCTCTCCCTCATCCCCTTCTCTCTCTCAACCCTTGCTCTCTCTCTCTCTCTCTCTCACTATGCTCTCTCTCACTCTCACCCCCTCTCTCTCTCTCACCCTCCCTCTTTCTCTTACCCCTCTCTCTCACCCTTCCTCTCTCTCTCTCTCTCTCTCTCTCTCTCTCTCTCTCTCCCCCTCTCTCTCTCACACCCTCCCTATTTCTCTCACCCCTCTCCTTCCCTTTTTCTCTTACCCCTCTTTCTCTCACCCCCTCTTTCTCTTACCCCTATCTCTCTCTCTCTCACCCTCCCTATTTATCTTACCCCTCTCTCTCTCACCCTCTCTCTTCCTCTTACCCCTCTCTCACCCTCACCCTCCCTCTTCCTCTTACCCCTCTCTCTCTCTCACTCTCCCTCTTCCTCTTACCCCTCTCTCTCTCACCCTCCCTCTTCCTCTTACCCCTCTCTCTCTCTCTCTCTCTCTCTCTCTCTCTCTCACGTCCTCATTCTTTCCCTTACCTATCTCTCTCTATCACCCTTTCTCTCTCTCTCACCCTTCCTCTCTCTCTCTCACCCTTCCTCTCTCTCTCTCACCCTCCCTCTTTCTCTCACCCTCCCTGTTTCTCTCTCTCTCACCTCTCTCTCTCTCGCTCTCTCTCTCTCTCACGTGCCCTTTCTCTCGCTCCTACCCTTCCTCTCTCTCTCACCCTTCCTCTCTTTCTCACCCTCCTTCTTTCTCTCGCCCTCCCTCTTTCTCTTTCTCACCCCTCTCTCTCTCGCCCTCCCTCTTTCTCTCTCTCTCTCACCCTCTCTCTTTCTCTTACCCCTCTCTCGCTGACCCTTCCTCTCTCTCTCATCCCTCTCTTTCTCTCTTACCCTTCCTCTCTCTCTCACCCTCTCTCCCTGTCTCTCTCTCTCACCCCTCTCTCTCTCTCTCACCCTCCACTCTCACCCCCCCCCCCTCTTACCCTCCTCTCTATTTAAATGGTTTTAACAAAGATTGTTTGCATTTTCATTTTATTTATTTCCATAAAAACGCCCACCAAAATACTCAACACCAGGTTTATGATGCTCCTAATCCTGCCCTGGCTGCATGTTTTTTTTCACATGGCTCATGTACTAATCCTAGTTGACTGCAATTGTATTTTCACAGCCTCTCCCTGACCACATGCACTACAGTGATAACAGTCTGCTTTTGTGTTTTTCTCACTGGGAAAACGTTCTAATTGTTGGGTACAGCCTGTCTCTGTCCAAATGCACTACAGTGATAGCAGGCTGCATGTTTTTTGACAGGGCGTATTTCCATTCCGAATTGTTATTAGCTGAAATTGATGCCTTCACAGTTTCTTTGCAGCCTGTCTCTGTGATAGCCAGCTGCATGTGTTTTTTCATAAGAAAAATGTCCTAATCTTAGTTGGCTTTGGTAGTTTTTTTATAGCCTGTCCCTATGCACTACAGTGACAACAGGCTGTATGTGTTTTTTTCACTGGGCAACTTTCCTATGGCTGGGTTGACACACATGCGGCTGTGGTTTGCAGTCCAGAGCATTTATGTTCACCGCTTCATGTGCGATTTTGGTGCAAATTTTTAACATGAATTCACACCTGAACCGGACTTAAAAACACACAGGACCCTTGCTTAAAAATGCACTGCAGCCGCCCCGCACATGTGTGAACCAGGTTTATTAATAGAGGGTCACATTTACAAATTTACTGCCTGTCCCTGTACTATTGTAATAGTCAGCTGCATGTGTCTTTAACACATGGGGAATAAAAAAAAAATAATTAAAAAGGAGGGGGGAGGGGTGTTAGTCCTCTAAAAGAGATCACTTCACTGGGCCCACCAGGGCTGGTGCAAGTATTTTTGACACCCTAGGCAAACCCTAATTTTGCACCCCCCCCCCATTGGCTTTGCCCCTGACTCCACCCCTTTTGCCCTGCCCATGAATACAGTGGAGGTGGCATCGGGGAGATTTTTGCGGCACCTCTTCCCCTTTTTCTTCAGCCTTTTGCTGCAAGCCCGCATCTGCACCTCTTGACCTGGCCTGAAGACAAATAGTGGTGGCTTGCTTCCTCATGCCAGCCATGGTCCGCAGGCCCCAGGCCCTCATCTGTGCCTCTGGACTAGGACAATAGACCCAGAAGACAAACAGCGCCGGCGTGCTTGCTTGACATGCCAGGGCCTACCTTGCCTGGGGCACAGGCCACCTTCGAGGCATTCCAAGAGGCTAAGAAGCCAGTGGTGTTTGATCCCTATAGAAGAAATAGGGGGGCCAGACCTTCCTATATTTGTCTTCTTGTTCCTTCAAACTTATGGTGAGATTTCCCATAGCCTGGATTTCTGCAATTCATGTCCGCCAATGGGCAACTGTAGGGGGACACATACTTTTCCATAAAGCTGGTATACAGGCCTCAGCTGCTGTAAGTAAGTGACTAAGTAAGGATTTCTTCAACTTTTTGATAGATAGGGGGGTGTCGTTTAGTAAATAAGCTGCCGGGTTCTTATTGAGGGATACGCCTGTCAAAGTCTTAACAGTGGAGTCTACTTCATTCCAGAAGCTGCCTAATTTTGGGCATTCCCAAAAAATATTTAGAAGGGTTCCCACAGATTCCTCACAGCACCAGCATGTATTCGAGACCTGAGAATAGATATTATGCAATTTGGCCGGAGTTCTGTACCACCGTGTCAGAAGTTTGTAGCCTCCCTCCTGGAACCTACTTGTTAAGGAGGCCTTATGGTCAAAGAGTATGATTTTGTCTTTCTCAGGCTGGAAAAAAGTAACTCAGTCACTCTGTCACATTTTTGTAAAAAGGGCAAGTCTGACATGTCCCCCTGGTTCCTCAAAAGAGCGTAAAAGTGTGATTCCTTTTTAAGCGTGTCTGCTCGAGCGGTGTGAGTTGGTGTACCCTGTGGTGGTCCCTTGGGAGCGATGAAGATACATAGTCAGTTGCACCTGAGGAAAAAAAGACATGTTCTGTTTGAAAACGGGCCTCAATCTCTCAGCTTGACACAAGCTTATTATTCACCTAGAAATGGAGGTGTCTGTCTCCAAAGCGCTGTGAATTTTAAATCCTTTACACCGGCAGAAACGCATAGGACCCCATCACTGGGATAAGGGGGCTCCGATAAGGAGAAAGAATAGGCATCATTTTGAAGAGGAGTTTGACTACCAGTAGAGTTGCCCCAATCGTAGGGTGATGGATAATCATCATAGGGCATGAATGAAAAGGGGACCATGGTAGTCCTGCCAGGACTGGGGTTACTGTTGCCTCTTCCAAGTCCACCCATAATTTAGGTTCGGGCCTCACACACTGCACCATTATTCTGGTTAAATGAGGCGCTTCATAGTATCCCACCGGATCTGGGAAACCCACATCCCCCCCTCTAACTTTTGGAAGAGCCATTATGGATCTATGGAGTCTCGGTGGTTTACCTGCCCAAACGAAAAGTGTAAATCTCATCTGTAAGTCTGTCAAAAAACTCAGTGGGAGCCTAATAGGCAAAACCTGAAATAAGTATATGAGTCGCGGCGTAACATTCATTTTTAGAATATTAGAGTGACTGAACCAAGTAACAGTCTCCTTTTCCCAGCTTTGGAGGCTTGCAAAGAAGGGACGAGAAGTTTGGTTAAAATATCCTGTGTAGGTTACGAGGGATATTCGTACCCAGATAACATATGTGGGAATCCGTTCATTTAAAACTAAAAGCTTAACTCAGTTGCTGTTGAGTACATTTTCTTGAAATCCTTTCAAGGTCCAATATATGTTCACAGCAACTGATTAATTGCTAGCTTTTCAAATTTTTGCCACTTTGGCTCCTTTTTTTTATTACTGTAATTGCTGTCTTTTTTCCTTTTGTGTGTTTCATTTGAAAAACAATAATTGCAAGAGTAGTGTGCACCTAAACCACCTTATTATATTATTCATTTTCACTGCATCTCCTATCACCAGAGATAAAATAAAAATTAGGCATACACCGGTTAGACCTATTATCCCTGAATAAATTGTCCTATTGCTGATCAATTTTGTACTACTGTACCCTCTGAAATAATTGAAATTCTTGATGTAAAACCATTGCCTGTACTCTAGTACAGTTGCCTTTAGTAAATTTGGGCCTGGCTACATTCATTAAAATTGGCCTGGTCCTGGCCAGATATGTGCCCTTGAGGAGGAAGAGTGTGTGCCTTTTGCTGTGACCAGTCTCAATTGCTGACATCCACTATTAGGACTTTCCAAGACAGCAGGAGGGAGGATTTCCCCAATGCCAGATCTGGATTCCTGAGCCAAAAGGCTAGCAATAACCTGGTCTTCAATGTCAGGTGAGTCAGCTTGTCTAGAAAATGAACCCATGTTGAGTTGTAGGGGTCTGGAGTGGAATTGAGCAAATGGAACTGCATCAAAATTAAGCTACCATCAAGCCCTGAACTGTCATTCACAATTGTAGAGCCTTATTGCTCCAGGACTGTGGAATCTAAGTTTTGGAAATTGTTCTTGGGATAGCTTAAACTGTGAATAGAATAAGACTCAGATACTATAAGCAATGTGAAGGTTCCAGTGCTAATTTTTAAAGGCTCAGGATCCAACAATCCAAGGTCTGGACTGTACATTGTCGGTCAGAAGTTCACAGAGGCTAGAAAGTCTCCCTGATGGAGGGTAGCCATGACACGCCTAGGGGATTCCATGTAAAACTTTTGAACTTGAATTAAGACATTTAAAGCCTTGATATCCAATATGGGGCAGTTCATTCTTATGGTTTTGGAGCAGTGAAAATGAGTAAAAACCCTGAAAGTTATCCTCTTTTTGAAAAATGGTACTAAGTCCTCGGTTTAAAAGATCTGCCAGAGCAGCATAGGGGCCTGTCTATGTGTAGACACAGGCAAGTTTGACAACATGACCCAGGCCTCAAAGTTGATTGCAAAACCCAACAGACATCCCTCCACTTTTGAAAGTGGAGGCTTCCCTTCATACTGATTGTCTGTAGATTTTGAGGATTTAGAAGCCCAAGGTTCGTGACTGAATAGGGTTGAAGGCTAGAGTAATGAAAGAAACTTTCCTTGGCTTTCTGCTGGGGCAACTATTACCCCCAGTGAAATCCCATACAATGGTGTCCAATGAGGCAGCAAGGAGACATTCTCCATCTAACGGCATGTTCAGCGAGTGCATTCCTGTTCTGCAGATCAACATTTCAGCCAATCTGCAAATTCACTGAAAGGAGATTAATTCGGGAAATAGGAAGGACAATTTTAACTAACTTGTCTACGCAACTGTGTAGGGCTGAAGGCATCAGTTCTAATTGCTCTACAAATAAAGGATTGTTAGGGATAGTAGCTGGAAAATTTGACATAAGTTTAATGCATTCCCCTAAGGTTTGACAGATCAACTTCACAGCTAGGGCAGGTTTCAAAAGCAGGGTCTGCTAGCACAAACAACAGCTTGGAAAGGGTTTCCAGACATTTGTCAGTGTGATCCCTAAACACTGGGGCATCTTCATTTGGAGAACTCCTCTCTGGAAAAGGCAGAGGAGGTGGTCACACCTGATGAAGCTAATGAAGACTCTGAGGATTGTGTGGACTCAAGCAAAGGTCAACATTCCAGGCCCCCAGTGACAGATCCCTGAGGGAGGACACTGAAAACTACCCTGAATGTCACAGTCAGGGGTCAGGCTCAGAGACCAGTAGTTATAGTAGTAGAGAGGCTCCCATTAACCAGTTGGATAAGTGAAGCAGCAGGTAACCCTGACAGATAACATGGCTCATTGAAGGTGAGGGGTCTAAGCACTAACTGGTGTTCACCAGAGCTCCTGATGGTGGAAATGGGTTTTGTTTCATGTTAGTACCAGGTCATGGTCCTCAGAATTGCTCCATCAGGAGGTGAGAAAGCCAGGGTCCAGTAGCAGGTAGGAATCAAGCAGAAGAGTAATCGAGGATCAAGCCAAAGTCAATAACCAGTATATGTGCAGATAAGGACATCTGTGCAAAGACATGGCTTAAATAGAGCAAAGACATGGCTTAAATAGGAAAGAGCAAGGAGTTCAAGGTTCAGCAGAAACAAGGCACGAGGCAGAATTTTCCAATGGATCAAATATGATACTGTTTAACAACTCAGGTGGCTCAACAAGATGAGACACTGCCAGACACAGCAGAGGTCGCAGGTTCAGACCTGGGTCCTGAAACTGGAACTGGTATTGTATTGTGAGCTGAAGAAACCTAATGCAGTGGGACAGCTCCCCTTGCACTTCACGATCTGACATTATAGCACTACTTAAAGGGATCGTAAAGGTTGTAATAAAAAATAGATAAATAAATAAACATACTTACCTGCTCTGTGCAATGGTTTTGCACAGAGTAGCCCTATCCTCTACTTTTTGGGTTCCACTGTCGGTGGTCCTGGCTCCTCCCCCCTACCTAGTGCCCCCAATAGCATGCCCCTTGCTTCTCTCCTCTTTGGTTCACTGGCTGTGACTTACAGTATATAGGAGCCAATGGCTACCGCTGCTGTATGAGCCAATGAGGAGAGAGAGACCCGGGAGAGTTGCTGCTCTCATGCACATCACTGGATCGAGATGGGCCTCAGGTAGGTATAAGGGTTGCTGAGGGGAGCTGCACCCATAGGGTTTTTACCTTAACTTAACAAAAAAGGGGCATTTAAAAAAAGAAAAACCAAACATGTTATACATACCTGCTCTGTGCAGTGGTTTTACACAGAGCAGTTCCAATCCTACTCTTTTTGGTTCCCCGCTGGTGCTCCTGGCTCCTCCTCTTCAGCCAGTGCCCCCAATAGCAAGCTGTTTGCTCTGGGGGCACTGGTGTATGCTAGCTCCCTGACTGTGATGACAGTAGCAGGAGACAATGGCTCCCGCTGCTGTCTCAGTCAATAAGGAAATGGAGAGACCTGAGAGAAGCTCAGCTCTCGTTGACAACGCTGGATCAAGAGGGAGCTCAGGTGAGTATTAGAGGAGACTGGAGGGGGGAGGGGAAGCTGTACCCAGAAGGTTTTTTACCTTAATGATTAGAATGCATTAGGGTAAAAACAACTTCCGCTTTTAGAACAACACCAAGTACAAACCTAGGGTACTCACAGTGGCCGAGAGCAAAATAACTTCAAATGGCTGGAGGTGACTTGTTTACTGTAGGTTGCAACAGGGACTAACCAAGATACACTATATTACCAAAAGTATTGGGAGGTCTAACTTTACACACACTTGAAATTTAATGGCATCTTAGTCTTAGTCCATAAGGTTCAATATTAGGTTTACTCAGCCTTTGCAGCTATAAACAGCTTCAACTCCTCTGGGAAGGCTGTCCACAAGGTTTAACCATTCTTTTAGAAGCAAATTTGTGAGGTCAGAACCTAATGTGAAAGAGAAGGCCTGGTTCGCAATCTCTGCTCTAATTCATCCCAAAGATGTTCTATTGGTTTGAGGTCAGACCAGTCAAGTTCCTCCATCCCAAAATCGCTCATCTACGTCTTTATGGACCTTGCTTTGTGCACTGGTGGGCAGTCATGTTGGAACAGGAAGGGGCCATCCCCAAAATGTTCCCACATAGTTGGGAGCATGAAATTCTACAAAATGTCTTGGTATTGTGACGTCTTACGTGTTCCCTTCTTTGGAACGAAGGGCCAAGCCCAACCCCTGAAAAACAACCCCACACCATAATCCCCCCTCCACCAAATGATTTGGACCATTGCACAAAGCAAGGTCCATAAAGACATGGATGAGCGAGTTTGGGGTGGAGGAACTGGACTGGCCTGACCTAGAACATCTTTGGAATGAATTAGAGCAGGGACTGCGAGCCAGGCCTTCTCTTTCACATCAGTGCCTGACCTCACAAATGCACTTCTGGAAGAATGGTCAAACATTCCCATAGACACACTCCTAAACCTTGTGGACAGCCTTCCCAGAAGAGTTGAAGCTGTTATAACTGCAAAGGGTGAGCCAACTCAATATTAAACCCTACGGACTAAGATTGGGATGCCATTAAAGTTTATGTGCGTGTAAAGGCAGGCGTCCCAATACTTTTGGTAATATAGTGTAAATCCGTGTGTCTCTTGCAAATAGGAGCAATGGCTACTTCACACTGAACAGACAGGAACATATTTGATTTATATGCCCAACACTGGTGAAACAGCACCTAATTGCCCAGTTTTTTAGCCCTTTCAATGGAAACCAAAAGAAACGAGAGAGCAATAATGGTGTTCAATGGCATCAATAAACGTAGTAGTTCCCAATGTCTGGCCAACATGGCGTAAGAGTCTTCAGAGAATGTCTTCAACCCAGAATCTTGGAAAGTGCCAAAAGCAAAGCCCATTGCGGGAAGGTCACTTTCCAGGCAGGCCAGGCCCCAATCTGATACAGTCTCCAAATTAAGAGGACTTCCAGCCTGTATTAAAAAAAAAAAAAAGTCAGCAGCTACTGAATATAAGGACACTTACCTGTCCAGGAAGCCCACAATGTCGGCACCCAAACCTGACCCATCCATCGGGTCCGGGTGCAGGCGCCAGCATCCCTACTAAAGGAAACAGGAAGTGAAGCCTTGCGGCTTTACAGCCTATTAACTACTGCACATGCACAAGTCGCGCTGCACTTTCCGAATGGTCCCGCTGTCTTCTGGGACTGTGTGTCTCCCACAAGGCCATGGGGGAAGGAGGAGGGGCCGCAAATAAAGTAGGTCACTGCGGTGCCCTTACACGGAAGTGGGAGCGGGTACATGTTTTTGACATGCTCCCCCTGAAAGGTACCAAATGTGGCACTCAAGGGGGGGGGGGGTGAAGGAGATAAGGGGAGCTTCCAGTTTTTGGTGGAGCTCTGCTTTATGACATGCCTATTTCCGATAGCACAGGGCTGTAGATGATTTTTTTTCCTGGGGGGGGGTTCAGCCTTGAGTACCCAGAGAACAATAGTTATCACGCTGTGACAAATTGTGGTGTGTAAATATATACAGTATATACAGTATATACAGCGCCCCCAGCAGGCACATCTGTTAGTGAAGCAAATAGTAAACATGGCTTCAATGAAAGCCGGCCCCCCCTACCTGTCAGCCTTGTGGATGAGACAGGTGGTCTTCCCAGTAGCAGTATGGCTCCCGCAGCTGATACCCTACACTAGCCTAGCTGCTGTGAAATTGACCGATGCTCTGGGGGGGGGGGGGGATTTGGACCCCCCTTATCTACGCCCCTGCCATAGCATGCAGCAAGTCTTGAGTCAAGAAAAACAATACTGTAATCTCAGAAAACAGCAAAACAGCTAAACTTTTCCTAATAGGGAAATAATGCCCATCCTCCTTGGACACTAGCAAAAAACTGAAGCATTCTGGGAGTAGGAAGGGTTACACCTGGCTGGCCAATGTCCTTTTTGTTTGCCAGGGATCAAACCCCCCTGTAGGTGGCAGTAAACCCACTTGTTTCTAAATATGTGAATCCTGTGTCCTTTAATGAATAAGAAAGAGAATAAAATATTCTATTATTCTAATATTGTGTGAAATCAGTGGAGTGTACTTCCCTCACTCTGAATATAACATTGTATGTTCCTTCCTCTTCACATACGGGAAATCTTCCCCTCCACCATCATCATCTGTGTCACATTCGGGGCTATTATGACTGACGCTGTCACCTATGCTGACCTGAAATTTGAGGATATTGTGATGAAGGAGAGCGATTACAGAGGTAATGGGATGTATTTATCATTTCTTATTAACTCGCATTAGATGATCCTCCTCTACATTTGTGGCTCAGGAATTTTATACAGGTTTATAAATGTGGGGGGGGGGGGGCATTAGAGTGTAACCACCTCTGGTACAGAGACGGATGTGACTGGCTCAGCGATCTCTGTACAGCAATGCGGTATATGTCAGAGCTATATAAATGTATAATAGTGTGTGACTGTGGGGGAGGGGACATTAGAGTGTAAGCTCCTCTGGTACAGACACTGATGTGACTGGCTCAGCGATCTCTGTACAGCACTGCGGTATATGTCAGAGCTATATAAATGTATAATAATAATAGTGTGTGACTGTGGGGGAGGGGATATTAGAGTGTAAGCTCCTCTGGTACAGAGATTGATGTGACTGTGGGGGGGGGGCATTAGAGTGTAAGCTCCTCTGGTACAGACACTGATATGACTGGCTCAGCGATCTCTGTACAGCACTGCGGTATATGTCAGAGCTATATAAATGTATAATAATAGTGTGTGACTGTGGGGGAGGGGATATTAGAATGTAAGCCCCTCTGGTACAGAGACTGGTGTGATCTCTGTACAGCACTGAAGTATATGTCATAGCTATATTAATGTATAATAATGATTATGATGTCTGTCTGGGACCAATGCTAAACGTTTCTCTTCCACAATAGAAGACGAGGACAATGGTAGTGACCATGGGGACATTATGTACGAGAATGTGGAGACTCTGACTCCATCCAGATTTAGAGATCTACCGGATCCATGTGATAATCCGGCTAATAAAAGAGAACATCGGATCCTATCAAGTAAGACATGATTTTACATTTCTATTATGATTTTTATGAGATGTAATTCTCAGAGACCTTGATAAGATAAAGGTTAAAAACTTAAAAATGCAAGCCCACTTGGAGAGGGGGGCTACAACAGTTATGTGACCATAAAGAATAAGTAATTAGACCAGCGGATAAGGGAGGGGGGATAGTTGTGCTTGACAAAAGTACCTATATTTCCGAAATTAACAATAACTTAAGTGATCAGGATACCTATGTTCCCCTGAGAAGAGACCCAGGGATTGCTTATAGAAAAGAGCTTGAAAAATTGATTAACAGGGGTCGCCAACAGGGCATAGTAAATAAAAAGGAGAAACAATTTTTGGTCCCAGCAAGCCCAAGGACACCAATTATATATTACCTACCAAAAGTCCACAAGAACCCAATTTGCCCCTCGGAACACACTGTAGTGAGTGGTATAGCTCTGTCACCTCCCAGGTGGGCAAATATATTAATACTTACCTTCAACCACTTGAGGGGAAAATGCCATCTTATATTAAAAATACCAAATCGGTCATTAATTTGATGAAATATTGCCCTTTTAAGGAAGGATGGTGGTTGGTACCAGTGGATGTTGCATCACCTAACACCATTATCCCACATAATTTGGGTTTGTTAGCAGTGTCCCGTTATTTGGATAGGGACTCTGGCTTGGTATCTGTCCAAAGGGAGTTCATTTTGAGATTTGCAGCGACACATAACTATTTCTGGTTTGGAGGGAAATATTACCTCCAAAACAGGGGTGTGGCTTTGGGGGCTAAATATGCCCCCCAGTGTGGCAAATTTGCTTATGGCCAAATGGGAGGAGGATGTCATTTATGCCCGACATAGGCCTGAATTGGCCCTGTGGGCACGATATATTGATGACATCCTCATCCTGTGGAAGGGTGACTCCATCTCTTTGGTAGATTTTTTGGAAAAATTAAATCAAAATGATAGAGGAATTGAATTAGACTATGAGATGAGTCAACGTGAGATTCATTTTCTAGACTTAAGTATTAAGGTGGAGGATGGGAGACTTATTACCTCTACATATTTTAAGGTCACAGACCGAAATGCATTTATTTCAAAGGATAGCTGCCACCATCAATCGTGGCTAAATGGAGTTCTGAAAGGTCAATTCCTCTGAATTAGGAGAAATTGCACCAATTTGGAGGATTATCATAAACAAACAAAGGTACTGACCTAAAGGTTTTTGGAAAAAGGTTATGACCCTATTTCTCCTCATACTGCACGTAGAGGGGGTCAGAAGAGCTGATAGAAGCTTTTTGTTGAGGGATAAACCTGAGGAGTCCATCAATAGGAATGCTAGCACTTTTGGCCTCCCTCTGGTTACCACTTCGACCAAGCATCATGTGATCAAACGTATAATGCAGAAACATTGGCACATCCTACAAAATGACAGGGTCCTTGGCTCTTTGCTTCCATCTAAACCTCAAGTGATTTATAGGCGTGCCCCCTCCCTTAAGAATAAAGTAGCACAGAATATCCTTGACCCCCTGTTAGACCCTCTTTTTTCATAAGTGTGGAAAATGTCAGGTATGCAGTCTTAATAAGTGCAAAACGAAAAAAAAAAATATCAGAATTCTCCTCTACCAACACTTTGAAAGTATACACAGTGAGACCTTTTGTTACATGTAGCACTACACATGTGGTGTACTTACTCCAGTGCCCATGTGGGTTGCAATATGTGGGCAGCACCACCCGCTCGCTTAGTGTTAGACTTAATGAGCATATTGCTAACATCCGAAAAGGGTACAAGAATTATAGCGTTAGGACACTATGATCCTGTACATAATAGAGAACCAGCTGGGATCCTCTTTATGGGAATAGACCATTATGTTCCCCACTGAAGAGGGAGTCTAAGGGTAAGAAAACTATCCTTAATTGAGACCACGTGGATTTTTCTACTTAAAAGTTACATCCCCTATGGGTTAAATGTTGACTGAGATGTTAACTGTTTTATAGATAATTCATAAAGTCTGCTTTATATATTTTAAATACATTTTCTAAGGTATAGCGTTTATTTTATGTTTTCATATATTTTGTATAATTATGTATGTATCATTTAATTTTTAATTGTTTTATTATTTGGTGTACAGATGATGACCTTTTTCGGCCATATAAAGTGTTAATGACTGGGCCCAGTTTTTGGCCTCCCGGGCTGAAAGCCTCAGACTATATGTGGGAGATTTTTTAAGTGTCTTCGGGAACTGTATATTTTATCCTGCTGGGTACATCTTTTTTCCGTTGTCTCCCAAGGGAATGGATGTGTTAAACATGTCCGGGTTGAAAACGAGGCTTGGTACCTATTGAAAAAGAGGTGTGAATTGCCTTGCTGAGCCACACGACCCTGTGATGTGAAAGCGAAGCTTGGTCATTTGAAATGGATATATAAATGATGAGAGGATGTGATGCTCATGCCCTGGAAGAAGTCCTGTTGTGACGAAACCGGTCAGGCGCAGTTACATATCCTTTCATCGCAACTACCCGGAAGTGATAGCACTTGCCTTATCTAGTGGATTCGTTTATATGGCTGTTTGAAGAGTGAACCATGTATATGCAATTTTTATTTATTAAAAGGATACTCGTAAGAGGTTTTACACTATCAGCGCTTATCTCTTTATTGGGTTCATACCAATGGCTATGACGCGTTTGGAGTACTGGGAAATTTTAGATGGTCCCTTTCATGTTTTATGTTGGAACAACATCAGTGGAAGCACACTAGCCTTGTTGATCTCCCATGATAGAAGGTCCATACCCTCTGGAAAGAGGACATCCATATATGTGGTGGTGGTGAATTCACCAGGTGGAGGATTTCACTTTGGAAAGGAGGGCCCTTTCCCTACATCATCACTATTTTTGGATTTATTGTTTGGATAGCGCAACACTTTTTATGGCTATTACATTTTTATTATGATCCTCACTGGGAAGCTTTATTAACCTCTTCCCATCTGTGCTATAGCTGAAAGACGGCTACAGCGCGGACCTTAATTGCCGGGAGGGCGTCCATGTACGTCCTCCCATGCATGAGCTGCCTGCGCGCTCCCTGCGGAGCGTGCGTGGCTCGCTCTGTGATCAGCGAGTCCATGAGACTCGGCTGATCACAGATCGGAGTAAAGGGCCGGTCCTGGGCCTTTACCACGTGATCAGCTGTCAGCCAATGACAGCTGATTACATGATGTATACAGCAGCCGGCGATCAGCTTTTTTTTTCTCCTCCCGCTATCAGCGGGAGGAGAAAAAAAAGCCGATCGCCGGCTGCTGTCAGAAGGACATCGGTCCCGAAGAAGAGAGGAGCATCTGTGCCCACCAATGCCACCTACCATTTCCCACCAGTGCCACCTACCAGTGCAGGTCAGTGCCACCTATCAATGCCCACCAGTGCCACCTATCAATGCCCACCAGTGCCACCTATGAGTGCCAATCAATGCCCCATCATCAGTGCTGCCTATCAGTGTCACTTACCAGTGCCTGCCATTGCCACCCATCAGTGCCCTTCAGTGCCACCTAACAGTGCCCTTCAGTGCCACCCAACAGTGCCCATCGGTGCCACCTATCAGTGCCACCCATCAGGGCCACCTATCAGTGCCCACCAGTGCCACCTTATCAGTGCCGCCTTATCAGTGCCCATTAGAGCAGCCTATCAGTGCCTATCAGGGCCCATCAGTGCTGCCTCATCAGCGCACATCAATGAAGGAAAAAAATTACCTGTTTGCAAAATTTTATAACAAACTATAAAAACAGTTTTTTAGTTTTTTTCCCCAAAATTTTCGGGCTTTTTTTTATTTTTTCAGCAAAAAGAAAACCTTAGTAGTGATTAAATACCACCAAAAGAAAGCTCTATTTGTTTGAAAAAAATGATAAAAGGGAATTTGGGTACAGTGTTGCAGGACCGCGCAATTGTCATTCAAAGTGCAACAGCGCTGAAAGCTGAGAATTGGCCTGGGCAGAAAGGGGGTTTAAGTGCCCGATAGGCAAGTGGTTAAATCAGACCTGAAACTATAACTTCCTGCAAAGGCTAAAAAAACTGATGAAAAATAAAATCCACAAGAAATAAAGATTAGTGATAGATATATTTTACATTTGCATGACAAGAATACTATAACATATTCCTCTCCATTCTTCCTAGGATCTGAAAAGTCTCTTCTCTTCTTTTCTATCCTATTTGGTCTTCTGTTTATTGCTACCACCATCGGAATGTCGGTGAAATGTAAGTTTTTACTTTTACCTATATTGTACGCCATTTTAATGGGGATTTCACAGGTTTGCTGTTCCATATTGTCATGACCTTATTTCCTATAAAGGGTTTTATATAGTCTGCAATTCTGAGAAATGTTTGAAGCACTCTTGGTGTTCTGTTGAATTTAAAGGACAAGCCACTATGAGACTGGATGGTTTTGAATTTGGCTGATAGACATCAGAGGCAGACACTCATCATCATCCAGGACCTCTCATAACAAAAGGTCTAGAAGGGATTAAAACTGCCATTGTGAACAAGGGTTCAGTGGAACCGTAGAGTTTCTCAAAAGGTTGTTATGTGTTCCTTGAACATTGGCTGATTGATGTCCCATTAAATGGCACTCGCATGGTTCCCAGGTCAACTCCACTTGGCAGAGCTACAGTATCTCACAAAAATAAGTACACCCCTCACATTTTTGTAAATATTTTATTCTATCTTTTTATGTGACAACACTGAAGAAATGACACTTTGCTACAATGTAAAGTAGTGAGTGTACAGCTTGTATAACAGTGCAAATTTGGTGTCCCCTCAAAATAACTCAACACACAGCCATTAATGTCTAAACTGCTGGCAACAAAAGTGAGTACACCCCTAAGTGACAATATCCAAATTGGGCCCAATTAGCCATTTTCCCTCCCCGGTGTCATGTGACTCATTAGTGTTACAAGGTCTTGGGTGTGAATGGGGAGCAGGTGTGTTAAGTTTTGTGTTATCGCTCTCACTCTCTCATACTGGTCACTGTGTGCCAGAGGCAGGCTGTGATTGAGGGGGGGGGGGTGCCAGAGGAAGGCTGTGACTGGGAGGAATGGTATATGCCAGAGGTAGGAAATGATTGGGAAGGGATGTGTGCCAGAGGTAGGCTGTGATTGGGAGGGGGTGTGTCCCAGAGGCAGGCTGTGATCGGGAGGGGGTGTGTCCCAGAGGCAGGCTGGGATTGGGAGGGGGTGTGTCCCAGAGGCAGGCTGTGATTGGGAGGGGTGTGTGCCAGAGGCAGGCTATGATTGGGAGGGGGTGTGTCCCAGAGGCAGGCTGTGATTGGGAGGGGGTGTGTCCCAGAGGCAGGCTGTGATTGGGAGGGGGTGTGTCCCAGAGGCAGTCTGTGATTGGGAGGGGTGTGTCCCAGAGGCAGGCTGTGATTGGGAGGGGGTGTGTGCCAGAGAAAGGCTTTGATTGGGAGGAGGTATGTGCCATGGTAGCTTAACAAACTACCCAATCCAGGCATGCTGTGTGTCTGGAAAGTGTCCTGTACCTCTGAATGGCCAGTCAAAGGATAAAAACCGACCACACTAACACAGATCAGCTTGTGTACATTACAGTTTAAAAGAAGGAAGAAAGGTGAATGGCAGGACCAACCAAGAACTTCTGGTGGAAGAAGTCCATGAAAATGATAGAGACTATGATTTACAAAATACACATATGTGAACATACACATAGAAAAAAATAAATATTTAGGGTGACATACTTTATTTGGAGATCTAAAAGCATTAAAAAAATCAAAGATGAAACTTTATTAAAGACATAGAATGCAAATATGCGTGTGATGCCAAGCTGCATGCGATTTTGGTGGGACGCAATAGAAGCATAGTGGGGTGGCGGTAGGGGGTGGGGATACAGCACATAATGGGGAGACACAGACATCACCTGGTAGTGCTGGAAAGCTGAAGAGTCTAAGAGCCCATTTAAATCACGGTGAACAATTAATTGTATACCAATGCCAGAAGCCTGGCTAACAAGATGGGCGAGCTGGAGTTACTGATGTTTGAGGAGGACTTAGATTTTGTGGGGATAACTGAGACTTGGTTTGACAGCTCTCATGACTGGATGGCGACCATTCAGGGGTATTCCCTTTATCGCAGAGATAGAGAAGGTAAAAAAGGGAGAGGGGTATGTCTGTATATTAAGAACAGTGTACAGGTAAATATGAGGGATGATATTAATAATGGAGCTATGGACGAGGCAGAATCCCTATGGGTAGAACTTCAAAGGGAAGGCACTATGGGGAAGGTAATATTGGGCGTATGCTATAGGCCCCCCAACCTGAGGGAGGAGGGGGAGGCGGACCTCCTTTTACAGATAGGATTGGCAGCAAGGATGGGAAATGTCATTATAATGGGGGACTTTAATTATCCAGATATAGACTGGGCAGAAGGAACCATGCATTCAGCCAAGGCTAGGCAGTTCCTAAATGTTTTTCAGAACAATTTCATGGGTCATATGGTGAATGCACCGACAAGAAACAATGCGGTACTTGACCTACTGATTACCAACAATACAGACCTGCTCACGGATATCGAAATACGGGACAACTTAGGAAATAGTGACCGTAGGTTAATTAGTTTCAGTATTAATTATAGTAATAGGAAACACAAGGGCAATATAAGGACACTGAATTTCAAAAGAGCCAATTTCCCAAAACTGCGCTCTCTGCTAGAAAATATCAATTGGGATAGAACCCTGGGAACAAAGAACACGGAGGAAAAATGGGAGTGCTTCAAGAGCATACTTAACAAAGGGATTGACCAGTGCATTCCAAAGGGAAATAAATTTAAAAGAGCAAAACTAAACCCTGGGTGGCTAAACTCCAACATAAAAATGCATATTAATGCTAAAGGAAAGGCCTTCAAAAAATAGAAGACTGAGGGGTCATTGGCAGCATTCAAGTATTACAAAGAGTGTAATAAGAAATGTAAAGACGAAATCAGGGCGGCTAAAATAGAACACGAGAGACATATAGCGGAAGAGAGTAAAAAGAACCCCAAGAAATTCTTTAAGTATATACTGTAAACAGTAAGAAAGCAAGGCCAGAACACATTGGCCCCATAAAAGACGATAAGGGAGTTTTGGCCACAGAGGACAGAGAAAAGGCGGAAGTGTTAAATAATTTCTTCTCTTCAGTCTTCACAAAAGAATTGGGGGGCTACACTAACCCGGCTTGTAAGGCCAAACTAAACAACACACCCCAGGAAATACCGCCATGGCTAACAGAAGATAGACTTAGAACTAAACTAGAGAAACTTAACATAAATAAATCACTGGGACCGGATGGGTTGCACCCGAGGGTTCTTAAAGAGCTCAGCCAGGTGATAGCCAGACCATTATTCTTGATCTTTAAGGATAGTTTACAGACAGGTATGATGCCAGCTGATTGTAAAAAAGCCAACGTGGTAACAATATTTAAAAAGGGGCCGAGATATATCCCAGGAAACTATAGGCCGGTCAGCCTAACATCAGTAGTCTGCAAGATTTTGGAGGGGATGTTAAGGGATCACATACAAGACTTTAGTAATGAAAACGGTATTATTAGTAGTAATCAGCATGGATTCATGAAAAATCGTTCTTGCCAAACCAATCTATTAACCTTCTATGATGAAGTGAGCTGCCACCTAGATAAAGGTAAGCCTGTAGATGTGGTGTACCTGGACTTCGCAAAGGCCTTTGACACCGTTTCCCACAAACGCTTACTGTTCAAACTAAGTAAGGTAGGTATGAACCATAAGGTGAGTACCTGTATAGAGAACTGGCTCTAGGGGAGAGTGCAAAGGGTGGTGATTAATGGGGAGTACTCAGATTGGGCAGGTGTGGAAAGGGTTCTGTCCTGGGGCCAATCCTGTTTAATTTATTCATAAATGATCTAGAGGAGGGGATATCGGGTAAAATCTCAGTATTTGCAGATGATACTAAACTAAGCATGCCAATATCTTCTATGCAGGATGTGGAAACCTTACAAGCGGACCTGAACAAAATAATGGGGTGGGCAACTACATGGCAGATGAGGTTTAATGTTGAAAAATGTAAAGTAATGCACCTGGGTGCCAGAAACCAGAAAGCAAGCTACTCACTGGGGGGGGGGGGGACCTCTGGGTGAGTCTAGGATGGAAAAGGACCTGGGGGTACTGGTAGACAACAGGCTTGGCAGTGGCATGCAATGCCAAGCCGCTGCAAGCAAAGCCAACAGAATACTGGGATGTATAAAAAAGGGGATTCACTCCAGAAATAAGAGATTATTCTCCCTCTCTACAAGACTCTGGTCCGGCCACATCTGGAGTATGCTGTCCAGTTCTGGGCACTGGTCCTCAGGAAGGATGTGCTGGAACTGGAGAGAGTCCAGAGAAGGGCAACAAAAATAATTAGGGGAATGGAGGACCTCAGCTATGAGGAAAGACTACAAGCACTGAACCTATTCTCTCTGGAGAAGAGACGATTGAGGGGGGATATGATATCAATGTACAAATACTGTACTGGAAACCCTAGCATATGGAAAAACCTATTCAGAGAAAGGGAATACAATAAGACACGTGGCCACTCACTAAAACTAGAGGAAAGGCGGTTCAACCTTAAAATACGCAGGGGGTTCTTCACTGTCAGAGCAGTAAGGTTGTGGAATTCTCTTCCGCAAGCAGTCGTATCAGCAGTGAGCATTGATAGTTTCAAAAAACTATTAGATGGGCACCTTAAAGACCACAACATACAGGGGTATACAATGTACAACATACAGGGGTATACAATGTACAACATACAGGGGTATACAATGTACGGTTAACAGCAAACACACACACACATCATAGGTTGAACTGGATAGTCTGGTGTCTTTTTTCAACCTCACTAACTATGTAACTATGTAATTATGCACAGAATATGCACTGGTTTAGTGCACACTGTATTGCAAAGCGTTGTTAATGCTCATTGCAGGACATTGTTTTTCCCTAAACCTCAATATTGTTATGCACTTCAGTGTGTTGCAATGTGTCACAGAGTTTTTTCCAACACCCCAGTTACATAGGGATGAATATATTATTCTGCGTGTTCTGCTTCTCCCCTCTGCTTGATGGTCCCATGTCTTTGGTTGATCTTGTGGATGTGTCATGAAGGCCCAGTCTGCCACAAACTTTCAAAGCCTTCTGAGACACCTGTGTTCTTTGTCTTTAGATGCTTTATTTGTTACCATTTCAGCCTGGTGTTGTAGGGTTCTAATAACCCCCAGTTTGTGTTCCAGAGGGTGTTAGGAGTCAAAAAGCAGATCCTGGTCGGTGTGGGTGGGTTTCCTGTAGATCTTAATGTCCAAGTCCCCCCTTCCCTATTGATTTCTAATACACAGTCCAGAAAGGGTGACTAGAACTGGGGAAGTGGCTGGTAAGCTATGAAACGTCTTCAACATTACACAAGTCCAGTTGAATGACATGATTTGTCCTTCTTCATCTGCAGACACGTCTGAATCTCAGGAATTAAAGCGTCTGTCTAAGCGTTTTGCAGAGATGAATGAGAGTCTCTCACAGAGGCTGCAGAGTAAAGAGGACCTGTTAACCTCCACCAAGAATGACCTGGAGACCACACAGAAGAAGCTGGAGCAGCTGGTCCAGGGTATGAACACTCTGAATGCTTCTCTCCACACTCTGCAAGTACAGAAAGAAAGAGTCATTCAGGATCAGCAAATTACAGAGAGATCATTGAACGAAACCAGGCTTAGAGTCACCCAGATGGAGCAAGGTATTTCTTCTAGGACCCCCAATGTGAACAAAGACTGCACATTCACAACATGGCTACAACACATAAACTGACCGCACATCTCACAGTCTGATTGTACAATTTCCTATAGATCTATCAAGATCTATGAGGTACAAGGAACTGTCTGATTGGATACAAATGAAATGAATAGTTCATATTTCTTAGCCTTGGTATTTCTAAAGGAGATTATACAGAGATTATACCATATATAATGTATGGGCAACTTTCTACCATAGGAATAGTGTAGGGCAGCCTTCCATACCTTTTTTACCCCAGAGGAACCTCTCGAATAGTTTTTAGGTCTTGAGGGAACCCCTACCAAAACGAATTAATCGGGGTCAATTGGAAAAATCCTATATACGTTGTTGGTCAGTGGGAAAATACCCCTTACATTGGGGGTCAGTAAGATGAATGCACCTTACATTGATGATCAGTGGGAAGAATGTTCCTTACATTGGTAGTCAGTGGGAAGAATGTTCCTTACATTGGTGGTCAGTGGGAAGAATGCTTCTTACATTGGTGGTCAGTGGGAAGAATGCTCCTTACATTGGTGGTCAGTGGGAAGAATGCTCCTTACATTGGTGGTCAGTAGGAAGAATGCTCCTTACATTGGTGGTCAGTGGGAAGAATGCTCCTTACATTGGTGGTCAGTGGGAAGAATGCTCCTTACATTGGTGGTCAGTGGGAAGAATGCTCCTTACATTGGTGGTCAGTGGGAAGAATGCTCCTTACATTGGTGGTCAGTGGGAAGAATGCTCCTTACATTGGTGGTCAGTGGGAAGAATGCTTTTTACATTGGTTGTCAGTGGGAAAAAAACCCTTACATTGGTGGTCAGTGGGAAGAAAAACCCTTACATTGGTGGTCAGTGGGAAGAAATCTCCATACATTGTTGGTCAGTGGGAACAATGCTCTTTACTATCAATGAGTTTTTATTAATTTCAAACAAAGTAAGTAAAATCTTACAAACATTCAAAGTGTCCAACAAGCAGACAATGTTAAAGCAAGATAACATAGGAGTGTTCATACACTAGTAGAGATATCCGTACAATGCAGGTAATATACAGAACACAAAAACTATAAGGCAAAAGCTCGATATATATGCCGCCTCTTGGGACATCATGTTATACATGTGCTACATGACTTCCCCTGAGTTTCGTACAAGGCGAGGCTCGGACTCGGACAACTCTAGCATCTCAATATGCTTTCTTGAAAGACCAAGAACAGGTAGGGTTCATAATCATATACATGCATATATAAAGAGGGAACCAGACAAAGGACCCCAAAATCCCCTACACGTTTCGACTTGGAGCAGTATATATATATTCATATATCTAGTATGCAATGTAAAACCAATCTCTGTGTTTCCTATACTGTGTATTTAGATATAGGCTAAAGGAACCGTGGACCACTGCTCCACCTGAAGAAGACTGCTCCAAGTCGAAACGCGTAGGAGTTTTTGGGGTCCTTTGTCTGGTTCCATCTTTATATATGCATGTATATGATTATGAACCCTACCTGTTCTTGGTCTTTCAAGAAAGCATATTGAGAACCCTTGTTCATTACCTATTGTAACTTTTCAGGTTTTAATATGTCTTTATAGATTGTTTGCACTGTTCTTTGTGAGTCTATCCAATAAAGATTTTTTACTACATCCCTTGCTTCACTACTAGTATACCTATATTAACATAGGTTTGTTATATGATTTTCACCTGAGGCATCTCAAACATCCCATTCCCCTGTCCTCTCTTGGGGGCATCCCTTAGCCGGGTTTTAGCCCTCCATGTGTTCTTGAAACAATTTAGGGATGGATGCCACTCTAATACATCCTTATTAATTATTTAACTGAGCTTTTCATAAATTCCTTACTGTTAAATCTTGAAAGCAAAAATTGCTTGGAATACCCTTTTCATTTTCATATATTAAGTTGTAAGAGTATTAAAATAAAAGTGGGTGAACTGAAGGACTCAGTGGGATGACCAGTGTAGGGGCCCTGGAGAATGTTGGTGGTTAGGCCCAGGGGTGACCAGGCCTAAAACTTTGTAAGGGGCCTCAAAATTTCTCATGGCCGCCCTGGTTTAGTATATGGAGAATGGTTAATGGTTAAGTTAGGGATATGTATATTTCTTAAGCTAAGTCATGAAGGAATAATTTCCAGATCGAAGTTAGGTGTGTGGAGAAGGGAGGTTACCATTTGTCATAAGCAAATGTATATGTGTTAGGGTATGTTTGGTGGCTATCACAGCCAGGATTGGGTTGGGTTAGGTTGGGTTGGGTTGGGTTGGGCTTCAGTGTTAGGAGTAGGTTATACATTATGAATTGAGTTATAGGGTGATAAGTGTTGGGTATAGATATTTGTAGATGAAGCCAGGAATATAAGAGGGAAATTTAGGTTTGTTCTGGGACAAAATAAACCTACGTGTTTGTCCAGCCTTGGTTTCAGGTACCTAAAAAAAAAAAACTTACTGATGTTCTTCTACTTTTCTGGTCATATAACAGTAAAACAGAATATTGTTCTTCTATCCCAGATCTCTGTCCAAAAAATTGGATTATGATTGGTATGAAATGTTTATTGATCAATGAAGAAAAGAAAGATTGGTATGAAAGTGAGAAACAATGTCTTCAAGTGTCTGCCAACCTTCTCACTGTACAAAGCCAGGACGAAGCTCTTAAGGTAAATTGTATATTTCATTTTTCCACTTTCTCTGTTTGATCTGTAGAATACATGTCATACTTGATTCCAGACTAGGGATGGCCTTGCGGTTCGCCCGGCGGTCGGTTCGCGGCAAATTTTGCTTGTTCGCTACCCTCCAATTTTGCGAACACATGGCGTTGTTCGCGGCAGCCATATTAGTTTACATTGGGGAGAACTTTGACCCATGACACAGCCGTCAGGTGGAACGGGACAGCCAATTGAAACATTTCAGCACATGGACAGTCCCCCTACCTTATAAATAGACCAGAGCAGGCGGCCATTTCACATTCTGCTTTTTGTCAGCGTAGGGAAAGGTTGGCTGTGCGCATCAGGGACAGATTGCCAGTGACACAAATAGCTCTGTTAAGATCCACAAAAGTCCTTTTCAGGGCTGGTATTTGGTATAGGTGTGCAGTCTCTTTTCAGTGTAGGGAGAGGTATGCTGTGTTCATCAGGGACAGATCGGCAGTGACACAAATCGCTCTGTTAAGCTCCATAAAAGTCATTTTAAGGGCCTCTATTTGGTATAGGTGTGCAGTGCTCAGGGGTGTAATCCACGTATAATATACTTTGTAATATAGAAAGCATATTATAGTGGATTTGTATTGTGCACTGTGCAGCATTGTGACTGGTGTGGTGACTGAGCGTTGCTGCGGCAATACTACAAACAGTGACAAAAGCACTTTTAATGTATTGTAACTGGTGTGGTAGACCAGTGGCCCCCCAATACCAAATATTGAAGTGGGGTGTTATATGAGTATACTTTTACAAGTGTATTTGTGTCCTGCAACAATATTGCCTCTTTTGCTGCGTTAACTCTGATACACACAGTGCCAAACTCCCTGGCCAATTTTTTGAACAACTGGTGTGATAGACCAGTGGCCCCTCAATACCACATATTGAAGTGGGGTGTTATTTAACAGTATACTTTTCTGATAGTGTATTTTAGTCCTGCAAAAAATTTGGCCTCTTTTGCTGTGTTAACTGTGCTACACACAGTGACAACAGTTACTGGCCAATTATTTGTAGAACTGGTGTAATAAACCTGTGGCCTCCCAATACCACAGATTGAAGCGTTGTGTTATATACCTTTTTCCAGATATACTGCGATTCTCTAGAGACTTTTGTCACAAGGTAATTGAAAAAATTACAGGCAGAGGAAGAGGCAGGCCCTTATGCAGGGGTGGTAGGAGTAGGGCAGGAGCAGTAGGCCGGAGCCAAAGTGTGAAGTTTCAGAAGGTGCGTTCGATTACGTCAAAGGACGCACCAGACTTGGTTGAGTGGCTCACTCAGCCTTCCTCTTCTGCACCCTCCTCATCCTCCCTATTCACTCTCTGCTGTGTGCATCCCCAAAGACACCACCACAAACACCACCACCACCACCACCACATACCCTCCGCTTGAGTCACTAGAATTATTTTCCGATCCATCACAAGACATTTGCCATTGTTGGCATCGGATAAGGAAGAGGAGGTAGCAACAGCCGCCACTCAGCAGTCTGATGACAGTACCCAGATCAGCCCAAAGAGGTTGGTCTCCGTTATTGCTGCCTACTCCGAGATCTCGAATGTTAGTGGTGGGGAAGGTGACGGGGATGAAGACGTGTCTATGGATGTCACATGGGTGGCCACAAGAGAGGAAGAGGAAGGGAGTTCAGAGGGAGAGACGGACCGGCAGATAGAGAGGAGAGGCAGGCGGAACTTGCATTGCACAAGAGGTACAAAGCAGACTGCAACCATGTACAGTCACATCTGGCACTCCCAGGACACCGGCACATGGCTCCGCAGTGTGGTTTTTTTTAATGTGTCCATTGCTGAAAACAGTGTTGCCATCTGCAGCCTTTGCAGTGAACGCATAAGTCGCGGTAAGCCCAACACTCACCTAGGGACGACCGCCCTAAGAAGGCACCTGAACTCCCATCACCGAGCTCAGTGGGAGCAACACCATCCGAACCCAAAAAGCCACACTCCAGGCTCTCACCATCCAGCCTCTTCTTCTTCTCCTCTCTCCTCCCAATTGTCCTCCACTCCACCTTCCATGATGCCGTCGTCACGTTGTTCTGGGAAAAGGCAGGCTTCTGTGTCCCAAATGTTGGAGCGGAAAAAAATGATGACGCTGTCTTGTCGGAACTGATAGCCCGCCAACTACTGCCATATCAACTGGTGGACTCGGAGGCCTTTCGTAAATTTGTGGCCATTGGAACACCACAATGGAAGGTCCCAGGCAGGAAATATTTCTTGCAGAAGGGCATTCCAGAGCTGTATGGCCATGTTCAGCAGCAAGTGAATATATCTCTGACACACAGTGTTGGTGCCAAGATACATCTGACCACAGACACATGGTCTAGCAAACATGGGCAAGGAAGACATATCACTTTTACTGCCCACTGGGTGAACCTTCTGACGGCCGTAAAGCATGTAACCCGTGGCACCCGTGTAGATTAGGTTGTACCGCCATGGATTGCATGCAGGCCTGCCTCTTCTTCTCCTCCTCCTCCTCCATCCTCCCTCTCCTCCTCGGCTGACTCCTCCTTTGCCGCTGCTACCGTCTCTTCCGCTGCGCCACCTAAGATCCCCAGAACCTATTCCACATGCCAGGTGAGACGTTGCCATGCTGTGCTGCGTCTGTTGTGCCTGGAAGCCAAAAGCCACACTGGTCCTGCCCTCCTTTCAGCTTTGCGTTCACAGGCAGATCAGTGGCTGACACCGCTGAATTTGACAGTTGGTAAAGTGGTGTGCGACAACGGTGCCAATCAGGGCAAAATAACACACGTGCCATGCATGGCACACGTCCTGAACTTGGTCGTGCAGCGATTCATTGCCAAATACCCCAGGGTCCAGGACGTCTTGCGGCAGGCCATGAAAATCTCGGGCCATTTCAGAAGATTTTACACAGCCATGGCTTGCCTTGCTGACATTCAGCGGTGACACAACCTGCCCGTCAGGTGTCTTATTTGTGACTGCCCGACGCGATGGAACTCAACGTTGCATATGCTTGATAGGCTGCTCCAGCAGAAACATGCAGTTAACGAATACCTGTACGAACTCTGCAGCAGGACAAGTTCTGGGGAGCTTGGGTTTTTTTCACCTCGCCAGTGGCTGCTCATGCGGGACACATGCAGACTCCTGCGGCCATTCGATGATATCACCAAACTGGTCAGTAACGGCCAGGGCGCCATCAGTGACATCGTACCTTACGCCTTCTTTCTGGAGCGTGCATTGCGTTGCGTCATTGATCAAGCCATTGAGGAGCAGGAAGATGAGGAAGTCGCAATGTTGGATGAATTCCCAGTTGGTGTGATAAACCAGTGGCCCCCCAATACCACATATTGAAGTGGGGTGTTATCTGAGTATACTTTCATAAGTTTGGCACTGTGTGTATCAGAGTTAACGCAGCAAAAGAGGCAATATGGTTGCAGGACACAAATACACTTATGAAAGTATACTCAGATGACACCCCGCTTCAATCTGCGGTATTGGGGGGCCACAGGTTTATTACACCAGTTCTACAAATAATTGGCCAGTAACTGTTGTCACTGTGTATAGCAGAGTTAACACAGCAAGAGAGGCCAAATCTTTGCAGGACTAAAATATTCTCTTATAAAAGTATACTATTAAATAACACCCCACTTCAATATGTGGTATTGGAGAGCCACTGGTCTATCACATCAGTTGTTCAAAAAATTGGCCAGTGATTTTGGCACTGTGTGTATCAGATTTAACACAGCAAAAGAGGCAATATTGTTGCAGGACACAAATACACTTGTAAAAGTATACTCAGATAACACCCCACTTCAATATGTGGTAGTGGGGGGCCACTGGTCTACCACACCAGTTATAATACATTAAAAGTGCTTTTGTCACTGTTTGTAGTATTGCTGCAGCAACGCTCAGTCACCACACCTGTCACAATGCTGCACAGTGCACAATAATACTACTAATCCACTATAATATGCTTTCTACAAAGTATATTATACCGTGGATTACCCCCCTATATTGTGCACTGCACACCAATACCAAAAAATTGCAGCCCTTTAAATGACTTTTGTGGACATTAACAGAGCGATTTGTGTCACTGCTGCCGATCTCTAACTGCCCCTAAAGCAACCACAGGATACCTCTCCCTAACCTGAAAAGAAACTGTAGTAGACCTATACCGAAATACCAGCCCTCAAAAGGACTTTTGTGGATCTTAACAGTGCTATTTGTGTCTGGCAATCTCTCTCTCATGAACACAGCAGACCTTTCCCTACACTGACAAAAAGCAGAATGTGAAATGGCCGACAGCTCAGGTCTATTTATAAGGTAGGGGGCATGTCCATGTGCTGAAATGTTTCAATTGGCTGTCCCGTTCCATCTGACGGCTGTGTCATGGGTAAAAGTTCTCCCTAATGTAAACTAATATGGCCGCCGCGAACAACGCCATGTGTTCGCAAAATTGGCGGGTAACGAACAAGTAAAATTTGCCGCGAACCGACCGCCAGGCGAACCGCAAGGCCATCTCTATTCATAAAGTCCTATATAGACTTTGATTGACAAGCCCACATGAAACACACTGTTCTTGTAACGTCTCTAATGTCATGTTATGTCATATAACCAAAGAGCTACCGAAGTAACACATATTACCAACTTATACAACATTAAGTAAATACATACAAATACTATTAATTATGACTGAGATTACATTAATCCCAGCTAACATTATTTAAACAAATATATGTATTATTCCCTGCATTATATAGACCCTGTCTGTTCTTGACTTCCCATGACATCCTATACCAGATACCTTATGTCTTCCTCTAACTAGCTACATACACCAGAAATATCTGAGATTTTACTGTTTCAGCTAAGCTGAAGAAGTTTATCACTAATCACCTGATCAAGGTCATTCACACATACCTTATCTCACAGAAGTACACCCCTCACATTTTTGTAAAAATGTTATTATATCTTTTCATGTGACAACACTGAAGAAATGACACTTTGCTACAATGTAAAGTAGTGAGTGTACAGCTTGTATAACAGTGTAAAATTTCTGTCCCCTCAAAATAACTCAACACACAGCCATTAATGTCTAAACTGCTGGCAACAAAAGTGAGTACACCCTTAAGTGACAATGTCCAAATTAGGCCCAATTAGCCATTCCCCCCCCAAAATTCATGTGACTCATTAGTATTAGAAGGTCTCAGGTGCGAATGGGGAGCAGGTGTGTTAAATTTGGTGTTATCGCTCTCACTCTCTCACACTGGTCACTGGAAGTTCAACATGGCACCTCATGGCAAAGAACTCTCTGAGGATCTGAAAAAAAGAATTGTTGGTCTACATAAAGATGGCCTAGGCTATAAGAAGTTTGCCAAGACCCTGAAACTGAGCTGCAGCACGGTGGCCAAGACCATACAGTGGTTTAATAGGACAGGTTCCACTCAGAAAAGGCCTCGCCATGGTTGAGTGCACGTGCTCAGCGTCATATCCAGAGGTTGTCTTTTGGAAATAGACGTATGAGTGCTGCCAGCATTGCTGCAGAGGTTGAAGGGGTGGGGGTCGGCCTGTCCATGCTCAGACCATACGACACACACTGCATCAAATTGGTTTGCATAGCTGTCCTCCCAGAATGAAGCCTCTTCTAAATATGATGCACAAGAAAGCCTGCAAACAGTTTGCTGAAGACAAGCAGACTAAGGATATGGATTACTGGAACCATGTTCTGTGGTTTGATGAGACCAAGATAAACTTATTTGGTTCAGATGGTTTCAAGCGTGTGTGGGGGCAACCAGGTGAGGAGTACAAAGACAAGTGTGTCTTGCCTACAGTCAAGCATGGTGGTGGGAGTGTCATGGTCTGGGACTGCATGAGTGCTGTCGGCACTGGGGAGCTACAGTTCATTGAGAGAACCATGAATGCCAACATATACTGTGACATACTGAAGCAGAGCATGATCCCCTCCCTTCAGAGACTGGGCCACAGGGCAGTATTCCAACATGATAACGACCCCAAACACAACTCCAAGATGACCACTGCCTTGATAAAGAAGCTGAGGGTAAAGGTGATGGACTGGCCAAGCATGTCTCCAGACCTAAACCCTATTAAGCTTCTGTGAGGCATCCTCAAACGAAAGGTGGAGGAGCGCAAGGTCTCTAACATCCACCAGCTCTGTGATGTTGTCATGGAGGAGTGGAAGAGGACTCCAGTAGCAACCTGTGAAGCTCTGGTGAACTCCATGCCCAAGAGGGTTAAGGCAGTGCTGGAAAATAATGGGGGCCACACAAAATATTGACACTTTGGGCCCAATTTGGACATTTTCACTTAGGGGTGTACTCACTTTTGTTGCCAGTGGTTTAGACATTATTGGCTGTGTGTTGAGTTATTTTGAAGGGACAGCAAATTTACACTGTTATACAAGCTGTACACTCACTACTTTACATTGTAGCAAAGTGTCATTTCTTCAGTGTTGTCACATGAACAGATATAATAAAATATTTACATAAATTTGAGGGGTGTACTCACTTTTGTGAGATACTGTATTAATATTATGATTAATCATAAAACCAAATATATTTTGCAAGCTTGCCATGAATATAATTTAATTCCAATAAGTGCTAAATCATGAATTTGTAATAATTATCTAACAGAGGAGCTCGTCCACCAAGCTAAGGAGACATAGTCCAAATATCAGAAGATCTGGGCATATTGGCACCATTTTGTGATGACAGGCGAATATTCTAAAGTCATGAGCTAAACGTATCAAGTGATAATTTGTATAACTTTCATTGAAGAAGGAGGATGGGGTCCATAGGTCCCCTGTATTACCACTCTGGAACTTAACCACCCTTTCTTTTTGATCAGCTCTTAAACCCTACCTATCCCCCCCAGCACCCTTACCGGCACACCCATCCCAGCTTTTCTTATTTCGTTCTTGGCCTCCTTTTCACACTAAAGGGTAGGCAAACTTGTCAGCCTACACATTCCACCACAACGCCAAGACAGTGCCTATATTAACCTCTACAGGCTCGATGACTTTTATGGTTTGGAAAGTTATAGACTTACTTTACCTGTTCCATTTCCTGTTTAATCATGTACAATCTTATCCAAAACATTATTGCATTTAAAGGTTGAACTAGTATTGAGTGCACATTAATTAGGGCATAGGGAACACATCTACAAAATAGGATAGGACCTAACTTGTGCTTACAGAAGAGGTCAATGTGGTTAGTAATGGGACAAGGTCTTCTGGATTTAGTGCAAGATGCCAAAAGTGTGCCCGGACCCCAAGATGGACTGTGCCTATATGTTAATAAGTACAGTGGCCAAGACAGTGTAGAGAGCAAAAATGACAATTTCATTCTACCAGCCTAAAGGTTCCCACCTTCTTCACCAAATGGCATACATTACGATAACCAAAGATGAAGGGTTTTAGCGCCGCTCTAATCAAAAGGAAAGGTTCAATCCCTCTTGTCCTCAGAAGTAAGGGTGTTTGCATTCAAGCGCTGACAGAATCCATAAACAGGGGGGAACTTCACACTCCCAACCTGATCGGAGTGTAAGTATGGATGTTAAATGGCCTTAGTCAAATCATGCCTCTGACGCATTTTGTCCCACCCACCGGGGGCCTAGTCATAAATCTAAACGGCAGTGTTTAGGGCAAACTGCTTCAGGGGGCGTGGTTAAATAAATTATATTAGAATACAAACTCCCTAATTTATTATTGTTATAATTCATATGTGTAATAAGTATAATAAATACAATACTTAAAAAGAAAAAGATGTCAGGTAGAACACAAACGAGCAGGAGAGAAGGAAAGAAATTATTAAAAATTACTAATAAAGCAGTTAATATCAAATTCTAGGTTGTGGCCTAACGGGTGAAGGGCCTGCATTTCATATATCCAAAAAGATTCCCGTTGGCTCAAAGTTGTAATTTTAATACTCCCTCTCCAATGGGGATGGTATTTCTCAATTGCCCAAAAAATATGGGAGGATGGATCTTTATTATGGTGAGTAGCATAGTGTTTGGAAACACTATGCTTGGGGTAACCTTTACTGATATTTTGAATATGTTCTCTAATTATTTTCCACATTGGGCGCTTAGTGCAACCAATGTAATGAATCTGACTTGGACATTGTAAAGCATAAACCACTCCTTCAGTTCTACATGTAATGCAGTCTTTTATTTAGAAAATATAGACTCTAAAAAAATTCAAATAAACAATTGTTTCTAAATATATAAATGGGTATCCTCTGCACCCCGTGCTTGATTGTGCTTTAATATTTCCGTCTCGTGTGTGCTCAAATGTAATATTTCTCCACCTTAGCCCAAAGGGGCCACTCACCAGATATATTCAGGCAGTCAAGACCCCCACAGCTTTATATATAATCTCGGTCACCGTTTCTGTCTCCCATTTTCCCAACACATCATCTCAATCCTTGATACCCTCGACTTGGGCAAATCAGTATATTTTAACTGTATATTGTTGAGCCAGGCTCCAATCCAATAGGGATTCCCAAAAAGAAACAAAGTCAGATGAACGTGCGATACGTTTATTAGAATTATCCAAAATCACATAAAAACAATGGTATTTGCATTCACATTTAATTGAGTGGCACCCACTGTAAAACCTTTGGTATGCAGTAACTTCTGCCGTTCACGCCAGGATCAGGTATGCATGCCAACTGCGTTCCACCAAGAACCAGTGGGGTGCCCCAAGGCTCAGTCCTGGGACCAATTTTGTTCAATTTATTCATAAATAGCATTGAGGACGGGATCAGTAGCTCGATCTCAGTTTTTGCAAATGACACAAAATTAAGCAGGCCAATAACGTCACATCATGATGCAGAAATCTTGCAGAATGACCTGAACAAAATAACAGAGTGGGCAACTACAGTGCCTTGCGAAAGTATTCGGCCCCCTTGAACTTTGCAACCTTTTGCCACATTTCAGGCTTCAAACATAAAGATATAAAACTGTAATTTTTTTGTGAAGAATCAACAACAAGTGGGACACAATCATGAAGTGGAACGAAATTTATTGGATATTTCAAACTTTGTTAACAAATAAAAAACTGAAAAATGGCTTCCAACTTTGAAGTGACATATAACCCAACCAAATGACACATCAGAGGACCTCAGAGAAATCGTTAAAGAGAGGAATTAAAATTATATATATATATATATATATATATATACATACACAAATATATATACAGTGCCTTGCTAAAGTATTCGGCCCCCTTCTTGAACTTTGCGACCTTTTGCCACATTTCAGGCTTCAAACATAAAGATATAAAACTGTCATTTTTTGTGAAGAATCAACAACAAGTGGGACACAATCATGAAGTGGAACGAAAATTTATTGGATATTTCAAACTTTGTTAACAAATAAAAAACTGAAAAATTGGCCGTGCAAAATTATTCAACCCCTTTACTTTCAGTGCAGCAAACTCTCTCCAGAAGTTCAGTGAGGATCTCTGAATGATCCAATGTTGACCTAAATGACTAATGATGATAAATAGAATCCACCTGTGTGTAATCAAGTCTCCGTATAAATGCACCTGCACTGTGATAGTCTCAGAGGTCCGTTTAAAGCGCAGAGAGCATCATGAAGAACAAGGAACACACCAGGCAGGTCCGAGATACTGTTGTGGAGAAGTTTAAAGCCGGATTTGGATACAAAAATATTTCCCAAGCTTTAAACATCCCAAGGAGCACTGTGCAAGCGATAATATTGAAATGGAAGGAGTATCAGACCACTGCAAATCTACGAAGACCTGGCCGTCCTTCTAAACTTTCAGCTCATACAAGGAGAAGACTGATCAGAGATGCAGCCAAGAGGCCCATGATCACTCTGGATGAACTACAGCTGAGGTGGGAGACTCTGTCCATAGGACAACAATCAGTCGTATACTGCACAAATCTGGCCTTTATGGAAGAGTGGCAAGAAGAAAGCCATTTCTTAAAGATATCCATAAAAAGTGTTGTTTAAAGTTTGCCACAAGCCACCTGGGAGACACCAAATATGTGGAAGAAGGGGCTCTGGTCAGATGAAACCAAAATCAAACTTTTTGGCAACAATGCAAAACGTTATGTTTGGTGTAAAAGCAACACAGCTCATCACCCTGAACACACCATCCCCACTGTCACACATGGTGGTGGCAGCATCATGGTTTGGGCCTGCTTTTCTTCAGCAGGGACAGGGAAGATGGTTAAAATTGATGGGAAGATGGATGGAGCCAAATACAGGACCATTCTGGAAGAAAACCTGATGGAGTCTGCAAAAGACCTGAGACTGGAACGGAGATTTGTCTTCCAACAAGACAATGATCCAAAACATAAAGCAAAATCTACAATGGAATGGTTTACAAATAAACATATCCAGGTGTTAGAATGGCCAAGTCAAAGTCCAGACCTGAATCCAATCGAGAATCTGTGGAAAGAACTGAAAACTGCTGTTCACAAATGCTCTCCATCCAACCTCACTGAGCTCGAGCTGTTTTGCAAGGAGGAATGGGCAAAAATTTCAGTCTCTCAATGTGCAAAACTGATAGAGACATACCCCAATCGACTTACAGCTGTAATCTCAGCAAAAGGTGGCGCTACAAAGTATTAACTTAAGGAGGCTGAATAATTTTGCACGCCCAATTTTTCAGTTTTTTATTTGTTAAAAAAGTTTGAAATATCCAATAAATTTCGTTCCACTTCATGATTGTGTCCCACTTGTTGTTGATTCTTCACAAAAAAATTACAGTTTTACATCTTTATGTTTGAAGCCTGAAATGTGGCAAAAGGTCGCAAAGTTCAAGGGGGGCGAATACTTTCGCAAGGCACTGTATGTGGCAAATGAGGTTTAATGTGGAGAAGTGTAATGTATTGCACTTGGGGACTAAAAACATAAACGCAAAATACACTTTAGGGGGGGAACCTTTGGGGGAATCAAAAATGGAGAAAGATCTGGGAGTCTTGGTTGATGATAGACTAAGCAACAGCATGCAATGTCAAGCGGCAGCTGCCAAAGCCGGCAGAATATTAGCATGCATAAAGAAAGGGATGTATTCCAGAGATAAGACTATAATCCTTCCACTTTATAAAACTCTGGTCCGACCGCATCTGGAGTATTCTGTCCAGTTCTGGTCGCCAGTCCTCAGAAAGGATGTTCTGGAACCGGAAAGAGTCCAAAGAAGGGCAACTAAACTAGATAGGGGATTGGAGGACCTAAATTATGTGGAGCATTTACAAGCGCTTGATTTATTCTCCCTAGAGAAGAGACACCTGAGAGGGGACATGATTGCGATTTACAATGGTGATCTCAGCATAGAAAAAAGTGATTCAGTCGCAAAAAGTGCAAGAGAACACGAGGCCATTCAATGCGATTAGAAGACAAGCAATTTAACCTCAGGCTACGCAGGGTTTTTTTTTTTTTTTTTACAGTAAGAGCAATAAGATTGTGGAACTCTCTTCCACAAATGGTGGTAACTGCGGGGAGTATGGCTACTTTTAAAAGACTCTTGGACATACATTTCCAAGATCAAAACATTCAGGGGTATGAGAGATGATTACGGCCACACACACCTACACAGGTTGTAATGGATGGACTATTGTCTTTATTCAACCTCCACTACTATGTAACTATAAAGAGAAAAAAATGTGAATACCGCGCTATCCAAAAAATCAAGAAAGGATGCTAGCACAAAAACAATTGACAATCCAAATTGTGATAAAAACGAAATAAATAATAAGTGCAGCGCTAAAAATAATTAGTGAACCTTGAACATTCACAACAGTGGTGTGTGATGAATATTCATAATGACATATCATGAAACAGTGGAAAAAAGTCCCATGAATACATATAATGTTGATGAATAAAAGTTCATAGCAACATATCATGAAATACGTGAAAAAAGTCCCATATAACAAAAAAGAGTGTGCATAGAACACACTAAATCTCAAAAGTGAAGTGTTAAATCCAGCAATGGTGAAGATGTTCAAAGTGGCAGTCAAATCCCATCACCAGATGGAACAAATATTAAATATGCGCTCACCAAATAGCATGGACCTATAATGCCATATAGCATACAGGTCATAAGGGCTTTACAGATGGGATCCTGGATTCCTCTATAATGGATGTTACCCTCGGATGTTCCAACAGGCCCACAGTAAATGGAGAGGAGGAAGGGTGAATCCCTCATTTACCAAGTAGCAAATAAATAAGCCAAAGGAAAGTACATAGTGTAAAACTGCTAAAAAGGGTTTATTTTAGAAGCAGAAATTCACTTACAAGCATCCACAGGTATAACAGCATTAATGCAGTAAAGACAGGCTTTCTATGATGAGGTTCTGATGCGTTTCGTCGTACCAGACATTCTCAAAGGATATTGCCCACCTCTTATTTACTATGTAACTTTGTAACCAGAAGTGACAAAACCGGAAGTATCACTGCTACGGACCTCAATGTGTTTCACCAGAATGGCGTCATCAGGAAGTCATCCTACATTAAAGATGACTTAAATGACTTCCTGATGACGCCATTCCAGTGAAATGCATCGAGGTCCGCAGCGGTGACACTTCCGGTTTTGTCACTTCCGGTTTTTGTTGGTGGAACGCAGTTGGCACGCACGCCGGTTTCTGGCGTGAATAGTGGGAGTTACTGCATACCAAGCATTCTACAGTGGGTGCTGCTCAGGGCACAATTAATTGTGAGTGCAAATACCATTGTTTTTATGGAATTTTGGATAATTTTAATAAATGCATCACACGATCATCTGACTTTGTTCAACAATATACAGTTAAAATATACAGATTTGCCCAAGTCAAGGGTATTAAGGATTGAGATGATGTGTTGGGAAAACAGGAGACACAAACAGTGACCAATATACTATTTAAAGCTGTGGGGATCTTGACAGCCCCAATATATCTGGTCAGTGGCCCCTTTGAACTAACGTGGAGGAATATCACATTTGAGCACACACACGACGGCAATATTAAAGCACAATCAAGCACGGGGTGTAGAGGATACCCATTTATATATTTAGAAATAATTGTATAATTTCATTTTTTTAGAGTCTATATTTTTGTGTATTTGAATTGTTGGCACATATTCACGGGGATATTTGCATTTTTGATATATGAGGGAGTGATACATATGCACTAATATATGCACCTTAATCACATTCACTTTATAGTGTAGCACCTCAAATTTAAATTACTAGCTCTGTATTTATACTGTTTATGCTTTAGTGGCAGCGCACAATCAACTTATAAAAATTTTTTGAAAATGTAACTGTGTAACAATAATTAAACGTTTCAGAGTTTCCTATTGAATAAAGAAGATTATTGGCTTGGGAAAGAGATGCAATGGCGTTGGAATTCCTGGAAGCCAGTGTGGGATTGGCCAGAAATCTATGGAACGTAAGTTTAACCACTTAAGCCCCGGAAGATTTTACCCCCTTCCTGACCAGAGCCTATTTTGCGATTCGGCACTGCGTGACTTTAATGGACCATTGCGCGGTCGTGCGACGCTGTACCTAAACAAATTTGACGTCCTTTTTTTCCCACAAACAGAGCTTTCTTTTGGTGGTATTTGATCACCTGTGCAATTTTTTGATCATGCGCTATAAACAAAAAAAGAGCGTAAATTTTGCAAAAATAACAATATTTTTCACATTTTTTTAATATGAAATTCCCCAAAAAAAAATGTAAAAATCAAAATGTTTTAACATTTTCGGCCAATTTGTTTTCTGCTTCATATGTTTGGTAAAAAAAATCACGAAAAGCGTATTTTTATTGGTTTGCGCAAAAGTTATTGCGTTTACTAACTAAGGGAAAGATTTTTGGCATTTTTGTTTAATGGCGGCGATCTGCGATTTTTTTTTTGCGGGACTGCGACATTGCGGCGGACAGATCGGACCCTTGACTGACATTTTTTACACTTTTGGGGGTACCAGTGACATTACTACAGTAATCAGTGCTATAAATATGCACTGTTACTGTAAAAAGGACACTGGCAGGGAAGGAGTTAACTTTATTGGAGAGGGAGGGGTTAAGTGTGTCCTAGGGGCGTGCTTCTAACTGTGATTGGACATGGCTACTAGTGTAAGAACAGAGATCAACGGTCCTACATAGCAGAACCGTGTGATCTCCATTCTTACACAGGGGAGAATGACAGGCGGCTTTGTTTACATTAGCCGCCTGTCTTTCTTCCAGGGTAACGGACGATCGCGAGTGCCCGGCGGACATCGGGTCCGCCGGGCACACGCGCGGGGGGGTCCGCCGGGCACACGCGCGGGGGGGTCCGTGACTGCGTGGGAGCACGCCTCCGGTGGCGCGCGCTCGCTCCCTAGAGCCTCACAGACTAGCGATGTAGCCCTACGTCGCTTTGCCTGTGCGGGGTTGCCCGCCGCAGTAAATAGTCGTGCGGCGGTCAGCAAGCGGGAATAGCATTGATCTTTCCTAACCACATGTAACATCTTCCCAGTTTGGTATTGTCTTCTGCAGCATCTCCCCACCAACAATGTATCCTGTTCTCACTCTCTGACCCTCATTTCCTCTATTAGGTCTGCAGTCTCTGACAGTCCTCTCCAGCATTACATATATTGAACATTATGTGGGGCACTTCGGAAATGTCAGGGGCCGCAACTGAGGCCCCCTTCAGCTCATAAATTGGCAACTACTGCTCCGGAGCTGAAAGAGATAGCATGTTAACACATATATAAGTCCCAAACAGTGGGGTATCTGAATGGATACTCTGTGTGTATGCTTAAAAAAATAGGGTTAAATCAGAAGATCAGGATTCACATCAATTCCCAAAATGGATAGCTCAAAAACAGACCATACTGTGGGACCTCTCAACAAATTATACACACTAAGTGAAGCCATACCTATTACCCACTGATCAGCAGTAGACTTTTGCTAGTCCTAGATATATAGACGTGAAATGGCACACATATGGTGATCACCATATAAAATTAAACTGGTACTTGGGTCTGACCTCTTTAAGTGAGTGAGTATAATTATCTAAAGTTTGTCTTATTCCATTGTTTTTAACATTTTTTATTCAATTTTAAGTATGTATTAGTCTGGATATATGTATTAACCACTTCTGGACCGGAAGATTTTCCCCCTTAACCACTTGCCGACTGCCGCAAGTTGATATACTGCGGCGGTCAGCCCCTCACAGGCAAAGTGACGTAAATAAACGTCACTAGCCTGTGAGGCTCTGGGGAGCCTGTGTAACGCTCCTGCATTTTTGTTATAGGCTGGATTTGCAGCTGCAGAATCTCCACTCAGTAGTCATGTAGAGATGTGTTGAATAACCAGATCCAACTCTCCAGACTCATCACCGTGGGCCTGTCAGCTTCAGCATACAGATATACACACACTCAATAAGATGTTCCTGGAGTGATAGGATGTATATGATATTATGAAGGTGATGTGCTGAAGGGACAGGTGTGAACAGTGATATAAATGGTAAACACTTGATAGCAATGTTCAGGAGAGTATTAGATGGTAATAGGTAGAATGCAGATAGGTTAGTAATCGAGTATGGTAACAGGTGGTAAGGACAGCAGATGACAAATACAGGATAGGCTAACCCAGTGCAAGGATAGATGGTAGTAGACTCAAGAGCTAGCAATTTATGTAACAGTGCAGATGATAGAATTAGTATGCATAGATAGTAACAGTCCTTAACCACTTTACGACCGGCGCACGACGATCTACGTCGGCACTCAGCCCCGGCCAGGCAAACTGACGTAGGCCTACGTCAGCACAATTTGCCGGCCCTGTGCGCGCTCCCGCGCGTCCCCGCCGCCGATGATGACTCGATTGGGTTCAGAACCGATCAGTCATCAGGTCCAGGCCAATCATTTTTGGTCTGGACCTGTTGATCGGTCCTGCCCAATCAGATCATCCTCTAAGCCTGTGAAATGTAAACACAGGCTTAGAGGAGATGTGCCCTCCCCCCACAACGGTCTTTTCGGATCCAGCGTGAGAGGAGAGCACATCTTACTGTGAGTACTGCACCAAGCACACCCACACACAGTTAGATAGGCACATTTCACCCCCGATCGCCCCCCCAATTAACCCCTACAGCACCTGACACAACACACACTATATACAGCATATAGCATATACCTATATACCTGTATAAGTGTGATTTGTGAACAGGTGTAGCCCTTGCGACCCCCCCTTTTCCACTCAAATTACCCCCCACCCCCCCCTAATAAAGATTTAACCCACTGATCCCCCCTGAACCCCCCCCTGATCACCGCCGTTAACCCCTACACCCTCTGTCACATCAGCACTAATACAAACGCAATATACGGTGTTATTGTATTTTTGTATTAGTGTCATTGTGATCAGAATTAGCGCAGGCGACTAAGTTTCTGTCCCAAGAAGGTTTAGGGTCCCCGCCACCCGCCCAATAAAGATTTAAGCCCCTGACCCCCCCCTGATCACCCCTACACCCCCTGCCATAACACACACCGTATACAGTATATAGCATTTTGCTATATACCCGTATAAGTGTGATTTGTGGTCAGGTCTAGCGCTTGCGACCCCCCTTTTTCCACTTGAATTACCCGCCACCCCCCCCTAATAAAGATTTAAGCCCCTGATCCCACCTGATCCCCCCCTGATCACCGCTAGTTAACCCCTACACCCTCTGTCACATCAGCACTAATACAAACGTAATATACTGTGTTTTTGTATTTTTGTATTAGTGTCATTGTGATCAGAATTAGCGCAGGCGACTAAGTTTGTGTCCCAAGCAGGTTTAGGGTCCCCCCCACCCGCCCAATAAAGATTTAATCCCCTGATCCCCTCCTGATCACCCCTACACCCCCTGCCACAACGCACACTGTATACAGTATATAGCATTTTCTATATACCCGTATAAGTGTGACTTGTGACCAGGTTTAGCGCTTGCCACCGTTCCTTTTATCCTTAGGATACCCGCCAGTCCCTTCCAATAAAGATTTAAACCCCTGATCCCCCCCTGATCACATCCCGTTAACCCCTACACCCTCTGTCACATTAGCACTAATACACACATAATATACTGTTTTTACTGTATTTTGTATTGGTGTCATTGTGACTTGAGGTTGCGCTAGCTAGCTAGTTTCTTTCCCAAAGGAGGTTTAGGGTCCCCGCCACCCCCCCCCAGATCCCCAGCGCATAGTTTAGAAGTAACCCCTTGATTGCCACACACGCACGCACGCACGCACGCACGCACGCACCTACACTTCCATTTCTAGTATAGTGTTTGAACAGATCAATATCTGATCTGATCAGAACTATACTAGCGCCCCCATAGTTTAGGGTTCCCAAAACGCGGTGTTTGCACGATCAGCACTGATTCCTGCCAGCACCTGCGTTTAACCCTTTCATCCAGGTAAGTGTAGTAATCAATAGATTACTGTCACTTGCAAAAAAACACAAGACACAAAACCGCTGTGTTAGCAGAGTCAGGCCTGATCCCTGCTAGCATTAGCAGTTTTTTTTGTAGCGCTTGAAATAGTCTTCGACAACCAGGTGCTTTTATTACCTGTGAGTCGCATCACTGTACGAGTAAATTTAGTTGCCAAAATGACCAAACGTTCGTACAGGGATGAAGAGCTTATCAGTTATATGCTGACCGAGTCATCTGATAGCGAAGGGGAAGCTACAATGACCGAATTAGTGTCAGTATATGAACCTGATGACGGCAGCGGCTCCCTGACAGATAGCTCCGACGACAGATGGGTCCCTGTTAGACCCAGGCGTACCCGACCCCATTCTGAAGTTGTTGTGATGCAGGAATCGCAGGGTGCTCGTATGGAGCAGAGTGTGGGTACTAGTGCCGCTCATCCTTCTGGCGACCTGGCAAGCGCCAGCGGCCTAGTACAACCTGGACCTAGTACAACCAGCACTGCAGTAAGACCTGGTGACGTGGCGAGTCCCCTAAGTGCAGTTGAAGCTGGTGCGGTGGCTAGCACAAGTAGTGGCCCGCAGCCACCGCGTATTCGAAGACAGGCCCGTAGAGCCCATAGTGCCCTCCCTGATGCGCTGGCATTTCCTAATTGGCAACCCACCGATACTACAGCGCCAGTACTTCCCCCATTCACCGCCCAACCTGGAATCCACGTGGAGACAGCTGGTTTTACGCCCCTGAACTTTTTTGAGCTGTTCTTCACGGAAGATCTTTACAGATCTATTGTGGATCAATCAAATTTGTATGCACAACAGTTCATCGCCGCCAACCCAAATTCACACCTTGCCAGACAATTCGGCTGGAAACCTATAACGGTTTCCGAATTTAAGATCTTTCTGGGCCTTTCCCTCCACATGGGCATAACTAAACAGAGTGAATTGCGGCTATATTGGTCCACTAGCCCAATTCACCATATGCGCATGTACTCTGCCTCTATGTCCAGGACGAGATACGAGCAAATTCTGCGATTTATGCATTTCAGCGACAATGAACTCTGTCGTCCTCGGGGAGACCCTGCATACGATCGGCTCCACAAAATTCGGCCCCTCATAGACCACTTCAATCAGCGGTTTGCAGCCTTGTTTACCCCCGAACAAGTTGTCTGCGTTGACGAGTCCCTGATTAAATTTACTGGCCGCCTTGCTATGAAACAGTACCTCCCCAGCAAGCGTGCCAAGTACGGGGTCAAACTGTATAAATTGTGTGACAGGGCCACAGGCTATACAGTTAGTTTCCGGGTCTATGAGGGAAAAGATAGCTGTGTGGAGCCCCCCAACTGCCCAGACTACATAGGGAGCAGCGGTAAGATCGTTTGGGACTTGGTGTCACCCTTATCCGGAAAGGGGTACCATTTGTACGTGGACAACTTTTATACAAGCGTGCCACTATTTAGTCACCTTCTTGATTTACAAATTGGCGCATGTGGCACCGTGCGACCTAATCGCCGGGGCTTCCCCCAACGGCTTGTAGATTCCCGTCTTAGTCGGGGGGCGAGAGCCTGCTTGAAAACGGACAAATTACTTGCGGTGAAGTGGAAGGATACACGGGATGTTTATGTTCTGTCCTCCCTTCACCCAGACACGACGATCCAAATTCCTACGGCAACTGGCGTTATGGAGAAACCCCTCTGTGTCCACGAATATAACCTTAACATGGGAGGGGTGGACCTTAACGACCAGCTTTTGGCGCCGTATTTAGTTGCCCGTAAAGCCAGACGCTGGTACAAAAAAGTGTCTGTTTACCTATACCAATTGGCTATGCTGAACGCCTTTGTCCTATACAGGGCGTCAGGACGAACTGGATCTTTCCGGGAATTCCAGGAAGAGATCATCCTTGCCTACCTGTACCCAGGAGGCATGCCTGCCCAACTTCCCCTTCCAGATGCAGTGAGCCGGCTGCATGAGAGGCATTTTTCACATGTCCTCCCGAGTACCCCTACCCAAAGATGGCCCCAAAGAAGATGTCGTGTCTGTAGCAAGCGCGGATTTAGGCGTGACACCCGTTATTATTGTCCCAAATGTCCTGACCAACCTGGTCTCTGCATCGGGGAATGTTTCGAGCGCTACCATACACTAGTGGATTATTAGCGTAGGGTACAGCACGACACAGTGTAGGGCACATAAACACAGGGTCTCGAAGGATGTTGGATGTCCATCGACATTTTGAGAGACCCAAGCTGGAAGAGAAGATCGCAGATGATCGCAGTCCCTCCCAAATCAAGAAGTAAAGGAACAGTTAGAAAGAAAAATAAAAGGATCCAAAAACTGTTGTGGTGTCAGTAATTTTATATGTCCTTCTACTCCTTCCTACTATACTTTTTTTCAATGTCCTTTGTTTGTTTTTTCATTCTTTTGTGACCTGTTTCTCTTGCAGGTCCCTCGTCGGCTACCACGCATTGATTTTATATATTCTGACACAAACAGCGTTTGCGCTCAGCATATATGGATACCTTTGCTGATAGCAGCTGTGGTGATTTTCTGATTTCAGCACTGCAGTTAAAATCCTATTTTGGTATACGTGGATAGCGCCGTGTATACCCATCATTAAATTCAGTGGGTGGTTGTTTGGGCGGTTAATGATGAAAATCCAAAAACTGTTGTTGTCAGTCATTTTATATGTCCTTCTACTCCTTCCTACTATACTTTTTTTCAATGTCCTTTGTTTGTTTTTTCATTCTTTTGTGACCTGTTTCTCTTGCAGGTCCCTCGTCGGCTACCACGCATTGATTTTATATATTCTGACACAAACAGCGTTTGCGCTCAGCATATATGGATACCTTTGCTGATAGCAGCTGTGGTGATTTTCTGATTTCAGCACTGCAGTTAAAATCCTATTTTGGTATACGTGGATAGTGCCGTGTATACCCATCATTAAATTCAGTGGGTGGTTGTTTGGGCGGTTAATGATGAGTAATACTACGCATTATTCCTGTGCTGATTTCTGATAGGTTCTCTTTTTTTCCGTTCAGCCCACAGGCTGCATGAAAAAAAAAAAAACCTATATGCCAAACAAGGACCAGCAATGTACTGGTACGTTGCTGGACTTTGAGTGGTTATACCAGGATGATGCCTGCAGATTTAGGCATCATCTTGGTATCGTTTTTTACAGCCAGCGGTCGGCTTACATGTAAAAGCAATTCTAGCAGGTAATTGGCCGCTAGACTGCTTTTACATGCAGTGGGAGGGGCCTCCCCCCCCCCCACCGCCGCCTTCCGCAGCCTTCCATGGTTTTTCTCTGGCTCTCCTGTCCCACCGGTTAACCCGAGAGTGCAGCCGGTGGTTCAATTATCTAACCATAGAGCTAATTGGAGATGAGAATGGCTCCAATCATCTCTATGGCCTAAGATGCCGGAGGCTACGAGCATTTTATGACTTCTGTTTCGCCAGAAATAAACAGGGCCATTGGGAAATTGGGAAAGTATTTTATCACACCAATTTTGGTGTGGTCAGATGCGTTAAGGTCAGAGGAGAGATCTAGAGTCTAAAAGACCCCAATTTTTTTTAAAAAGAGTACCTGTCACTACAGATTGCTATCATAGGGGATATTTAAATTCACTATGATAACAATAAAAATGATTTAAAAAAAAAAAAAATTAAAGGAAAGGTGTCAAAATAACATAAAAAAGCAAAAGAAAAAAAAAAAAAAAAAAAAAAAAAATTGAGCCCCCCCCCTTACCCCCGGTGCTTGCGCGCAATGGCGCACGCAAGCGGTGGTCTAGTGTCATATGTAAACCACAATTGCAGCATGCATGTGAGGTATCGCCGCGATCGCCAGATCGAGTGCAGTAATTCTTGCAGTAGACCTCCTCTGTAAGTCTAAAGTGGTAACCTGTAGAGACTTTTAAAGGTTTTCAAAAATGTACATACGTTTTTGTCGCTGCGCAGGCATGCGCAATTTTTAAAGCATGTCATGTTAGGTGTCTATGAACTCGGCATAAGATCATCTTTTAAATTTTACCAAAAAAATTGGAATTATATAGTGTATTTGTGCAATAAATTAAAAAAAAATGTATTTTTTTCGCAAAAATTGCGTTTGGAAAATCTGTGCGCAAATACCGTGTGACAAAAAAATTTGCAACATCCACCATTTTATTCTATAGGGCCTCTGCTTTAAAAAAATATATAATGTTTGGGGGTTCAAAGTAATTTTCTAGTAAAAAAAAAATATTTTTTCATGTAAACAAAAAGGCACAGAAAAGGCTTGGTTTTCAAGTGGTTAGAAGAGTGGGTAATGTGTGGATAAGATTGAGTATAAAATGCCGGAACTGTTCAAACACCCCCCTAATGACCCCTTTTTGAAAAGTAGACACCCAAAGCTTTTTTCTGAGAGGCATGGTGAGTCCATGGAGTATTATATATTTTGCCACAAGTTTCGGGAAAATTATTATTTTTTTTTTTTTTGTTGTTTTTTTACAGAAAGTTGTCACTAAATGATATATTGCTCATGCATGCCATGGGAATATGTGAAATGACACCCCAAAATACATTCTTTTGCTTCTCCTGAGTACAGGGATACCACATGTGTGAGACTTTTTGGGAGCCTAGCTGTGTACGCGCCCCCGAAAACCAATCCACATCTTCAGGTTTTCTAATGGCGTAAATTGCTGATTTTACCCCTGACTACCTGTCACGGTTTCAGAGGCCCTGAAATTTCAAGATGGCACAAAACCCCCCCAAATGACCCCATTTTGCAAAGTAGACACTCCAAGCTACTGGCTGAGAAGTATGGTGAGTCCATGGAATAGTTTATATTTTGCCACAAGTTTCGAGGAAAAAAATTTTTTTTATTTTTTTTTATTTTTTTACACAAAGTTGTCAGTAAATGATATATTGCTCACACAGGCCATGGGTATATGTGAAATGACACCCCAAAATACATTCTGCTGCTTCTCCTGAGTACAATGATACCCCATGTGTGAGACTTTTTGCCAGTCTAGCCGCGTACAGGACCCGGAAAACCAATGCGCACCTTTAGGCTTTCTAAGGGCGTAAATTGTTGATCTCACTCCTTACTACCTATCACAGTTTTGAAGTCCATAAAAAGCCAAGATTGCACAAACCCCCCCCAAATGACCCCATTTTGCAAAGTAGACACTCCAATCTATTTGCTGAGAGGCATGGTGAGTATTTTGCAGCTCTAATTTTTTTTGGAAAATGAAGAAAAAACAGGAAAATGCATTTTTTTTCCTCTTTTTTCAATTTCCAAAACTTTGTGACAAAAAGTGAGATCTGCAAAACACTCAACATGCCTCTCTGCAAATAGCTCAGGGTGTCTACTTTCCGAAAAGGGGTCATTTGGGGGGGGGTTGTGCTGTCTTGGCATTTCATGGCCTCCAAAACTGTGATAGGTAGTCAGGAGTGAAATCAACAATTTACGCCCTTGGAAAGCCTGAAGGCGATGATTGGTTTTCGGGGTCCTGTACTCGGCTAGACTGCAAAAAAGTCTCACACATGGGGTATTCCTATACTCAGGAGAAGCAGCAGAATGTATTTTGGGGTGTCAGTTCACATATACCCATGGCATGTGTGAGCAATATATCATTTACTGACAACTTTGTGTAAAAAAAAAAAAAAAATATATATATATATATATTTCCCGGAACTTGTGGCAAAATATAAAATATTCCATGGACTCACCATGCCTCTCAGCAAATAGCTTGGGGTGTCTACTTTCCAAAATGGGGTCATTTGGGGGGGTTTTGTGCTATCTTGGAATTTTAGGGCCTCCGAAACTGTGATAGGTAGTCAGGAGTGAAATCAACAATTTACGCCCTTGGAAAGCCTGAAAGTGGGGACTGGTTTTCGGGGACCTGTACTCGGCTAGACTGCAAAAAAGTCTCACACATGGGGTATCCCTGTACTCAGGAGAAGCAGCAGAATGTATTTTGGGGTGTCATTTCACATATACCCATGGCATGTGTGAGCAATATTTCATTTACTGACAACTTTGTGAAAAAAAAAAAAAATATATATATATATATATATTTCCCGGAACTTGTGGCAAAATATAAAATATTCCATGGACTCACCATGCCTCTCAGCAAATAGCTTGGGGTGTCTACTTTCCAAAATGGGGTCATTTGGGGGGGGTTTGTGCTATCTTGGAATTTTAGGGCCTCCGAAACTGTGACAGGTAGTGCAGAGGTGACATGCACAATTTACGCCATTAGAAAACCTGGGAGTGTTGATTGGTTTTCGCGGTCCTGTACACAGCTAGGCTCCCAAAAAGTCTCACACATGGGGCATCCCCATACTCAGGAGAAGTGGCAGAATGTATTTTGGGGTGTAATTCCACATATACCCATGTCATGTGTGAGAATTTTATCTTTTAGTGACAACGTTGTGTAAAAAAAAAAAATAAAAAAAAAAAAATAGTAATATTCCCAAAACTTGTGGTAAAATATAAAATATTCCATGGACTCACCATGCCTCTTAGCAAACAGCTTGGGGTGTCTACTTTCCAAAATGGGGTCATTTGGGGGGGTTTTGTGGTATCTTGACATTTCAGGGCCTCCTAAACCGTTAGAGGTAGTGAGAAAATGCAATGAAAAATGTACGCCCTTTGAAATTCTGATGGTGGGGATTTGTTTTTGTGGTCCCGTACACAGCTAGGCTCCCAAAAAGTCCCACATATGTGGTATCCCTGTACTCAGGAGAAGCAGCAGAATATATTTTGGGGTGTAATTACACATATACCCATGGCATGTGTGAGCAATATATCATTTCAATGACAACTTTGTGTAAAAAAAAAAAAAAAAAAATTTTTAGTCATTTTTCAAACACCTGTGACAAAAAAATGAAATATTCAATGAGCTCAACATGCCTCTCAGAACATTCCTTAGGATGTCTACTTTCCAAAAAGTGGTAGTTTGGGGGGGTTTTGTACTGCCCTGCCATTTTAGCACTTCATGAAATGAGATAGGCAGTCAAAAATTAAAGCTGCGTAAATTTCTGTATTTACACCATAGTTTGTAGACGCTATAACTTTTGCGCAAACCAATAAAAATACGCTCATTGAATTTTTTTTTGTCAAAGACATGTAGCTAAATATATTTTGGCCAAAAAAAAATACATAAATTGAGTATATTGGATATTTTTTAAAAGACAAAGTTGAAAATGTCATTTTTTTGCAAAATTTTCGCTCTTTTTTTATTAATATCGCAAAAAATAAAAAGCGCAGAGGTGATCAAATACCACCAAAAGAAAGCTCTGTTTGTGGGAAAAAAAGGACGTAAATTTCGTTTGGGTACCACATTGCATGACCGCACAATTGTCAGTTAAAGTCACGCAGTGCCGAGTCGTAAAATACCCCCTGGTCGGAATGGGGGTAAAATCTTCCGGGGCTTAAGTGGTTAATGTGCAGAGGTAGATAGTGTAAGTTAGTTTATGGAGGATTCCCCTGTGGGGTACTTATCACTAGTAAAGTTAGTAGTAGAGGGGTCCAGTAGTGAGAAAGTGATCCGGTAGCGAGATACGGGGATCAGTAGCGAGGTTCCGGTCTGTTCCAGGTAAAAGCAAATAGCTGGAGGTTCCGGCAGCAAGACAAGCTTGTAAGCATGTAGACACACAGGCACATTGAACGAACAACGTGAGAGAGAACGCCGGCGGTTGAAATAGCCGCTCTGCGGCGCTCGGTGATGACGTCATCCGTCTTAAAGGTGTATGCGTTCCACCTAACTAGAAAGGTGGGACGCATATTGAAAGGAAATGGAAATTAAGGGTACCAGAGGTACCAAAATCTTACAGCCTGTCATTCTCCCCTGTGTAGAAACACTGATCATACGGTTCTACTATGTAGGACCGTTGATCACTGTTCCTACAGCTCAAGCCACAGCCAATCACAGTTAGAATCACGCCCCTAGGGACACACACAGCCCCTCCCTCTCAAAAAAAGTTAACCCCTTCACTGCCAGTGTAATTTTACAGTAACAGTGCATATGTATAGCACTGATTACTGTAGTAATGTCACTGGTAACCCCAAAAGTGTCAAAAATGTCAGTCAAGGGTCCGATCTGTCCGCCGCAATGTCGCAGTACCGCAAAAAAAAATCGCAGATCGCCGCCATTACGCGTTAAAAAAAAAAACAACAAAAATGACAAAAATCTTCCCCTTTGTTAGTAAACGCGATAACTTTTGCGCAAACCAATCAAAATACGCTTTTTGCGATTTTTTTTACCAAACATATGTAGCATAAAACAAATTGGCTGAAAATGTTAATAATTTGGGATTTTTACATTTTTTTGGGGGGGAATTTCATATAAAAAAATGTGAAAAATATTGTTATTTTTGCAAAATTGACGCTCTTTTTTTGTTTATAGCGCATGATCAAAAAAATCGCACAGGTGATCAAATACCACCAAAAGAAAGCTCTGTTTGTGGGAAAAAAAGGACGTCAAATTCGTTTAGGTACAGCGTCGCACGACCGCGCAATTGTCCGTTAAATTCACTCAGTGCCGAATCGCAAAATACCCCCTGGTCAGGAAGGGGGTAAAATCTTCCGGGGCTTAAGTGGTTAATGACCAGACCATATTTTGCGATTCGGCACTGCGTTACTTTAACTGACAATTGCGCGGTCGTGCGACGCTGTACCCAAATAAAATTGATGTCCTTTTTTTCCCCCACAAACACAGCTTTCTTTTGGTGGTATTTGATCACCTGTGCGATTTTTATTTTTTGCGCTATAAACAAAAAAAGCGACAATTCTGGAAAAAAAAAAATACATATATAGTATATTTTTCACATTCTGCTATATAACATTCCCCCAAAAAAATTTAAAAATCTAAAAATTTTTTACATTTTAGGCCAATTTGTTTTCTGCTACATATTTTTGGTAAAAAAAAGTTGCAATAAGCGTATTTTGATTGGGTTGCGCAAAAGTTATCGCATCTACAAACTAGGGGAAAGATTTATGTCATTTTTATTTTGTTATTTATTTAATTTTACTAGTAATGGCGGCGATCTGCGATTTTTAGCAGGACAGCGACATTGTGGCGGACAGATCGGACCCCTAACTGACATTTTTGACACTTTTGGGGAGGGACCAGTGACATTACTACAGTAATCCGTGCTATACATATGCACTGTTACTGTAATAATGACACTGGCAGGGAAGGGGTTAACACTGGGGGTGATCAAGGGGTTAAATGTGTACCTAGGGGAGTGATTCTAACTGTATGGGGGCAGGGATTGTGAAATGACCGTAGAGACATGTGATCGTATATAGAAGGAGCTCTGTGATCATTCCAGAGAGAAGAACGGTCAGCTGTGTTTACAACATCCGACCGTCCTTCTCTCCCAGCGGGGAGCGATCGCGGGTGTCAGGCGGCAATCAGAGACGCCGCCTCCATGCATTGGAGTCCCCGCTGCCGGCGCGAGACCTACGTAGCCCTACGTTTGTTTGCGCAGTAGGGCCAGCCTGCCGCAGTATATATGCAGTGAGTGGACTGGAACCGGTTAACAAAGAGATTCTTTAAAATAAAGGCCCGTACACACGTACCGATCATCGGCCGAACGATCGGCCGTCTTTTGTCCAGGGCTGTCGTGTCTGCTGAAAACTTCAAAAGACTGCACACGAATTTTGTCGGCCAACAACAGCCGACTGCAGAAGTGATGTCATGTGATGATTAACTTTCCTTGTCTTTTTTCTTTTCTGAGCATGCTCAGTCTTGCTAATCTGCTGTCTGTCGGCCGAATTCTGTACTGACTGACGAACAATCGGCCGTTCTGGTGACGACCAACAAAAATTTTAATGCCCGCACGACAGATTCTGTTCGGCCGAAAATGCGCTGTCGGCTGTCGGAAGCATCATACTAACAGGCCGACAATCGGCCGATCGGTCGTCGGCCCGAATACTTACGGCCGACAATCGGTACGTGTGTACGGGGCTTAAAACTGTGTGTAATTTGTTGACAGCTCACCCCTTAAAAGTTCTGCAATATGTTCTGTTTTTTTTATTGCCTTTGTGTGTATGGACAACAGAAACATTAGCTGCCTTTAAAATGCTTTATTTGAAATCCGAGGCATAACTAGAACCTTCAGGGCCCCGGTGCAAGAAACCGTGAAGGGTCCTGACCTCCTGGCTGGGGCCCTTTCCTCCGAGCCTGGTGGAGGAACGCCAGTGCCCAGTTGCAAGCACAACCTTTGTGACCATGGTAGTTCTGCCACTGGTGGCAGTAGTTTTTTTTTTTATTTTTGTTATTTAATTTTTTTTTACCTTTTTTTATTTTATTTTTTATTATCAGTTTGAAATTTACCATTAGAGTAGCGCCATCCTCTTTTATCCCTATTGCGCTATGTAAACAACTTAAAATGAACACTGATATTGTCCAGCTGCTCTTTGAAGTGAATACCGCTATCATACAACCAGTGGCGTAGCGTGGGTTGTCAGCGCCCGGGGCAAGGTAAGTAATTTGCGCCCCCTACACAAATCTACTAGACCACTACACTGAACCTACACTGACACCTACACTGACCTTGCTGGCCACTACAGAGACCTACCTTATTCCTACACTGACCTACCTGACCACTACACAGACCTACCTGACCACTACATAAACCTACCTGACAATTACACTGACCACTACACAAACCTACCTGACCACTACACAGACACCTACACTGACCTATCTTATTCCTACACTGACCTACCTTATTCCTGCACTAACCAACCTGATCACTACACTGACCTACCTAATTTCTATACTGACACCTACACTGACCTACCTGACCACTACATAAACCTACCTGACCACTACACAGACCTACGTTTCCTGCACTAACCTACCTGATCACTACATTGACACCTACAGAGACCTATCTGAACACTACAGAGACCTACCTGATTCCTACACTAACCTACCTGATTCCTATACTGACACCTACACTGACCTACCTCACCACTACACATACCTATCTCACCACTACACTGACCTACCTAATTACTATACTGACAATTACACAAACTGGGAATAGCCGAAAACGCACGGCCTTGCCCAAGCGGCAGCGGCGCATGAGCGGTGACATGTTGGCGCCAGGCAGCGCCATTTTTAAATCTGAGCACGTCGGGCAGGCCGGGGACATTTTTTTTAATGACTGTTTAAGTGACAATGGCGCGGCCGTGGGATGCGCCCCCCCCCCAGATTTCGCGCCCGGTGCGGCTGGCCCCCCCAGCACCCCCCACGCTACGCCACTGCATACAATATTTATAAAAAAAAAAAAAAGTCAAGCGCTACTATATAATCAATTTGTTCAATACATTAACCATAAACAATTACTGAAGATAATTGTGCTTGCGCTGCTCAATCCTGCTAATAAAGTGTCACAAACAAATCCAGCAATCATAGTGAATGCCTTAAGACCCCATTCACACTGCCACGACCAGAAAGTCGCCTCATAAGGGGCGACTTGTTAGCGCGACTTTCAGCGCGACTTAGCGCGTATTCAGCGCGACTTGTATGATAGACGACTTTGTACGACTTTGTATTTGGCCAATCAGGATATGATGGTTCTGGGTCATGCTCAATCACACAAAAAAAAAGTTCTTAAAAATTGTCGTTTTTGATAGAGAGCCAATTATTGAAAAAATTATTGAAAAAAAAAAAATTAGATTTCTTTGGATTTAGTGTCTGGGGGATCTAAAAAGTGTACCTGTGAAGTTTCAGCTTTAGCATGTCCAGAACCAGAAAAAAAAGATAATTTTTCTTAGAATTTTTAGTAGCACAGGGATGGGGTTCCGCTCCTTTCACACCTGGGCGTTTTTGTTGCAGGCATTTATTGGGCATTTTTTGGGCGTCTTTGGAGACAGGCATGACATCTCAACTTCTGTATAGGGGTATATATATACACACACACATATATATATATATATATACACATACACACATATAGGTGTGAAAGTAGCGGAACCCCATCCCTGCAAATAATTTCATTAGCGCAGGGATGGGGTTCCGCTACTTTCACACCTATATGTGTGTATGTGTATATATACATATATGTGTGTGTATATATACCCCTATACAGAAGTTCTGATGTCATGCCTGACTCCAAAGACGCCCAAAAAATGCCCAATAAATGCATGCAACAAAAACGCCCAGGTGTGAAAGGAGCGGAGCCCCATCCATGCGCTACTAAAAATTCTATAAAAAATTATCTTTTTTTCTGGTTCAGGACCATTTTAATGAAAAGTCGGATCACAAGTCGCTTCAAATAAGATAAGGAGGTGACTCCCATTGAAGTCTGTTAGGACAAGTCGGATACAAGTCGCCTCAAAGTAGTACAGGACCCTTTTCTGAAGTCGTAGTGACTTCAGTAGTGCCAATTAAGACGGCTCTCATTGATTTACATTGGTTTTGTTATGTCAAGCGACTTTGGGCGACTTGAGGGCACACAAGTCACCTCACAAGTCGAGGCATTGTGAATGGACTGTAACATTGTGCAATAAAGTAAATACAATTGTATCCAATATAAACAAATTGTTACAATGAATCCTTATGTGAATAGTGAAGTCCCAATCAATGATTGACAAACTAATATGAATATAAATGAACATCCCAGGGTGGATGACTGACGGAGGAATCACCTTTTACACACACTGCTCAAACAAATTAAATGAACACTTTGAAAACACATCAGATTTCAATGGAGAAAAATCTCATGCTGGATATCTATACTGGTATGGACTGGGTAATGTGCTAGGATCTATAATGGTACGGACTGGGTAATGTGTTAGGATCTATACTGGTATGGACTGGGTAATGGGTTTGGATCTATACTGGTATAGACTGGGTAATGTGTTAGGATCTATACTGGTATAGACTGGGTAATGTGTTAGGATCTATACTGGTATAGACTGGGTAATGTGTTAGGATCTATACTGGTACGGACTGGGTAATGTGTTAGGATCTATAATAATACGGACTGGGTAATGTGTTAGGATCTATACTGGTATGGATTGGGTAATGTGTTAGGATCTATACTGGTATAGACTGGGTAATGTGTTAGGATCTATACTGGTATGGTCTGGGTAATGTGTTAGGATCTTTACTGGTACGGACTGGGTAATGTGTTAGGATCTATACTGGTATGGACTGGGTAATGTGCAAGGATCTATACTGGAATGGACTGGGTAATGTGTTAGGATCTATACTGGTATGGACTGGGTAATGTGTTAGGATATATACTGGTATGGATTGGGTAATGTGTTAGGATCTATACTGGTACGGACTGGGTAATGTGTTAGGATCTATACTGGTATGGACTGGGTAATGTGTTAGGATCTATACTGGTATGGACTGGGTAATGTGTTAGGATCTATACTGGTATGGACTGGTTAATGTGTTAGGATCTATACTGGTATAGACTGGGTAATGTGTTAGGATCTATACTGGTATGGACTGGGTAATGTGTTAGGATCTATACTGGTACGGACTGGGTAATGTGTTAGGATCTATACTGGTATGGACTGGGTAATCTGCTAGGATCTATACTGGTACGGACTGGGTAATGTGTTAGGATCTATACTGGTATGGACTGGGTAATGTGTTAGGATCTATACTGGTATGGATTGGGTAATGTGTTAGGATCTATACTGGTATGGACTGGGTAATGTGTTAGGATCTATACTGCTATGGACTGGTTAATGTGTTAGGATCTATACTGGTATAGACTGGGTAATGTGTTAGGATCTATATTGGTATGGACTGGGTAATATGTTAGGATCTATACTGGTATAGACTGGGTAATGTGTTAGGATCTATACTGGTATAGACTGGGTAATGTGTTAGGATCTATACTGGTATGGACTGGGTAATGTGTTAGGATCTATACTGGTATGGACTGGGTAATGTGTTAGGATCTAAACTGGTATGGACAGGGTAATGTGTTAGGATCTATACTGGTATGGACTGGGTAATGTGTTAGGATCTATACTGGTATGGACTGGGTAATGTGTTAGGATCTATACTGGTATGGACTGGTTAATGTGTTAGGATCTATACTGGTATGGACTGGGTAATGTGTTAGGATCTATACTGGTATGGACTGGGTAATGTGTTAGGATCTATACTGGTATGGACTGGGTAATGTGTTAGGATCTATACTGGTATGGACAGGGTAATGTGTTAGGATCTATACTGGTATCGACTTGGTAATGTGTTAGGATCTATACTGGTATGGAATGGGTAATATGTTAGGATCTATAATGGTATGGACTGGGTAATGCGTTAGTAAGGAAAGGATGCCACATCGTTTGATGAAAATGAAAATTATCACCCTACAGAGGGCTGAGTTCAAAGACACCCCGAAAATCAAAGTGAAAAAATAATGCAGCAGGCGAGTCCATTTTGCTGAAATTTCATTGCAGGACCTTTAGAATGTTCCTCGGTTTGTACGGCCCCCATGTGCTTGTATGCATTCCTGACAACATTGGGGAATGCTCCTAATGAGAGGACGGATGGGGTCCTGGGGTATTTCCTCCCAGATCTGGACCAGGGCATCACTGAGCTCCTGAACAGACTGAGGTGCAACCTAACGGCATCGGATGGACCGAAACATAATGTCCCAGAGGTGTTCTATTGGATTTAGGTCAGGGGAGTGCGGAGGCCATGCAATGGTATCAATTCCTTCATCCTCCAGGAACTGGCTGCATACTCTCACCACATGAGGCCAGGCATTGTCGTGCACCAGGAGGAACCCAGGACCCACTGCACCAGTGTAGGGTCTGACAACATCAGGGGTCTAAACAGATCTGATGTTTCACCTTTGAGACAAAGAAGGGAGATTAATGACGCAGTCCTCCATCTTCACCTCTGTAGCCTCAGCTACAGAATGAATGAACAGGAATATCTCTGTACAGAGGCTTCCTGTTCATTCACAAACTGAAGCATAGGAAACACATTTTACTATGCTTCAGTTATGAATGGACAGAGTCAGTGATTAGTATCAATCACTGACTCTGTTCATTCACAAAAGGAAATGACCAGTAAATACCATATTTGCCGGTCCCTTCCCTGCTCTCCATACTGACACATCCCTCACAGTAGGCAGCGAGGAACGGGAGAGGGAAGTCGGCAGAGCTGCGAAGGGACAAGCTGGGGCCAGGAGTGCACACAGAGGGCACAGTAAGACCTGAATAGAAGAGGTGGCAGGATCAGCATATAGCGGAACCAATCCACTCCATTTTCCTCCTGTGGAAGGGGGAGGAGAACTAGGCTTTCAGTAGCTGCAGGAGGAAAATGGAGGGGATCGGTTCTATCCAGGTGCACAGGGGGACATGGGCCTCCTGGAACATGGGGCTGGATTGCAATTGTGACCACTGTAGTTACGCCCCTGTTTAGTTTTCAAGGAAAGAGAATTCATTAGGGTATATCAAAAAACCCCTCCAGTGTGGAAGGGGCTCCATATTGTATCCTGACCCACAGTGGATCTTTCAGTCCATGTCCTGCTCCAACCTAAGCCATGGTAGGAAAGAAAAGGGCCCCTAGGCTCCAGTGGCGGCTCATCCATTGGGGGCGCAGGGGCGCCGCCCCCCCCTATCCATGCGTCTGGCCCCCTAATTTACATGCAGGGCGCCGGAGGCACGGATTAAAATAGGAGATTTTTTTTTTTTTAAGCATGTGACTAGAGCCAGAGGCTCTAATAGGCTTCAAAAAAGGGTGGGCTTGGGGCGCAGAGCCTACCCAGTTGTATGACAATAATGAATAAATATTCGATATTATCACAATGATTTTCCTCCCAGCTAATCAGGAAGCAGGTCGTGAGGCCCCTTTCCTGTTTGGCTGAAAAGAGAAGCGATTTTATTGGCCATTGGCCAGGAAGAGGGAGGGGAGGTACGGCCGGAGGAGAGTCACAGCCGCTCAGGGAAGGAGCAGGTAAGGATGCTCGCTGACCGGCTGGGCAGCCAGCCAGCCATCCATCCCGGGAGGAGGGAGGCGGGTGGAGGGAGGGGGTGGTAGATTTGATTGCCGGCCATCCGGCCGCCCCACTGTGGGGTGTGTTGGTTTTGCTGCCCTCCCAATTTTCATTTACCAGCTGCAGCTGCTAGGCCCCATTCACACCTGAGCAATTTTCTTGCTTGCAGCATGTAGCTCTAAAACAAGCCCAATCCCATTCATTTCAATGGCCCTTGTTCATATCTGAGCGTTCTGTCGCCTGAAGCAAAACGCCTGTCACTCAAAAAAGTACATGAGCTTCTTTTTGGCAGATTACAAGAGTTTTTGGCCCCCATAGACTTCAATAAAATTGCCTGACTTGAGCGTTTTGTCACGTTATTTTAGCTCAAATAGAAGCTCTCCGCCTCTAATTTCCACTCCTTCTCCTCCCTCTAGTGCTTTCTATTGGCTAAAAAAAATGCCTGAAGCTGTAAAAAGCTGGTAATATGCTTCTAAACGCTTCAAAAAAGCGTAAAAAAAACACTGAAAAACTCCAGTAAATCAGGTGTGAATGGAGCCCAACACAAGCAGAGTCCAAAAAACCCACCATCTGGTGAAATCTGCTATAGCAGAAAAAAGTTGCCTTTCCTTGTAATCCCTCTAACCGGCAGGTATCAAACACAAGGCCCGGGGGCCAAAATCCGGCCCGCCAAGCCATTTTATGTGGCCCTCGCACCTCTCCTGAGCTAAGGCACCCCCCTCTTTTCCGCCAAGCTCCTTGTCTCAGCAGTCGGCAGCAGAGAGGACGACAAAACTCCTCCTCAAGATCCCGCCCTTCTCTGTGAAGCTGCTGAGAGACTCGTCTCTGCCCTTGCCCCTGTCTCAGGAGTCAGCAGCAGGGTCGGACTGGCCTACCGGGATACCGGGAAATTTCCCGGTGGGCTGCCGACCCTGGGGCCGCTTTGAGATGCACTCGAGCCCCACCGCCAGATTCTTTTCAAATTCCTACGCCAGCCGCTGTGAGCGGCATGGCGTCATATCCGGCAGGCGGCGGCTGCGCAACGGGGGATCTCCTCTCCCGAGTCCCCTCCTGCATGACGGGCCGCGGCATCGATCCCTCCCTTCCCTCCTATACAGTCCTAGCTCCTCCCACACTAGTTGGAAAGTGAGGTATTAGGCCACACCCTAGATAGATAGATAGATAGATAGATAGATAGATAGATAGATAGATAGATAGATAGATAGATAGATAGATAGATAGATAGATAGATAGATAGATAGATAGATAGATAGATAGATAGATAGATAGATAGATAGATAGATTGGGGCAGTTTAGTATAGCGTTCTGTCTCCGCCAACACTAGTTGGAAAGTGTTGCAATAGGCTACGCCCTTGATAGCAGTTGAGACTGGTAGTTTAATATAGCGTTCTGTCTCCGCCCACACTAGTTGGACAGGACTAGTCCACGCCCCTGATAACGGGAGAGATTGGGGGCGGGTTAGTAGTACAGCGATCTGAGTCCGCCCACACTAGCTGGAGAGTGTTGCACTAGCCCACGCCCCTGATAGGGGGAGATGTGCGGGCTGCTCAGTGTAGGCGTTCTGTCTCCGCCCATACCAGTTGGAGTTTGTTGCGTTAGGTCACGCCTGGTGGGAGAGGGGTGATTTGTCTCCACCCACTCTAGGTGGATTAGGCCACGCCCCTTATCAGATTGATTGATCACCTACAATTCACAGACTGAGACATGTCACAACAGCCAGCAGCAGCAGGTCGTCTGAGACACACAAGTGAGCAGAGCCTGCCCTGAGTTTCCCTGTTCAGCTAGGTAAGAGTAAACTGGCTTGGGGGGGGGGGGGGACCTCACACTCGTGTATTGCATTGGGGGGGGGTCAGCATTGTATTAGGGCACCTAATAAAATGCTGATCCGCCCCCCGGGCCCCCTCCCCCTAATACAATGCTGATTCCCCCCCCCCCTTTAAATTTAGGGGGAGGGGGGATCACCATTGTATTAGGGGGAGGGGGCTACAGGGAACGGCATTGTATTAGGGGGAGGGGGCAGGGAGGGTCAGCATTTTATTAGGGGGAGGGGGGTCAGCATTGTATTAGGAGGAGGGAGCTGGGGGGGGGACTGCATTGTCCCCCTCCCCCTAATACAATTCTGACCTTCCCCTCCCCCTAATACAATGCTGATCAGGCATTGTATTAGGGGCAGGGGGAGTCAACATTGTATTAGGGTGGGGGGGATCAGCATTGTATAAGGGGGGGCATCATTGTGTTAGTGGAGAGGACTGGGGGGGGACAGCATTGTATTAGGGGGAGAGGGGTCAGCATTGTATTAGGGGGCGAGGGGTCAGCATTGTATTAGCGGGAGAGGGGTCAGCATTGTATAAGGGGGGGACAGCATTGTGTTAGGGGGAGGGGGCTGGGGGGGACAGCATTGTATTAGGGGGAGAGGGGTCAGCATTGTATTAGGGGAGAGGGGTCAGCATTGTATAAGGGGAGGACAGCATTGTGTTAGGGGGAGGGGGCTGGGGGGGGGACAGCATTGTATTAGGGGGAGAGGGGTCAGCATGGTATAAGGGGGGGCAGCATTGTGTTAGGGGGAGGGGGCTGGGGGGGGACAGCATTTTATAAGGGGGAGAGGGGTCAGCATTGTATTAGGGGGAGAGGGGTCAGCATTGTATTAGGGGGAGAGGAGTCAGCATTGTATAAGGGGGGGGGGACAGCATTGTGTTAGGGGGAGGGGGCTGGGGGGGACAGCATTGTATTAGGGGGAGAGGGGTCAGCATTGTATTAGGGGGAGAGGGGTCAGCATTGTATAAGGGGGGGACAGCATTGTGTTAGGGGGAGGGGGCTGGGGGGGACAGTATTTTATTAGGGGGAGAGGGGTCAGCATTGTATTAGGGGGAGAGGGGTCAGCATTGTATAAGGGGGGGGGGACAGCATTGTATTAGGGGGAGGGGTCTGGGGGGGGGGACAGCATTTTATTAGGGGGAGAGGGGTCAGCATTGTATTAGGGGGAGAGGGGTCAGCATTGTATAAGGGGGGGGCAGCATTGTGTTAGGGGGAGGGGGCTGGGGGGGGGACAGCATTTTATTAGGGGGAGAGGGGCCAGCATTGTATTAGGGGGAGAGGGGTCAGCATTGTATAAGGGGGGGGACAGCATTGTGTTAGGGGGAGGGGGCTGGGGGGGACAGCATTTTATTAGGGGGAGAGGGGTCAGCATTGTATTAGGGGGAGAGGGGTCAGCATTGTATAAGGGGGGGGACAGCATTGTGTTAGGGGGAGGGGGCTGGGGAGGACAGCATTGTATTAGGGGGAGAGGGGTCAGCATTGTATTAGGGGGAGAGGGGTCAGCATTGTATAAGGGGGGGGGACAGCATTGTATTAGGGGGAGGGGTCTGGGGGGGACAGCATTTTATTAGGGGGAGAGGGGTCAGCATTGTATTAGGGGGAGAGGGGTCAGCATTGTATAAGGGGGGGGCAGCATTGTGTTAGGGGGAGGGGGCTGGGGGGGACAGCATTTTATTAGGGGGAGAGGGGTCAGTATTGTATTAGGGGGAGAGGGGTCAGCATTGTATAAGGGGGGGGGGACAGCATTGTGTTAGGGGGAGGGGGCTGGGGGGGACAGCATTGTATTAGGGGGAGAGGGGTCAGCATTGTATTAGGGGAGAGGGGTCAGCATTGTATAAGGGGAGGACAGCATTGTGTTAGGGGGAGGGGGCTGGGGGGGGGACAGCATTGTATTAGGGGGAGAGGGGTCAGCATGGTATAAGGGGGGGCAGCATTGTGTTAGGGGGAGGGGGCTGGGGGGGGACAGCATTTTATAAGGGGGAGAGGGGTCAGCATTGTATTAGGGGGAGAGGGGTCAGCATTGTATTAGGGGGAGAGGAGTCAGCATTGTATAAGGGGGGGGGGGGACAGCATTGTGTTAGGGGGAGGGGGCTGGGGGGGACAGCATTGTATTAGGGGGAGAGGGGTCAGCATTGTATTAGGGGGAGAGGGGTCAGCATTGTATAAGGGGGGGACAGCATTGTGTTAGGGGGAGGGGGCTGGGGGGGACAGTATTTTATTAGGGGGAGAGGGGTCAGCATTGTATTAGGGGGAGAGGGGTCAGCATTGTATAAGGGGGGGGGGACAGCATTGTATTAGGGGGAGGGGTCTGGGGGGGGGACAGCATTTTATTAGGGGGAGAGGGGTCAGCATTGTATTAGGGGGAGAGGGGTCAGCATTGTATAAGGGGGGGGGCAGCATTGTGTTAGGGGGAGGGGGCTGGGGGGGGACAGCATTTTATTAGGGGGAGAGGGGCCAGCATTGTATTAGGGGGAGAGGGGTCAGCATTGTATAAGGGGGGGGACAGCATTGTGTTAGGGGGAGGGGGCTGGGGGGGACAGCATTTTATTAGGGGGAGAGGGGTCAGCATTGTATTAGGGGGAGAGGGGTCAGCATTGTATAAGGGGGGGGACAGCATTGTGTTAGGGGGAGGGGGCTGGGGGGGACAGCATTGTATTAGGGGGAGAGGGGTCAGCATTGTATTAGGGGGAGAGGGGTCAGCATTGTATAAGGGGGGGGGACAGCATTGTATTAGGGGGAGGGGTCTGGGGGGGACAGCATTTTATTAGGGGGAGAGGGGTCAGCATTGTATTAGGGGGAGAGGGGTCAGCATTGTATAAGGGGGGGGCAGCATTGTGTTAGGGGGAGGGGGCTGGGGGGGACAGCATTTTATTAGGGGGAGAGGGGTCAGTATTGTATTAGGGGGAGAGGGGTCAGCATTGTATAAGGGGGGGGGGACAGCATTGTGTTAGGGGGAGGGGGCTGGGGGGGACAGCATTGTATTAGGGGGAGAGGGGTCAGCATTGTATTATGGGGAACTGAAACTCTAAACTGGTAACCTGTAATAATGTGTAAAGTGTCGCCAATGGGGATTTTTAGGTACCAATATTTGTCGCCATTCCATGAGCACAATTTTGAAGCAGGAAATGTTGGGTATCTATTTACTTGGCGTAACATTGTCTTTCACATTAAAGAAAATAACTGGGCTAACTTTACAGTTTTCTTATTTTTTTAATTAAAAAAAAGTTAACTTTTTCTCAAAAAATTGCGTTTGTGAGACCGCTGCACAAATTCGGTGTGATAAATATTGTAACGATCTCCATTTTATTCTCTAGGATCTCTGCTAAAAGAAAATCTATAATGTTTGGGGGTTCTAAGTAATTTTGCAGCCAAAAAAAAAGAACAAAAGTTTTGAAATCAGTGTCAGAAAAAGGGCCAGTCCAGAAGTGATTAAATTATGTTTCATATATGAATACTTGATGTCGTTGTGCTGGTATGACTACGCAATGCTATGGGGCTGGTATGTCATTTTTTCCAGGGCTGGTTTTAATATCCAGTCTGGCCCTGGTCAGCAGCTGAGAGGACAGAACTCCTCCTACAGATCTTGTGCCTCTCTATGAAGCAGAAGTTCTCCCATGACTGGGCCCATAGTGCCCAGGACATGGGTTCACCCTGTGACTTGTTCCTCTCGTGTAGTACGTCCCTTCTAGAGGTCCTCAAATCCCACTGGTATCTATACCCCCATCTACTGACTCTGCCCTACCCCAATCTCGCTCCCCAGATTACAGTTCTAGTCCCCATTTTGGACATTTCTCAGGATCAATATTACCCTACATGAGAGGTACAGCCTATACTGACCTCTCTGTGCAGGTACTTGGTTTACATTGCCTCTTTTAGGTCCCTGTTAATCCCGAACTTCTTTATGCTGGCTTAGTTATCTTCTCTTACATTGTTTATTTTTCTCTTTTGTTAAACATGCCTGTACTTGCACATGCTTTTGTATACATGTTTTCTATATTGCACTTTTTATTCTCAATAAAAACATTTAAAAAAAAAAGAAGAAGTTCTTCTCTCCCTGCCTACCTTGGTATCAGCATTCAGCAGACTCCGGCAGCTGACTCCAGCCCTCCTCTGGTCCTCCTCCAGACCCTACACTTACTGCTTACCAGCTCCACACTCAGCTCCTTCCTGGAAGCAGCACAAGATATAGGGGGTGTGCTGTGATATAAGGGAGGGTGGGAGACTCTGAACTTCTGATAGTGGGGGGCTCTTGACATCTCATGTAAGGGGGGGGGGGGGTGTGCTGGACATTTAGTCTTACAGATATAAACGGCCCTTTGAGGGGAACCATAATGCTTATGCGGCCCACAATGCAATTGAGTTTGACACCCCTGCTCTAACCTAACCTCCCACAGTTCCACTCTCTATTTAGGGCTCTTTCACACAGGCGGACCGTTCAGATCAGCCTGTCCGTTCAGATCAGCCTGTCCGTTCAGATCCGCCTGTCCGTTCAGATCCGCCTGTCCGTTTTTTTGGCGGATCTGAACGGTTCCCCCATGCATCCCTATGGGGCATCAGCAGAGATGTTTAGTAACTAAGTAGAACTACTTCACTACTGTACTTAAGTACGGAAAGGCGGTATCTGTACTTTCCTAGAGTAGAATTTTTTTCTCCTACTTCCACTTTTACTTCACTACATTTTTTCAATGATTTCAATACTTCTACTCCGATATTTTTTTTTGTGCTGCATAGTTACTCGTTACTATTATAAAAATTACCACTGCCAGAACAGTAGATGGCAGGTTTCATGAAGCTCAAAACATGTGTATTATCAGCACATACGAAAATAAATGCTACTGTATGTATAAATAAAAGCTGCATTTGAAATAATAAAAAACAATATGCTGTTCAAATGTTTGACTTCTTTCTTTAATAACTACATAGCACAGTACTTGTACTTTTACTTTCAGTACTTGAGTAGCAAAATTAAAAAAAAAAAAACTACTTGCAATACTTAAGTACAAAAAATGTTGAATACTTTAGTACTTCTACTCAAGTCACTTTTTGATCGAGCATTTGTACTTTTACTCAAGTATGGGTTTCAAGTGCTTTATACAACTCTGGGGGTGTCAGCAGAGACATGTCCGCTGACACCCGATCCGATCCGTCAAATCTGGACGGATGGAAACCCTATTTTCCATCCGTCCAGTGGATCAGATGGGATCGGATGAGAACGGACCGACGGTCCGTTCCCATCCAATTTCCCCCATAGAGATGTATGGGGAACTGACAGCTGTGTCTCCGCACACAGCGCAGAGACACAGCTGTCATCCTCCTGCTCATCGGGGGACCGGCAGATCGATCCCCCCGCTGAGAAAACAGAGACGCAGTGTGTGAAAGGGGCCTTATGGATTAGCAATTAAAACTTGTATCTCACCACTATCACTGTTTTCATCTTGAAATATTGCTCTTTGAACCTTTGTATGATTACGTTCCGCAATACCAAATACATTTTTTGTTTATTTTATTCTCTTTTTTTTTTTTTTTTTTTACAGCATGCAGGGTTATCAAAAATGCTGGACGATCAGAAATGGAAAATATGTGGCCCAGGATTGTAGAAAACTCAACAAATGGATTTGTGAAAGGGACATTTTGTTAGGAAACTATAAATCTGTATCATCAGAGAAACATCCAGGATTTGCACTGCACAAAACCGAATATCTTTGTAGAAAAACATATTGAAGACAAATATTTAAAATGGGTTAAAATATTATCAAAAGATGCAAAGCAATAATGATGGAAAAAAATGTAATTCCATGTTATTCACACCCAGAAGAAACAGAAACTTGTTATTACATTGATAACATTTTGTGACTCTGAACACTTTAAGGCTACGTTCACATGTGGGCCTAGCAGATCACGGGCAGAATCACCGCGATCCGGAAATCATTGCAAATCGCGGGACGCCTGTGCGATGCCCCGTGATTTGCAATGGCACCCCAAACGCTGTGCGATGTTGCCGTTATTTCCGCCTGCCGAATCGCGGTAACATCGCACAAACAGAATCGCGGGACGCATGACACCCAAAAAAGGTTACAAGAGCTTCTTTTGTGCATCATGCGACCTGCGATTCTGTTTGTGCGATGTTACCGCGATTCGGCAGGCGGAAATAACGGCAACGGCGCACAGCGTTTGGGGTGCCATTGCAAATCACGGGGCATCGCACAGGCGTCCCGCGATTTGCAATGATTTCCGGATTGCAGTGATTCTGCCCCCTATCCGCTGCGCCCACAAGGGAACGTAGCTTTGGTGTACTTTTAATAAACAGAGAAAAGCCGTGATCCTCAGGATCACGACTGATCTCTGATGAGTTACCGTTTAGTTTGCTGAGATGAGGAGCAGAGAACATGTTCTTCTCTTCTCATCACAGTACATGGACCGGTCTGTCACAAATGGCCAGTTTAGAAAAGTGAGATCTCACAGCAGTTATTCTGAAATATCTCCATTCCAGATTCTCCAGCTCAGAGGTGGAGAATCAGGGGGAGAAGCTGTGTGATTAGAGGAAGAAGACTTCTTTTTTCCTATATATCAGCACCAGTGGGTTCAAAATATAAAAAAATAAAATAAAATACATATGTATATATGGTATATATGTACGTATGTGTGTGTGGGTGTATGTATGTATATATACATATATATATATATATATATACTGTATGTACTGGTGTGTGTGTATATATATATATATATATATATATATACTGTATGTACTGGTGTGTGTATATATATATATATATATATATATATATACTGTATGTACTGGTGTGTGTGTGTGTGTGTATATATATATATATACTGTATGTACTGGTGTGTGTGTGTGTGTATATATATATATATATATATATATATATATATACTGTATGTACTGGTGTGTGTGTGTGTGTATATATATATATATATATATATATATATATATATATATATATATATATATATATATATATGTATGTACTGGTGTGTGTGTGTGTGTGTATATATATATACTGTATGTACTGGTGTGTGTGTGTGTATATATATATACTGTATGTACTGGTGTGTGTGTATATATATATATATATATATATACTGTATGTACTGGTGTGTGTATATATATATATATATATATATATATATATATATATATATATACTGTATGTACTGGTGTGTGTGTGTGTGTGTATATATATATACTGTATGTACTGGTGTGTGTGTGTGTCTATCTATCTATAATATCTATCGATCTATACATACACACACACACACACATACAGTATACATACAGTATATATACATATATACACTGTATGTATATATGTATATATACTGTATGTGTGTATGTGTGTGTGTATAGAACGATAGATATTCAGTTAGTTTTCATGTGTCAGAACATGTCATTACGAGTGCTTTTAAACTTTGGTTTCACTTTTAAAACTTGGCGGCACTGTAATCTCACAAAATCTCGTGAGATTACAGGCAGTCCACCCAGTTATACAGGGATCACGGCCGTTTTCAGAGAAAAAAATTCTCCTCTGATCACCCTTTGAGAATTGAAGTTCTGGGCCACCTAAACTGGGTGCCAGAGGAGATCATTTTTCTCTGAGAATTGCCGAGAAGTGAACTGAGAGAAAACGTCTCAGTTTACTAAACGTACACTTAGGGCCCTTTCACACGGGCGCTCCGCTTGTCCGCAAATCATCCTATTTTTTTGCGGATGATTTGCGGACATAATGTAAGTCTATGGGCATTGCGGATGTCAGTGGAATACCATCCTCTGACATCCGATTTTCTTCCTGTCAGTTCTGTTCCGTTTTTTCGAACGGAACAGAACCCTATTTTTGTTCCGTTCAAAAAACGGAAAGAAAGGAAAATCAGATGTCAGCGGTGTCACCCACTGACATCCGCAATCCCCATAGACTTACATTATGTCCGCATATCATCCGCAAACGGATGGGATGATATGCGGACCTACGGAGCGGATAACACAAATGTCATCCGCTCCGTGAAAAAAAAAAAAGTCCCGCAGCGGAGCTCTCACACGGAAAGCCCATGTGAAAGAGCCCTTATGTGTAAAGTATTTTTGAATCTCCCCTCCATAGCATGCAATGAAGATTGTTTCTTCCGCAAACACAGGTTTAACCACTTCTGGACCGGAAGGATTTGCCCCCTTAATGACCAGGCCATTTTTTTGTGATTCTGCACTGCATTACTTTAACCACTTTAATACCGGGCACTTCCCTCCCTTCCTGCCCAGGCCAATTTTCCCCTTTTAGCGCTGTTGCATTTTGAATGACAATTGCGCGGTCATGCAACACTGTACTTACACCAAATTTATGTCATTTTCCCCCCATAAATAAAATTTTCTTTTGGTGGTATTTGATCACCTGTGCGATTTTTACTTTTTGCTAAACAAATAAAAAAAGACCGAAAAGTTTGAAAAAAAAAAAAAATTTTGTTTATGTTATACAATTTTGTAAATAAATAAGTTTTTTCCTGCACTGATGAGACTGCACTGACAGGCACTGATGGGGTGGCACTGATGGGGTGGCACTGATGGGGTGGCACTGATAGGCGGCACTGATAGGCGGCACTGATATGCGGCACTGATAGGTAGCACAGATATGCAGCATTGGTGGGCACTGATAGGCGGCACTGCTGGGCACTGATAGGTGGCATTGATGGACACTGAAAGGTGGCACTGACGGGCACTGATAGGTGGCACTGATGGGCACTGATAGGCGGCACTGGTGTGCACTGATGGGCACTGATGGGCGGCACTGATGGGCACTAATGGGCACTGATAGGCAGCACTGGTGGGCAATAATGGGCACTGGTGGGCGACACTAAAGGATGGCAATGATGGGCACTTGTGGGCAGCACTGATAGGGAGGACACTGGTGGGCATCACTGATGGGGAGGGCAATGGGGGGCTCCCTGAGCCCTGATTGCCATCCCTGGTGGCCATAGTGGGCATCCCTGGGGTCATAGTGGGCATCCCTGGTGGTTCTAGTGGCATCCCCCCCCCGAGGGTCTGCACTGGTAATCAATGATCTGATTACCAGTGCCGACCCCCCCCCCCCCCCCTGTCAGGGGAGCCGCCGATCGGCGCTCCTTTACTCGTGCCTGTCAGGCATGAACTAAGGAAAGCCGATCAACGGCTGTTCCTGTTTACTATGTGACCAGCCATGATTGGACACGGCTGATCACATTTTAAAGAGCTACGTCAGTAGTCTCTTTACCGAGATCGGAGGTGCAGGGTGTCAGACTGACACCTCACATCACCGATCGCCGCTCTGCGCGCCCCCGGGGGGCGCCCAGAGCTGTGTTATCCTGCCGCCGTCATATGACGTCCGGTCAGGATAATACAACCACATTCCCGCCGTCATTCTGCTATAGGGTGGGCGGGAAGTGGTTAATAGACAATTGCGCGGTCGTGTGACGCTGTACCTAAATAAAATTGATGTAATTTTTCCCCCCACAAACAGAGCTTTCTTTTGGTGGTATTTGATCACCTGTGCGATTTTTATTTTTTGCACTATAAACAAAAAAAGAGCGAAAATTCTGAAAAAAAAAAAACAATATTTTTTACTTTCTGCTATATAACATTCCCCAAAAAAATTTTTTTAAGATCCCAATTTTTTTTTAAACATTTTAGGCCAATCTGTATTCTGCTATATATTTTTGGTTTAAAAAAAAAATCGCAATAAGCGTATTTTGATTGGTTTGCGCAAAAATGATCATGTCTAACTACGGGAAAGATTTATGTAATTTTTATTATTTTTTTTTTTACTAGTAATGGCGGTGATCTGCGATTTTTAGCAGGACTGCGACATTGCGGCGGACAGATCGGACCCCTAACTGACATTTTTGACACTTTTGGGGGTACCAGTGACATTACTACAGTAATCAGTGCTAAAAATATGCACTGTCACTGTACTAATGACACTGGCAGGGAAGGGGTTAGCACAGTAAGTGATCAAGGGCTTAAATGTGTACCTAGGGGTGTGTTTCTAACTGTATGGGGGCAGGGCTTGTGAAATGATCATAGATACATGTGATCCTATATAGAAGGATCTGCACAGGACTGCAAAATACACAGAGCACTGGGAACAGGACGGCATAATACACAGAGCACTGGGAACAGGACGGCATAATACACAGAGCACTGGGCACAGGACTGCATAATACACAGAGCGCTGGGCACAGGACTGCATAATACACAGAGCACTGGGGACAGGACTGCATAATACACAGAGCGCTGGGCACAGGACTGCATAATACACAGAGCACTGGGCACAGGACTGCATAATACACAGAGCGCTGGGCACAGGACTATATAATACACAGAGCACTGGGCACAGGACTGCATAATACGCAGAGCGCTGGGCACAGGACTATATAATACACAGAGCACTTGGCACAGGACTGCATAATACACAGAGCACTGGGCACAGGACTGCATAATACGCAGAGCGCTGGGCACAGGACTATATAATACACAGAGCACTGGGCACAGGACTGCATAATACACAGAGCACTGGGCACAGGACTGCATAATACACAGAGCACTGGGCACAGGACTGCATAATACACAGAGCACTGGGCACAGGACTACATAATACACAGAGTGCTGGGCACAGGACTACATAATACACAGAGCACTGGGCACAGGACTACATAATACACAGAGCACTGGGCACAGGACTGCATAATACACAAAGCACTGGGCACAGGACTGCATAATACACAGAGCACTGGGCACAGGACTACATAATACACAGAGCACTGGGCACAGGACTGCATAATGCACAAAGCGCTGGGCACAGGACTACATAATACACAGAGCACTGGGAACAGGACTGCATAATACACAGAGCGCTGGGCACAGGACTGCATAATACACAGAGCACTGGGCACAGGACTGCATAATGCACAAAGCGCTGGGCACAGGACTGCATAATACACAGAGCGCTGGGCACAGGACTACATAATACACAGAGCACTGGGCACAGGACTGCATAATACACAGAGCACTGGGCACAGGACTACATTTTACACAGAGCACTGGGAACAGGACTGCATAATACACAGAGCACTGGGAACAGGACGGCATAATACACAGAGCGCTGGGCACAGGACTGTATAATACACAGAGCACTGGGCACAGGACTGCATAATACACAGAGCGCTGGGCACAGGACTACATAATTTACAGAGACGTCGGCATCCGAGGCACCAGGCTGTTTCTCAGCCAGCATGGGATGCCCTGCCTACGTTATTCCGGCCCTGAATCCGGGGACAAAACCAAGGACAGACTTGGTCCGGGGACAGTGTCCTCAGTCCGGGGACTTCTCCCTGAAACCGGGGATGTCTGGTCACCCTAACTTAGAGGGAAAACTTGAACCAAAAAAGGTATTATAGCATACACCACATGCAAATATAAAAATCTTAAAGAAAGTTGATATGATAAGAGAGAGTCCCTGTATGAAGAGGAGCTGCTGGAGTGAAATCCAAAGGAGACTTAAGGGAAGGAAACCAAACAAATGAATCCCAGTGCTAACACACCCGTTAGATGGAGCCAGTTTGAAATCGAATAGTGTGACTGGGAATTTTGCCTAGAGACTTGGTTTTAGCTCCTGTGGATCTGGAATTCTGCTCATTTGACAACACAACATGTCTTCCAGTCTATGGTGGTTGGATCAGACCAGCGTGTTTCCTAGGAGCCTTGCTAGTGGAGTTTTCTTCCACCCACACTTTGTCAGCCATACCACCATTCTCAGCCCCATTTCAGAGGGGGAGAAAAACCTCAACAACACAAGTATAGCGCACTGATCACTGAACAGCTGACTGTACTTCCTCCATGTATGGGGCCGCTTGCTTTTTTACAATAAAGAAGTTTGCTTTTACTTGGAACTTTTTCTGTGAGTCAATTTCCTATTAAACTTCTTGGGGACGTTTTTGTTTATCGCATCATCTGGACTTGGCATTAGAGCTGTCTGCAGGGCCGCTGATAAGGCAGAACAGCCGGCCCTCCTGTACTGGGCCCGGGCCCCATCAGTTCAAAAAGGGGGCCCAGGCAACTGTTGAGCAGGAGGTCCGGTTGTACTGTCCTATTGCAGACACTGATCTTCTCTCCCCCCTCGGAATTCAGCACTGATAGCTTCTCCTCTTCTTCCCCCTCCAGCTGCACTGCAGGGGGATTGGTTCTTGCAAATGCACCCCTTCCACCTGCTGTCCGGACCCCCTGTGTGCCCCTTTCCTCGGCAGCACTTCTGGCTTTCCTCCTTTCCTCTCCCACCAGAACACAGGATGATGTTTCAAGATGTAGAGTGGGGAAAGGGGCCAGTAAATAGATATACCAGTCATTTGCTGGCCCCATCCTTTCCTGAATGAACACAGTGAGCGATTGGTACCAATCACTTATGTGTCCATTCATCACGGAAGCATATGTAGCACCCTCCTAGATAGTTTCTAGGATGAAAACATAGTCTGCTCCATCTGCTTATCACGGGAGCCTGATTGTTATTTTTTTTTTTTAAATAGTTTTTATTGAAATTTTGCATCAAAACAAAACATACAAACATTATACAATATACAGTTGCTCACTCAATAACAGAAACTACAGTGTGTGAAAATAATCATTAGGGAATTAGAGCTGCATTGCCTAAGGAGAACATAAACAACGTTACCATGATGGGTGCCAGAAGATACATCAACATTAGGTCTGCTGCGTGGGGTACCATGAAGCCCATGCCGCCCATTTGTTATCAAAGGATGTTATGGACGAGGCTGCCCTAGCATGCAGTAAACATTCATATTGGTAATTGAGATTTACTTGGATCAGTACTTCCCTGTGACTGGGGGCCAAGTCATCCTTCCAGTGTCTCGCTATGACAAGCTTGGCTGCCAGTAACAGGTGGGTCACTATAGCAGGGTACTCTATCGGGTAGTCGTGACTTCCTATATGCAGGATTGCCAGAGCGGGGTCTGTTTTTTTAAGGATGCCAGTGATCTCCGCCATGATGTGGAAGATTTTCTTCCAGAAACTTGATATGCCAACGCAAGCCCAGAATACATGTGAGATGTTTGCCACTTGCCCACAGCCTCTCCAGCATAGGGGAGAGTAAGTTGGAATGAACTTAGCTAGGATAACTGGTGTCTTGTACCACCTTGCCACTATTTTCTGGGAGAGGTCCCAGTGGTTCGTACAGTGAGATGCAGAGGAGACAGCTTGGAATGCTTGTGTCCATTGAATTTGAGAGAACTGCACACCTAGGTCTTGTTCCCAACGCACCATCGGGGGGGGGGGGGGGGTTTGTAAAGGAGTTTTTATTGCCCAAGTTATTGTAAAACAGGGAAATGCCCTTCTTCCCGGTCCCCGGGGAGGTGAAAAAAGCTCGGATCAGGTCATCTACCTGTATGATCGGAGGGGGCCATTTCTTTAGGAAGGTACTGATCTGTAAGTACGTGTACTTTGCCGATTGGGGGGAGTGCATATTTGTCGGCAAGGTTGGCCCAGGGAACAGTCAGCTGGTCGGACAGCAGTTCATCCACCCACTGAATGCCATGATCTGTTAGAATACGTGTCTTAAGATATGGGATAAGAATTTCTAGTACTTGGATTGGAATACGGAGTTGCTTGGGATTGTGGGAAAGTTGGGAGGGAGAAAGCAGTTTCCGCCAGGCCAAAAGGGTAGCTTGGGTGGTTGGGGGGAATGAGTGTAGTGTCAGTGGTCTCCACGAGTCTGCCAGAAGCAACCAATGTAGAGACGGGGATTGTGCCATTGCTGCTTCAAGATGCACCCAGCGTGCCTCTGGAGACTCGAGGAACCACCACTCTGCTTGAGATAGGAGAGAAGCTGTGTAGTAATCTTCCATTACGGGCCAGCCAATCCCCCCACTCTTCTGTGCTTAATGAGATGAGCCATAGAGCATCTGGGTCTCTTCCCCAACCAGACAAAGTGCTTGAGGGCGCTATTAAGTTCTTTGAGGTACTTGGTATGGATGGGAAGTGGGATTGTCCTGAACAAATATAGAATTTTGGGGAGTTCCATCATTTTAAATGAGGCGATCCTGCCAATCCAGGATAGCTCCACTTTCGCCAGGCGCAGTAGTTCCTGTTTGATTTTGGTAATGATGGGTTTATAGTTCAGGTCTACTATTTTAGAGATGTCAGCGGCCAGTTGTATGCCTAAGTAGGGGATAGATTCCCTAGCCCATGTGTAGGGGAATTGCTGTTGTAGATGCGTCCGCGTGTGATGGTTTTCCCCTTAGGTCTAAAATCAAGGATTTGGTGAAGTTCACCTTATAATAAGAGATGGTGCTGAACCAAGTAAGGAGGTCATGAATGTGTGGCAGCGATATAAGTGGTTTATTTACTATCAACACCACATCGTCGGCAAAGAGGTTAATCACGTGGTGTGCTCGGTTGGCTGTGATGCCCGTTATCTAGGGGTGTGATCGCATCGCTTCGGCGAGGGGTTCCATTATCAGGTTAAAAATAGCTGGAGAAAGCGGGCATCCCTGCCTGGTGTCATTTTTAATTCGAAATTCTTTTGAGAGAAATCCTGAGGTGTAGACCCTCGCCGAAGGATTGGAGTACAGGGCCAGGATCGCCGGGACTATGGGTCCATTGAACCCGAATTTAGATAGGGTCGATTTCATGTATCCCCAGTGTATTCTATCGACGCTTTTTCAGCGTCGATAGAAAGCAGAAGGGTTTTAGTTTTATGGGTATGAGCGTGATGGATAATATTGAGAATACGCCTAGTGGCATCTGGGGCTTGTCGACCTTTGGTGAAGCCTGTCTGGTCCGGCTTTACAAGACTGGGGATGAGTTCGTATACGCGTTTAGCTAATAGTTTAGCATAAACTTTTATATCGGTGTTCAAGAGGGAAATTGGGGCGAAAGTTAGGTGGAGAATCCGGGGATTTGCCTGGTTTAGGTAGTGTAATAATATGGGTCGTGTGCATTTCTGACGGGAATTCTCCCATGGAAGCAGCCGAAGCAAATAGGGTAAGGAGATGGGGTGAGAGGACTGGTTGGAATACTTTATAGTATTCATTTGTGAGACCATCGGGTCCTGGGGATTTACCCGCCGGGAGGTTTAGAATGGTTTTACGGATTTCCTCAAGGGTGAAGTCACGATTAAGGTACTCCATTTGTTGGTCGGAAAGTTTAGGCAAATTTAATGACGCCATTAAGTCGGTTATTAGGGGTTCCGTGGGTTGTGGTGTGGTTGAGTCCGTGTCAAGGTTGTATAGTGACCCATAATATTCTGCAAATGTGTCTGCAATAGTCTGTGGGTTCTCCACTTTTAATTTGGTGGCGTGGTGGAACAGGTTGGGAATCGTGGTTTTGGTGCGTTGGGTCTTGAGCCATTTTGCTAGGAATTTCCCAGCTTTATTATGGTTAGCATAATAATTAAGCCTAAGGCGCCGCATGTATAAGTCGTGCTCCTGGCAGAAGAATTCTCTGAGTTGGCATCTCAGGTGGAACAGTTTAGAGGCTAACTCCGATGATGGTTGGGCCTGGTTGCTGTTGTCTAGGACCTTAATAGCGGCTAAGAGTTTGTCAAGATTTTCATTGCGCTGTCGACGCCTTCGAGCCGAGGCCTGAATCAGCAGGCCTCGTATGAAGGCTTTGTGGGCGTTCCAGTTCGTAACTGGGTTGGTGTCCTTGGGGTCGTTCCTGTCAAAAAACAGCGTCAATTCCTTCGTCAGTTTGTCCCTATAGTCAGCATCCTGGAGGACAGAATTGTCACATCTCCAAATGCAGGTGCGGCCGACCTGTGGACCGGTCAATCAGTGAGATTGCTCCATGATCTGACCAAGTTTTGTCGTGGATCTCCGTTTTAGAGACCCTTTGGAGGGACACTCTGTCCACCAGGATGTAGTCAATTCTAGAGTAGGAGTTGTGCCTAGTAGGAGTAGTACGTGTAGGTTTTCTCTTTCGCATGGAGGCAACGCCAGGCGTCGTACATCCCTTCAGCGAGGAGAAGTCCGCCGAGCGGTGCCAACCTTTGCCCGCCGAGGGAGGACGAGTCCAATGCTGGATCAAGCACTGTATTCAGGTCCCCACAAAGTATAACATTGCCCTGTCGCACTCGAGAGATGAGCTTAAAGAGCCTCTTCAGAAATCTCATCTGGTGCGAGTTAGGGGCGTATGCATTGACAAAAGTATACAGGACATTATCCAACTTACATATGATCACAATATATCTACCATTGACGGCTAAGATGGAATCAAGCAGTTCAAAGCGAAGGGTACACCCCACCTTTCTTCTTCGCTTGGGATGCCATAAATACATGCGGGTAGTCCCTGTGGGTACACTGCGGAGATTTGTCTTTCTGAAAATGGGTTTCCTGTACCGCCACTATATCAGCGGCGTGTCTTTGAGCATCCTTCCACAGTGACCTCCTCTTCGCGGGGTGGTTTAGACCCCTGGCATTGATGGAAAAAATAGAGAGAGACATGGGATCAAATATAACAGTGGGAGAATCTGTGGACGGAGGCAGGCATCTCCATCATGGCTAGGGGAGAGACCAGTAAGGCAAGAAAGGTGACCAGTCTGCCAGCAGGCGTCGGATGGTGGGGCAGCAGAATCCAAGGTGGGAAAGTTCCAGTAAGCAGAGTGGCATCGAGCATCATCAGGAGTAGTCTGAGAAAAGGCATGATGTGTAACTCATGGGCATGGAAACAGACCCGTGGCTTGAAAGAGAAATTTAGGCACGGTGAAAGTCCATAGCCGAGGGTCCGAGGAAGAGCTTTCAACTTTGGAGATAGGTGAAAACAACGGGTGGAAGTGAGCTGTGCAACTGCATAATGATGAAACTTGAGACTGTACGCTGTAGTAGTAGACGTATAACAGAACAAAGTCAAAAACAGAAACCAGGTAAAAAAGGTGGACCTAGGAAGGCCCGTGCAGCACATGCTCCCCTTTCAGGCAGGGGACAGGTAGGAAAAGAGTACCCGAGGTGGCGCCCAGGGAGGCTTGTGAAATTGCCTTGGGTATGCGACATTTCAGGATTTCCATTTCTTCTTGTGCTGATGACGAGGTCTGACCACTTGCCAGTCAGGTGAAACGTGGCAAAACCAGCAGCAGGGCTGCGAAGGTCTGGCATGGGGGGGGGTACATCCTGGGGAACTATCCCCCATTCTTTCGAAGGGGGATTTTGTTTGATGCCTCAAGTCAAAGAGGTGGGACTTTTACGGGCAAGTGAGTTTATACACAAATGTAAAAAAATAGTCAAATTTTATTGATACAATATTGGTTACAATAATGCATATATATCCAGTGCATATGTGTTTGGGTTATAGACCCAAGTGGTGTTTAAAAGAAAGGAAGGTTTTGGAGAATATCCGTGACATAGGTGAAAAGGTGACTTTTATTTTTGGACGTTGCTCTCTGTTTTTTCCAGGCGTGTTGCTTGGAAAAGGTTCACAGAGATCCAACTGTAAGTCCAAAGCGCATTTTCCGACGCGTTTCGGCTACTGGGTAGCCTTTTTCAAGGACTTTGGGTTATCACTAATTCTGTAAAGATAGTGATAATTGTTGTTTAGGTCTTTTTTGTATTTTAATAAAGTATTTTTTGCTTAGTATTTGTTAATTAATATATACATACTTTCTCTGTCTATTTCTGTGAGCCTCCTTTTTTCTGGACGAATTCGCAGCGGGAACCACTATGGTGCAGTCTGAGGAATATATATATATATATGTGTTATATATTAGTATATATTGTGTTGTATAGGTTTGGAGGTAAGTATCTAAAGACTTACTGTATCGTTGTCTTCCAATTTTTGAAGTTAGAGTGTAGGAGGTGGTATCCTATTCTTATGATGAATAGATCTGGGAATACATATATGTAGTATTAAATGATTGTGCGGTAGCGGAATAGGTTTTGAGTTAGGTTCTTAGGTGGAGTACTTACAATGGAAGTGACCTGTTCCCCTTTTAGTTGTTGGTTTTTTGAGGTTTTTTCTTATGAGTATAGTATTAGGTTTTTCTGAAAGATATTCCAGGTCTTTTGTTAGGGTGTTTGTACAGTCTCTACACATGTATATTAATATGTGCATATATGTGCATACATGCATGCATGCACATATATGCACGCACATACCGGTGTGAGCCTTGGGTGTATACACTTACTCTTATATGGCAGGTGTGTAATCAGGAAAACCTTTTTCCTCCCGCACAATCATTGATTGGTGTGTAGTGATCACAATTATTCAGTCTTAGTAAGTTTTCTGTTAGTGAACAAATATATATACATGGAGTCCAGTGAGCTAAAAAGTGCTGGTTTTATTATTTAAGGTTATTTAGGTGACTTGTGGTATTTCCAGTGGATGAGGGGTCATCCTTAAGGACTTACTGTTTAGTGGTTACTTCCTCGACAGGCTTTATAAGGCCGGGGAACCAACGTCTCTCCACGATTCCCTCACACTGAAGGGACTGGAGAGACTGAACGGCAGCACGAGGAAGTAACCACTAAACAGTAAGTCCTTAAGGATGACCCCTCATCCACTGGAAATACCACAAGTCACCTAAATAACCTTAAATAATAAAACCAGCACTTTTTAGCTCACTGGACTCCATGTATATATATTTGTTCACTAACAGAAAACTTACTAAGACTGAATAATTGTGATCACTACACACCAATCAATGATTGTGCGGGAGGAAAAAGGTTTTCCTGATTACACACCTGCCATATAAGAGTAAGTGTATACACCCAAGGCTCACACCGGTATGTGCGTGCATATATGTGCATGCATGCATGTATGCACATATATGCACATATTAATATACATGTGTAGAGACTGTACAAACACCCTAACAAAAGACCTGGAATATCTTTCAGAAAAACCTAATACTATACTCATAAGAAAAAACCTCAAAAAACCAACAACTAAAAGGGGAACAGGTCACTTCCATTGTAAGTACCCCACCTAAGAACCTAACTCAAAACCTATTCCGCTACCGCACAATCATTTAATACTACATATATGTATTCCCAGATCTATTCATCATAAGAATAGGATACCACCTCCTACACTCTAACTTCAAAAATTGGAAGACAACGATACAGTAAGTCTTTAGATACTTACCTCCAAACCTATACAACACAATATATACTAATATATAACACATATATATATATATATATATTCCTCAGACTGCACCATAGTGGTTCCCGCTGCGAATTCGTCCAGAAAAAAGGAGGCTCACAGAAATAGACAGAGAAAGTATGTATATATTAATTAACAAATACTAAGCAAAAATACTTTATTAACATACAAAAAAGACCTAAACAACAATTATCACTATCTTTACAGAATTAGTGATAACCCAAAGTCCTTGAAAAAGGCTACCCAGTAGCCGAAACGCGTCGGAAAATGCGCTTTGGACTTACAGTTGGATCTCTGTGAACCTTTTCCAAGCAACACGCCTGGAAAAAACAGAGAGCAACGTCCAAAAATAAAAGTCACCTTTTCACCTATGTCACGGATATTCTCCAAAACCTTCCTTTCTTTTAAACACCACTTGGGTCTATAACCCAAACACATATGCACTGGATATATATGCATTATTGTAACCAATATTGTATCAATAAAATTTGACTATTTTTTTACATTTGTGTATAAACTCACTTGCCCGTAAAAGTCCCACCTCTTTGACTTGAGGCATCAAACAAAATCCCCCTTCTAGATATATAGGGACGGAGGCAAAAAACTACTACTCTGCTATAGGATCAAAACAAATCCCCCATTCTTTCAAGAGCTTGATTCCACTTTCCACCGTCGTGACCAGGTGGGATGAGCCATTGTGGGTGATGTTCAATTTAGCAGGATATTTCAACTTGTAAATGACCTTGTGGTTACGGAGGGCTTTTGTAATGGAAGCCAGCTCCCTCCGCTGTTGGAGGGTATGTTTGGAGAAGTCCGGAAGCAGTTGCAGGGTCTTTGCGTGAGGAGGAACATTGTCTCCTTTCCTGAATGCGTCCAAGATGCGTTCTTTGGCTTGGTAGAAATGGACGCGGAGCAACACATCTCTGGGGACCTCCTGGGGGAGGAATGAGGGTTTGGGCATCCTATGCACCCTGTCGATCGTCAGGTCGGCTGATGTGAAATTGGGGACCAGCTCTTTAAAGAGGGATTGTACGAAGTGTGGTAGTTGTTGCGTAGTCACAGATTCGAGAACACCCCTAATTTTAAAGTTTTTCCTGCGCGATCTGTCTTCGAGATCCGCAAGCTTATTTTTAATCAAGAAAAGTTCATCTTTGTGTGAGTTATGGAAATCTACCAGGGCATTGTAGGATACTGCTACTTCAGTGAGTTTAGTTTCAGTGGAGTGCACTCTTTGCCCTAAGTCGTGTACTTCTTTTCTGCACTGCTGTACAGCTGTAAATAGATCTGCATGGAGGGCAGCTTTCAGTGCATACATCATTTCTTTCATTGTCACATCTGAGATGGGCTGGCCAGTGGAGAGAAAGCAGGAAAAAGGGTCCTGCTGTGTGTGCAAAGCAGTGGCTGGTACCTGTGCTCAGTCTAGTGCAGCGGTGTCCATCATCCCCCTCTGTGTACTGTCCTCTCTGCATGGTTTGGACTTCAGGGGGCTGTGGGTGTATGGGGTGCTGGATCCAGAGTCATTCTCAGGGTCTGATGCCTCCGATCTGCAGGAATTTGCGTCTGTGTCCTCCATTTGATGTGGGATTAACGACGTCCCTCCGGCCGCTAGAGGTAAGGGAGGCATAGGCGGTCTCCCGCCGCCATTTTGTTGAAGTCTCGGCGGCTGGAGAGCGGGGAAATAGGCGTCCAGTTTCTTCACTAGCATCGGGTCCGTCCGGTTCCTGCGCATGGCGGGTGACGGAGGAGCTATTCCCACAGATGAGGCAGGGGTCAGCGGTGCCGGGTCAGGCCCTGAAGTCGCAGTCGGCTTAGTTGTCCCTGGGCGCACGACGGAGCGGAGTTAGAGTGCTGCCATCTTGATGAGCGGTCGCCACGCCCCCTCGTCCTGATTGTTAGTTTTGCCTGTTGCATGTGTCCATGGTGTGATTCATCTGGTCTGAGGGAGTGTCCCTACTGTATCCAATAGAGGAGCCTGTTGGACAGTGGAGGAAACCCAGCCAATGACACACAGGCTTTGTAACTATCCCAGTGGGTTGGCAAAAACAGTGGTACCTGGAATATGTTATAAAAGCCGGGGGCACATGTGACAGGGGGTCTTTGGGTGGGAAGCCAAGTCCCAGGAGGAGGGTGATGGCTGTCTCTCCTCCTGTCTGTATGGAAGGTGGTCACAGGCGGTTGGCCTGGTGAGCCAGAAGTGTGATGCTGAGCCAAGAGGTCCAGTGGATGCTGACAAGTGGAGTTGGAGGCAGAGCAACCTTGGGAAAAACAGTGTCCGTGAGTACCGGAAAGCTTGCCAGGGGTCTGCCCAGGAAGGGGACCAATCCAGGGAGAGTCAGTGGACAGGGGCTAGCATGCACGGCAAGTGAGAAAGGGTATACCAAAAATAGAAAAGATGGGGCTTTACGGGCTAAATGGGATTAGAAGGATCCATGACAACACAGTGTAAACTAAATTTAATTTAATATAATTTTATTATACATATTAAAATAATGCATGGGAATGGTTACCCATGTATAACATAAAAAACATCAAACATATAGAATAGCATGGTAGAAATACTTCCCAATGCTGATAACTTAAATCAGATGATGACGTGAGGTCTCTGATGGAACACGGTCTTAGGGTTCCCAGCAAGCCGACGCATTTCGCACAAGGCTTCCTCCGGGCCAGAGAGACCAGGACAGACCGATATTTCCGATGCGACTCAGGTGATGGCAGGCAAAACAAAATGCAAAGAGGATGATAATATTAGTCCAAGATCAATGTTGATAGAGTATTGTATAATTGCCCAGGAAAATAATTCTGAAACTTCATATAATGTAATGGTGGCATACGGCCAAAATATATAGGAGCATCCCAGAGAGCAAGGTGTATCAAAATATCCTGTATATCACACGATGCAGGTAGCATGTATCAAATTAGATCAAAGACTCAAAATGACGCTGGGCAGCAATAAGCCTGCAAATAGCATGTATCAGACATGAGGCAGGTAACATGTGTAATAACACAAAGACTCATAAGGATGCTTGGAGACAATAAGCCTTCAGCATGTCCTCAGTATGCGTGCCTGCCATTAAGAAAGGGGGTGCCAAGTTAGATCCCTGAAGAGAAACTATAACAGGATATTCTTTATCTTCACTTCAGTGGCAAGGTGAAGCAGCGGCCTTTCCGCAAACACTACAGTGAATTGTCCTCAGATTTGCGTATAGTTCATAGTTGGAGTATCCCACTCATCCCTTTTCCCATCCCAGTTCTAAATAAAACACACAAAACTAACATCCCCTGGACTGTTTATTGACTAAACCAAGCATCTAAAGTGATACGTTTCCATAGACTGTAACCCAGGGGAATCCAGAAAGTGCAATTCTCAGCAGTCCTCTAGAGGGGCAGTGCTACACATAGTAAGCTGTGTTTACTATGCTTCAGTTTGTGAATGAGCAGGAAGCCTCTGAGCACTTCCTAATCATCTGTGCAGCTGAGGCTACAGAGAAAGGGACTGATAAACCTAAGCCTGTCTGTCACTTTCAGATGGGGGAAGGGGACCCGGCCAGGTAAGCTGTAGCTGGCCCCTTGATCTCCAACAGCCGCCCTGGCTGTCTGTATGACAGTACTGCACAGCAGTGGCAGTTAGGATTGTGAGACTGTGTACTGCCCACCATAGAGACTGCATTGTGCTATAGGGCCTTAATTATTCATTTTTGGTGGCACGATGCTTTATAACAGACTGGTTCCATCTAACGGGTGTGTTAGTGCTGGGAATACTTTGGCTAAAATAAAATGTTCCTGTGTGGTAAACTAAAAGCTGAAACTACACAAAGGTTGGAGAATGGCACCATAGTACAGTTTCTTCCCAGTTGGGCCAGGTGTAGAGCAAGTGGGACCCCCAGTTAATTTCTTGTCCCAAGGCAGTCTAGTCCAAGGATTTATTGCAAACAGTAGGAACAGAGGTGGATGGAATACCCAAAGGTAACGCATTCAGTTGGCTTCAGCAAACTGAAAAAGCATCCAATAAGCAGGGGTTGTCTGTGTTTGTGTTTTCTCCGTATCAAGTAGGACTCAGGGGTCTCAAACTCAACTTCATCGAGGGCCGCATCAGCATTATGATTGCCCTCAAAGGGCCGGTTGCATCTGTAATACTAGATGTCCAGAGTATCCCAACCCCCCTTACATCAGATCTTAACCACTTTACCACCGGAGGATTTTGCTGTCTTACGTCCAGGCCACTTTTTGCGATTCGGCACTGTGCGACTTTAACTGACAATTGCGCGGTCGTGCGACACCGTACCCAAACTAAATTGACGTCCTTATTTTCCCACAAACAGAGCTTTCTTTTGGTGGTATTTGATCACCTGTGCGATTTTCATTTTTTTGCGATATTAATTAAAAAATGCGACATTTTTGAAAAAATAACAATATTTTTCTACTTTGACAGTTAAAAAATATCCAATATATTCAAATTTTGTCATATATTTAGGCCAAAATGTATTTAGCTACATGTCTTTGACAAAAAAATTCTCAATGAGCGTATTATTAACCGCTTTATGACCGGAGGGTTTTACCCCATTCCTGACCAGGCCATATTTTGCGATTCGGCACTGCGTTACTTTAACGGACAATTGCGCAGTCGTGCAACGCTGTACCCAAATGAAATGTATGTCCTTTTTTTCCCCACAAATAGAGCTTTCTTTTGGTGGTATTTGATCACCTGTGCGATTTTTACTTTTTGCGCTATAAACAAAAAAATAGCGACAATTTAAAAAAAATAACAAAATTTTTTTTATATGAAATTCCCCCCCAAAAAAATGTAAAAATCAAAATTTTTTATAATTTTAGGCCAATTTGTTTTCTGCTACATATTTTTGGTAAAAAAAAATCGCAATAAGAGTATTTTGATTGGTTTGGGCAAAAGTTATTGCGTTTACTAAGTAAGGGAAAGATTTCTGTCATTTTTGGTGTTTTTTTTTTTAACGAGTAATGGCGGCGATCTGCGATTTTTTTTGCGGGACTGCGACATTGCGGCGGACAGATCGGACCCTTTGACTTACATTTTTGACACTTATGGGGGTACCAGTGACATTACTGCAGTAATCAGTGCTATACATATGCACTGTTACTGTAAAAATGACACTGGCAGGGAAGGGGTTAATTTTATTGGAGAGGGAGGGGTTAATGTATGCCTGGTGCTTACTGGCGTGTGTGGGGGGAGGTGACTGAGTGACACAGGGACAGATCGCATGTTCAGCCATGCTGAATCCTGTAATCTGTCCCTGCCTGTCACTTAGGAGATCCGCCCGCTTTATTTACACAAGCGGGCTGATTTCCACACTCGATCCCCGACGATCGGGGAAGAGCGGCGGTGATCACTACCTCTCCTCCCCTGGCCCGACTCCCGCTGTGACTGAATACAGCGGGAGCGAGCCTCCGGCGGCGCGCGCGCGGCGCCCACAGGGGGAGGAGTCCAGCGATGTAGGTCTACGTCGCTGGACGATAACGAGCCACTGTGCCGCAGTAGCAGCAATGTGAGCGGGGGTAAAGTCTTTAAGAGTCCACCCCCACCCTCCCTTACATCAAAGTGCACCCCCTTACCTTGTGTTGCTGCTGGGAAGAAGCTAGTGGGAGAGCTGGGAGACAGAAAGTGAAGGGTCTGCAGGAAGCCCAAAGGAGGGTTGGAGCTCTACTGCAGCTCCAGGAGAGGTGTGGGGGCCACATGAAATGGACTGGAGGGCCAGATTTGGCCTGCTGGCCTTGTGTTTGACGCATGTGAAGTAGGTGGTTGCAGCAAAAGATGAGTGGTAATGCTGGTGTGGTTTCATTGTATCCAGCTTTATCTTTTCATCAGCAGGATCATCATGGCTAGGTCCTTAAACATCAAAAAGCACATGGTGGCCCTGGAGGGCCAACTCCCTCAGGCCTGGGCTCCAGCCCATCACATCAGACTGAGACAGGCAAATATTCCTCCCGGTATCCTGCTCGACACATTTTTTAACACAAAGTCCAACCCACTCATGAATATGTCATGAGGGATTGACCATCTACCAAATATGTGTAGCACTGCCCCCTAGGGAGCTGCTAAAATTGGATTACCCTGGGTTACCCATAACAACAGTCTGTAAAACTGATCACTTTAACACTTGGCTCAGACAATGAACAGTCCAGGGGATTTGTTTTTTTTGTGTTTCTTTTTTTTTTAGAACTTGGATGGTAGAAGGGATGAGTGAGATACTCCAACTGGAACTATGCACAATTCTGAGGACCAGACTGGGACAAAAAATAGGCCCGGGCATTTTAGGCTGAGCAGCCCATTTTTTCTTTTTTTTTTTTTAACAAAATGACCAATGATGAACAACTACCGGTTTCTCTATGTTTTTTAGTTATATTTAACCTGCACACCCATGTGATCCGATTCTGCAAATCACGCTGCGTTTTGAAAACTGATTGCGGGGTGTCGTTAACCTAACATACACTCCGCAATCTGTTTGCATGGACGGGTTGCTATTTAGATGAAGTCCACATTTGGTGTGAACCCAGGCTAAGAGATAATGGTCATTTTAGGGTACATTAAAAATATATTTCCCAATTTTTGGGTAAAATATAAAAGATGAGTTTGTGTCAAGTAAATAAATACCCAACATGTCAAACCTTAAGACTATGCATGCCCGAAAATAGCAACACATTTCAGTGCCCTATATTTTCCATAGGCAAAGCTATTAAAGATCATAGAGGTCATCAGTTCAGAGTTACCATGAATAATGATCCTATAATTATTGCTCTCATTCCAGTGTGCAGGGTGATATATTACACGTGTAGTAAAATCAAGGTTTTTGTTCACAGGCGCCCCCATAATTTGTATGTAGTTTCGTATGGTGGTGGTGGGATAGGGATGACATCAGTAGCAGTGGTGGTGGGGATAGGGGTGACATCAGTGGCAGTGGTGGTGGGGATAGGGGTGACATCAGTGGCAGTGGTGGGGATAGGGGTGACATCAGTGGCAGTGGTGGGGTATGGATAAGGGTGACATCAGTGGTGGTGGGGATAGGGGTTACATCAGTGGCAGTGGGAATAGGAATGACATCAGTGGCAGTGGGGATTGGGATGACATCAGTGGCAGTGGTGGGGATAGGGATGACATCAGTGGCGGTGGTGGTGGGGATAGCGTTGACATCAGTGGTGGTTGGGATAGAGATAACATCAGTGGCAGTGTTGAGGATAGGGATTACATCAATGGGAATGATGAGGATAGGGTTGACATCAGTGGCAGTGGTGGTGGGGATAGGAATGACAATGTTCACTGCCACTGATGTCATCCTTATCCTCACCACCTTTGCCACTGATGTCATCCCTATCCCCACCTCCCCACCACCATCGCTACTGATGTTATCCCTAACCCCCCCATCACCACTGCCTCATGGGAGGGGTTGAGATCAAACAGAGGGATGGCCGTGGGAGGGATGGGATCAGGCAGAAGGATGGCAGTGGGAGGGATGGGATCAGGCAGAAGGATGGCAGTGGGAGGGATTGGATCAGGCAGAGAGATGGCAGTGGGAGAGATGGGATCAGGCAGAGGGATGGCGGTGGGAGGGATGGGATGAGGCAGAGGGATGGCGGTGGGAGGGATGGGATCAGGCAGAGGGGGATGGCGGTGGGAGGGATGGGATCAGGCAGAGGGATGGCGGTGGGAGGGATGGGATCAGGCAGAGGGATGGCGGTGGAAGGGATGGGATCAGGCAGAGGGATGGTGGTGGGAGAAATGGGATGAGGCAGAGGGATGGTGGTGGGAGGGATGGGATCAGGCAGAGGGATGGTGGTGGGAGGGACGGGATTAGGCAGAGGGGTGGCGGTGGGAGAGATGGGATGAGGCAGAGCAGAGGGATGGCGGTGGGAGAGATGGGATCAGGCAGAGGGATGGCGGTGGGAGGGATGGGATGAGGCAGAGCAGAGGAATGGCAGTGGGAGAGATGGGATGAGGCAGAGGGATGGCAGTGGGAGGGATGGGATCAGGCAGAGGGATGGTGGTGGGAGGGATGGGATCAGACAGAGGGATGGCGGTGGGAGGGATGGGATCAGACAGAGGGATGGTGGTGGGAGGGATGGTATGAGGCAGAGCAGAGGGATGGCGGTGGGAGAGATGGGATGAGGCAGAGCAGAGGGATGGCGGTGGGAGAGATGGGATGAGGCAGACCAGAGGGATGGCGGTGGGAGGGATGGGATGAGGCAGAGCAGAGGGATGGCGGTGGGAGGGACGGGATGGAGCAGAGCAGAGGGATGGCGGTGGGAGGGAAGGGATGGGGCTGAGCAGAGGAATGGCGGTGGGAGGGACGGGATGAGGCAGAGCAGAGGGATGGCGATGGGAGGGATGGGATGGAGCAGAGCAGAGGGATGGCGGTGGGAGGGACCGGATGGATCAGAGCAGAGGGATGGCGGTGGGAGGGACCGGATGGGGCAGAGCAGAGGGATGGCGGTGGGAGGGACGGGATGAGGCAGAGCAGAGGGATGGCGGTGGGAGGGATGGGATGGGGCAGAGCAGAGGGATGGCGGTGGGAGGGATGGGATGGAGCAGAGCAGAGGGATGGCGGTGGGAGGGATGGGATGGAGCAGAGCAGAGGGATGGCGGTGGGAGGGATGGGATTGAGCAGAGCAGAGGGATGGCGGTGGGAGGGATGGGATGAGGCAGAGCAGAGGGTTGGCGGTGGGAGGGATGGGATGGAGCAGAGCAGAGGGATGGCGGTCGGAGGGATGGGATGGAGCAGAGCAGAGGGATGGCGGTGGGAGGGATGGGATGAGGCAGAGCAGAGGGTTGGCGTGGGAGGGATGGGATGGGGCAGAGCAGAGGGATGGCGGTGGGAGGGATGGGATGGGACAGAGCAGAGGGATGGCGGTGGGAGGGATGGAGCAGAGCAGAGGGATGGCGGTGGGAGGGATGGGATGGAGCAGAGCAGAGGGATGGCAGTGGGAGGGATGGGATGGAGCAGAGCAAAGGGATGGCGGTGGGAGGGATGGGATGGAGCAGAGCAAAGGGATGGCGGTGGGAGGGAATGGGATGGAGCAGAGCAAAGGGATGGCGGTGGGAGGGATGGGATGGAGCAGAGCAAAGGGATGGCGGTGGGAGGGATGGGATGGAGCAAAGCAGAGGGATGGCGGTGGGAGCGATGGGATGGAGCAGAGCAAAGGGATGGCGGTGGGAGGGATGGGATGGATCACAGCAGAGTGTCTTGTGAAGTTGTACCATTTCTTCCTTACCTTGCAGTTGCAGGCCTTGGGTGCCGACTGCAACCAAGCCACTTCCAGTCTGCATGTCATTTCTCAGGATGGGTTGATGTCAATCACAGTGCTGCTGCTGTCCTGCTTTGCTGCCCTTTCCTTACCTTGTTGTTGTTGCAGCAGGCCTTGGCTCGTGTGGTCGTGGGTGCCATGTGGTGTTCCGACTCCATACTGTCTCTGTCAGTGTCTGCGGTGCGGTGCGGCGCCGGCGACTTTTCCACTTCCCGCTTCTTCCCGACAACAAGGCAAGCAGAGACCTCTCTAGCTCCACCCCCGGCCTTCAGTCTCAGAGTCACCTGACAATTCACGGTCCACCCCCTCCTGAGCTACGCTGCTACGCTGGATGCTGCTGCGGAGCTTAGGAGTGGGGACTAGTCAGGGACAGCGGCGGCCGGCGGGCGGCCAGATTGCGGTAATGCGGCCCAGACTCTCCGCGGAATCGGCCGCGGAGAGGCCGGCAACAGCGGCAACAGCCGGACAGGCGGACACACACAGACACACAGTGACTGTCAGATCATGGCGGAGGCCTCGGCCCACCGGGCATATGCCCGGTCTGCCCTATGGCCAGTCCGGCCCTGACATTAGCCGTATGTGGGGAACTGTGTCAAACGCTTTTGCAAAATCCAAGTATACCATGTCCACAGCCACCCCTCTGTCCAAGTATACCACGTCCACAGCCACCCCTCTGTCCAAGTATACCACGTCCACATCCACCCCTCTGTCCAAGTATACCACGTCCACAGCCACCCCTCTGTCCAAGTATACCACGTCCACAGCCACCCCACTGTCCAAGTATACCACATCCACATCCACCCCTCTGTCCAAGTATACTACGTCCACAGCCACCCCTCTGTCCAAGTATACCACGTCCACATCCACCCCTCTGTCCAAGTATACCACGTCCACAGCCACCCCTCTGTCCAAGTATACCACGTCCACAGCCACCCCACTGTCCAAGTATACCACGTCCACAGCCACCCCTCTGTCAGGTTTGTTTGACAACTTCTGTCTTTCATGAATCCATGCTGTCTGTTGCTTAAAATATTTTTTCCAGCAAGAACTCATCTATGTGGTCTTTTATTAAACTCTCCAGTATCTTCCCGACTATAGAAGTTAAACTAACAGGTCTATAGTTACTTGGCAAAGACTTTGATTCCTTTTTAAATATAGGCACCACATTGGCCCTATGCCAATCCAGTGGTACTATTCCAGTCCTTAACGAGTCCCTAAAAATTGGAAACAAAGGCTTAGAAATTACATTGTTGCGTCTGAGGCGGTTCTCAATGTCATCAGTTTTATCTTGAATAGCCCTGGCCAGAGTGGACACAGCTCAGGTGTCATTAATAATAGAGGGCAGTCTATCTTCCACCTCCCTAATGCACCCTTCCACAGCCGTGGTGCGTTCCCGCATTTTTTGAAGATCATGCCGCTACAGGGAGACCTCCTCAGTGAGCCCCACAGCATCTATATTCCCAGTATCAGGGGAGGCACATGGAGCAGATTCTGTATCCATACCTGTGTCCATAGACAGTAATGTACCACTCCCCTTCTCCCCGCCGTCATGAGCACTGGTCACCTGGGCATATGTGAGCTTCTGGGCATAGTATAACATGTCCTTAGTGCCATCCTTGCGGGCTGACTTGCCGCCCTTGCCGCCCTGCTCTCTCCCTTTGTCTGTGCCATGCGGCGGCCCCTTCTGCACGACAGCCGCGGCGCCGTGTTGGGCCTCCAAGGCCGCGCCATCCTCCCTTTCCGGGTCATCATGGCTCGTAGCGATGTGGGAAAGGTGTCTTGCGGGTCCCTGGAGGATAAGGAAGCCGGCTGCAGTAGTTACAGGCGGATCGGTAACCGGAGGAAGAAACAATGAAAGGGTGATATGCGGGAGCTCCGTGTAGTGTGTCCTCTCACATGCCCTGCTCGGCCACGCCCCCCAAGGACATTTACTTACATAAGCTTTTTAATTAAGCTGAGTCTAGGGTTTTAATCACAAGATGGAGTCGAGGAAACAAAATGGAGGATAGATATTCCTTCAGTCACCATGTATAAATACATGAGGGGGGATATGATCTCCATGTATAAATACATAAGGGGGGATATGATCACCATGTATAAATACATAAGGGGGGAAATATGATCTCCATGTATAAATACATAAGGGGGGATATGATCACCATGTATAAATGCATAAGGGGGGATATGATCTCCATGTATAAATACAGAAGGGGGGATATGATCACCATGTATAAATACATAAGGGGGGAAATATGATCTCCATGTATAAATACAAAAGGGGGGATATGATCACCATGTATAAATACATGAGGGGGGATATGATCTCCATGTATAAATACAGAAGGGGGGGATATGATCTCCATGTATAAATACAGAAGGGGGGATATGATCACCATGTATGAATACACAAGGGGGGATATGATCACCATGTATAAATACATAAGGGGGATATGATCATCTATAAATACATAAGGGGGATATGATTTCCACGTAGAAATACATAAGGGGAGGGGATATGATCACCATGTATAAATACAAAGGGGGATATGATCACCATGTATAAATACATAAGGGGGGATATGATCTCCATGTATAAATACATAAGGGGGGATATGATCACCATGTATAAATACTTAGGGGGGATATGATCTCCATGTATAAATACGTAAGGGGGGATATGATCACCATGTATAAATACATAAGGGGGGGATATGATCTCCATGTATAAATACATAAGGGGGGATATGATCACCATGTATAAATACAGAAGGGGGGGATATGATCTCCATGTATAAATACAGAAGGTAGGATATGATCACCATGTATGAATACATAAGGGGGGGATATGATCACCATGTATAAATACATAAGGGGGGATATGATCTCCATGTATAAATACATAAGGGGGATATGATCATCTATAAATACATAAGGGGGATATGATTTCCACGTAGAAATACATAAGGGGAGGGGATATGATCTCCATGTATAAATACAAAGGGGGATATGATCACCATGTATAAATACATAAGGGGGGATATGATCACCATGTATAAATACTTAGGGGGGATATGATCTCCATGTATAAATACGTAAGGGGGGATATGATCACCATGTATAAATACATAAGGGGGGGATATGATCTCCATGTATAAATACATAAGGGGGGATATGATCACCATGTATAAATATATAAGGGGGATATGGTCACCATGTATAAATACATAAGTGGGGATATGGTCACCATGTATAAATACATAAGAGGGGATATGATCTCCATGTATAATACATAGGGGGGGATATGATCTACATGTATAAATACATAGTTATTAGTAAATCCCCACAGCAGCAGCTCACCAGTCCCAACAATATTGCAGCTCACCATCCGGTCACACACAGCGGTGACTCTGGCTGTCAGCACTCCGACAGGCGGAGTATTATGTATTTATACATGGAGATCATATCCCCCCTCATGTATTTAAACATGGAGATCATATCCCCCCCTTATGTATTTATACATGGAGATCATATCCCCCCTCATGTATTTAAACATGGAGATCATATCCCCCCTCATGTATTTAAACATGGAGATCATATCCCCCCTTATGTATTTATACATGGTGACTGAAGGAATATCTATCCTCCATTTTGTTTCCTCGACTCCATCTTGTGATTAAAACCCTAGACTCAGCTTAATTAAAAAGCTTATGTAAGTAAATGTCCTTGGGGGGCGTGGCCGAGCAGGGCATGTGAGAGGACACACTACAAAGAGCTCCCGCATATCACCCTTTCATCGTTTCTTCCTCCGGTTACCGATCCGCCTGACAGCCAGGTGACTCTGGCTGTCAGCACTCCGAAACTCAGCACTCTGGATCCCGCTCAGACCGCTGTTATGCAGCAGTGATGATGCACACTGGACCGTGATGTGCACGCTCCCTTCTCCCTCATGGCAAGAAGAAGCTGTGTCCTGCACAGCCTGAGACAATGCAGCTGTTTCCCATTCTCCTGCTAATCTCCTCTCTGCTGAATTTAGTACAAAAGCTCTTGATTACAGTAGAGTCTCTCTCCTCTGGACTCAGTTCCCACCATGTAGTGCTGCCTGACTCAGCCCATTGAACATTTCCTGCTCAGCAGCTCCCTCCTCTGGCTAAAATAGCTGTTAACCAGTTCAGCAACACAGGGCAGCAGCTACAGAGAGCATCTGAGGCAGTGTCTTTCTCACTCTCCATTCTAAGCCAAACACCTGGCTTCATCTATTATGACCCTCACAGAAATGTTTTGACAGACTGTGACTCTTCAGACCCTTTTTAATATTTTGGACATGTTCTCTAAGCCTAATTTGTTATTTTCTTGTAGTACAGTCCACATACTGGAGGCCACAAGGGCACTCCAGTACTTAAGTGACACAGGAAGTTTTACAAGCAATAAAAAATGTCATCTGAATCTCCCTTCCAGTGACATTTGATTTAAAACCACTAAATTTTATAGTGGTACATCCTGTGGTTCTAAATATATTACATTTTCTGCAAAGCTATAAAATCTTCATATTGAATATGTATCCCATTCTCTTTCATGGAGGGGAGATGATATTTGTCAGGATCTGGGTCTAAAGGTGCGAACTGCTGTGTCTAGTGATGTCTCTTCTTGCCGATCCTGGACAGCTCCATGGACAATTTCTTGAATGATCTTCCCTTGAACCTTGAACCCTTTACTCCTTTCCTGAACTTCTTGATTTAAGCCATGTCTCTGCACTTCCTGTTTGCCAGATTATTTTGCTCTCTCCAGCCAATGTCTCGCTCTTGTCACCCCTGCCGTCGTCCGTATCTCCACTACCACTCATTACTGACCTTTGACTTGGTCATCAACTATGCTTCTTCTTTTTCCCAACCCGCAAACCCTTGTTACTGACCTTTGGGTGGTTAACTGACTACACGTCTGCTCATCCCTACCTGCTGTATCTGGTACTGGACTCCAGCTTGCTCACCTCTTGGTGGGATGATCCTGAGGAACATGACCTGGTACTAGTGCACAGAAAATCCCATCTCCACCATCAGGAGCTCTGGTGAATACCGGTTAGTACTTAGACCCCACACCTCGGGTGAGCCCGTGTCACCCACCAGGGCCTCTCTACTGCTATAGCTACTTGTCTCTGAGCCTGACTCCAGACCGTGACATGTTTTTAACTAGTATGCTTCTCAAATGAATCGCCTTCTGATGTGAATTACTTGGAACGAGAAGTGCCAACACCGATCTTTTTGCAAAATAGGCCAATATTTTCCCACTATTCCTTATATTTCTTTATAGTGGCTACAAAAAATCTAAGACCATTGAGTAATCCAAATTATTATTTTTTTTTCCCTCCTTATACCCCTATTTTCTCTTCCCACCCTCCCGATAGTCTTTACTTAATTTATATTTCCTGTTTATCTTTATTATACCCTTTTATCAATGAATGTCGACATAATATTCTCTGAATGGACCAAATAGTCTTCTAGTTTAGAACAATTTCTTCAGATTTTAGAAAGCTGTCCCTTGGGGACATAATCTATCCATAGAGGGTGATGACAACTTGTGACAGGGACATGCCCATTCTGATCCGTGCATTTAAAATGTGTTTTTTTATAGTTCTTTATATAAATATATTTTGGTACAAAAAATTATTTGTGGTTTTACTAATGGCTTTTGAATATTCAAAGGCATATTTATTTTTATTAATAAATGCAAAGAAGGCTTCAAAGGATTCAATATCACCCTCCTAGACTATCAAATATAATCTTTAACCAGTTGCAGACTCTGGGCGTACTAGACATGCCCCAAAAATTTTAATCATTGTACACAGGGCGTGTCTATAACATACAGTCTTTCTGTCCTGCTGCTGGGATCCCCCCCATTCCAGTACACAGTAATTCAGCTCTGATTAAACACAGCTGCATTGCTGAGTACACAGAGAAAATCCTGGCAACAGGAGCTGTCAAAAAAAAAAAAAGAAGCAGTCTGGCAATGTTTATCAACAACATTGCTCTGCCACTAATAAAGAAGGATAAAAATATACATTATTTCATTTTGTAACTTTCTATTTCTTCATCTACAGATCAAAGGGATGAGCTTCCATCTGCGGATGAAGTCAATTAACGCAACCCGACAAGTAAAAAAACATTTTTTTTAGGAAATGTTCCTCTGTTGAACCCCTTTCTAACCCTAAGCTTAGGCTAATCAGCTCTAATTACTTCCTTATTCTCCTTCTTCATCTAAATATAATTATCCTACTGATGTATTTTTCTGTTTTATTAACTAGTATTTAATTTTTTCTTCTTCTTTTGTTTGCTTTGTTCATTAATATTTTTACTATAATATAATTATTTTTACATATATATAAATATATACTGTATATATATATATATATATATATATATATATATATATATATATATATATATATATATATATATATATATACACACACACACACACACACACTTTATGTAAAGGGAAGACCTCTACCCATTGCCCCCTTACACCAATCTCTACTCTACTCTGTCCTTTGCCCCCTGACACCAATCTCTACTCTACTGACACCGTCCACTGCCCCCTGACACCAATCTCTGCTCTACTGACACCGTCTACTGCCTCCTGACACCAATCTCTACTCTACTTACACCGTCCACTGCCTCCTTACACCAATCTCCGCTCTACTGACGCCGTCCACTGCCTCCTTACACCAATCTCTGGTCTACTGACACCATCCACTGTCTCCCTACACCAAGCTCTACTCTACTAATACCGTCCACTGCCTGCTGACACCAATCTCTACTCTACTGACACCCTCCAATGCCTCCTGACACCAATCTCTGCTCTACTGACACCATCCACTGCCTCCTGACACCAATCTCTGCTCTACTGACACCATCCACTGCCTCCTAACACCAATCTCTGCTCTACTGACACCATCCACTGCCTCCTGACACCAATCTCTGCTCTACTGACACTGGCCACTGCCTCCTGACACCATCTCTGCTCTGCTGACACCATTCACTGCCTCCTAACACCATTCACTGTTCTACTGACACCGTTCACTGCCTCCTGACACAAATATCTGCTCTACTGACACTGTCCACTACCTCCTAACAACAATCTCTACTCTACTGACACCATCCAATGCCTCCTGACACCAATCTCTGCTCTACTGACACTGTCCACTGCCTCCTAACACCATTCACTGTTCTACTGACACCGTTCACTGCCTCCTGACACAAATATCTGCTCTACTGACACCGTCCACTGCCTCCTAACACCAATCTCTACTTTACTGACACCGTCCACTGCCTCCTGACACCCATCTCTGCTCTACTGACACTGTCCAATGCCTCCTGACACCATCTCTGCTGACACCATTCACTGCCTCCTAACACCATTCCCTGTTCTACTGACACCGTCCACTGCCTCCTGACACCCACCCATCTCTGCTCTACTGACACCATCCACTGTCTCCCTACACCAAGCTCTACTCTACTGACACCCTCCACTGTCTCCTGACTTCATTCTCCACTCTACTGACACCGTCCAATGCCCCCCGACACCTATCTCTGCTCTACTGACACCGTCCACTGCCTCCTGACACCGATCTCTACTCTACTGACACCGTCCACTGCCTCTTGACACCAATCTCTGCTCTACTGACACCGTCCACTGCCTCCTGACACCAGTCTCTGCTTTACTGACCCCATCCACTGCCTCCTGACACCAATCTCTGCTCTACTGACACCATCCACTGCCTCCTGACACCCATCTCTGCTCCACTGACACCGTCCACTGCCTTCTGACACCAATCTCTGCCCTACTGACACTGTCCACTGCCTCCTGACACCATTCTTTGCTCTACTGACACTGGCCACTGCTTTGCTGATATACAGGCATGTGTGTGTTCTCTGGGGTGCACGCCCTAATGCAATAGGCTGCGCACACCAATGGCATCTATCCCCAGAATACATAGAAAAACCCCACAAGGGGATATAGGTGGGACTATGCGATACCAAACAAAACAGGGAAAAAAGAAAGATATAGTAAAGTTTCCAATTGAGTAGTACAAGATAAAATGTACAATGATTTATTGAGTTCAGGATAGAAAGCACCTTTAAAAGGGGACAGCATAATGGCGATCACAAAACACTCAGGCTAAAAGCAATGCAAAAATATCACAAATTGCCAATAAGGAGACAACAGTACATAAATATATACTGAACAGTACAGACGCATGGAACTCCAACGCGTTTCAACGTTCTTTGTCTTCTTCAGGGGGTAAGCATCAATTGCAGAATTTTGATGGTCTGTTCAAGTGATAAATAAGCACATGAGAATATACAAAGTTGGAATTTACTGGGTGTCTCTGAGTCAAGGCAGCAGCTAACAAAAAGTTCACTCCAGGTCCAATCAGCAACACAAGGGATGGGTGGAGCAACAGATGGCAACAAGTCCTTAAACTTGAAATTGCCCCCGAAACTAAATATCTATGGCAACTACTCGGCTGGGGGTCCAGTCTCTCCCTGAGTACACCAGCGAAGGATTCTTCTCAGCTGGAGCAACAAGGTTCTCAAGGAGACAGTGGTAGATGGTAAAAGTCCCAGGGAAGATGGCTAGATAGTGTGGACTCCAGGGTTGCCAAGAGGAGTTTCCAAGAGGAATACATCTATTTACTGCTGCCTTCCAATTAGGAGACAGCAGTAAATAAATGTATATTGAACAGTATAGACACATGGAACTCCAACACGTTTCAACATTCTAGGTCTTCTTCAGAGGGTAAGCATTAATTGCAGATTTTCGATGGTCTGTATAGGCCAGTGATAGCAAACCTTGGCACCCCAGATGTCTTGGAACTATGTTTCCCAAGATGCTCATGCACTCTGAAGTGCAGTTGAGCATTATGGGAAATGTAGTTCCAAAACATCTGGGGTGCCAAGGTTTGCCATCACTGGTATAGGTGATAAATAAGCACATGAGAATATACAAAGTTGGAATGTACTGGATGTCTCTAGGTCAAGGCAGCAGCTAACAAAAAAGTCACTCCAGGTCCAATCAGCAACACAAGGAATGGGTGGAGCAACAGATGGCAACAAGTCCTTAAACTTGAAATTGTCCCCAAAACTAAATATCTATGGCAACTACTCAGCTGGGGGTCCAGTCTCTCCCTGAGCACACCAGCAAATGAGTCTTCTCAGCTGGAGCAACAAGGTTCTCAAGGAGAAAGTGGTAGATGGTAATAGTCCCAGGGAAGATGGTGTGGACTCTCCAGGGTTGCCAAGAGGAATACATGTATTTACTGCTGTCTTCCAATTAGGAGACAGCAGTAAATATATTTATATTGAACAGTACAGACACATGGAACTCCAACAAGTTTCAACATTCTAGGTCTTCTTCAGAGGGTAAGCATTAATTGCAGACTTTTGATGGTCTGTATAGGTCAGTGATGGCCAACCTTGGCACCCGAGAAGTTTTGGAACTACGTTTCCCAAGATGCTCATGCACTCTTCAAGTGTAGTTGAGCATCATGGGAAATGTAGTTCCAAAACATCTGGGGTGCCAAAGTTGGCCATCACTGGTATAGGTGATGAATAAGCACATGAGAATATACAAAGTTGGAATGTACTGGGTGTCTCTGAGTCAAGGCAGCAGCTAACAAGTAAGTCACTAAAGGTCCAATCAGCAACACATGGGATGGGTGGAGCAACAGATGGCAACAAGTCCTTAAAGTTGAAATTGTCCCCGAAACTAAATATCTATGGCAACTACTCAGCTGGGGGTCCAGTCTCTCCCTGAGCACACCAGCAAATGAGTCTTCTCAGCTGGAGCAACAAGGTTCTCAAGGAGAAAGTGGTAGATGGTAATAGTCCCAGGGAAGATGGTGTGGACTCTCCAGGGTTGCCAAGAGGAATACATTTATTTACAGCTGTCTTCCAATTAGGAGACAGCAGTAAATATATTTATATTGAACAGTACAGACACATGGAACTCCAACACGTTCAACGTTCTAGGTCTTCTACAGAGGGTAAGCATTAATTGCAGATTTTTGATGGTCTGTATAGGTCAGTGATGGCCAGCCTTGGCACCCCAGATGTTTTGGAACTATGTTTCCCAAGATGCTCATGCACTCTGCAGTGTAGTTGAGCATTATGGGAAATGTAGTTCCAAAACATCTGGGGTGCCAAGGTTCGTCATCACTGGTATAGGTGATAAATAAGCACATGAGAATATACAAAGTTGGAATGTACTGGGTGTCTCTGAGTCAAGGCAGCAGCTAACAAGTAAGTCACTCCAGGTCCAATCAGCAACACAAGGGATAGGTGGAGCAACAGATGGCAACAAGTCCTTAAACTTCAATTGTCCCCGAAACTAAATATCTATGGCAACTACTTAGCTGGGGGTCCAGTCTCTCCCTGAGCACACCAGCAAAGGATTCTTCTCATCTGGAGCAACAAGGTTCTCAGGGAGACAATAGTAGATGGTAAAAGTCCCAGGGAAGATGGCTAGATGGTGTGGACTCTCCAGGGCTGCCAAGAGGAATACATTTATTTACTGCTGTCTTCCAATTAGGAGACAGCAGTGAATAAATGTATATTGAACAGTACAGACACATGGAACTCCAACAAGTTTCAACGTTCTAGGTCTTCTTCAGAGGGTAAGCATTAATTGCAGATTTTTGATGGTCTGTATAGGTCAGTGATGGCCAACCTTGGCACCCCAGATGTTTTGGAACTACGTTTCCCAAGATGCTGGGGGTCCAGTCTCTCCCTGAGTACACCAGCAAAGGAGTCTTCTCAGCTGGAGCAACAAGGTTCTCAGGGAGACAATAGTAGATGGTAATAGTCCCAGGGAAGATGGCTAGATGGTGCAGACTCTCCAGGGCTGCCAAGAGGAATACATTTATTTACTGCTGTCTTCCAATAAGGAGACAGCAGTAAGTAAATGTATATTAAACAGTACAGATGCATGGAACCCAACGCGTTTCATCGTTCTAGGTCTCCAGAAGTCTCCAGAAGTCAGGGAAAGCAATCAAACCTGCAGCCTATGAAAACCGTAACAGCCAAAGGAAATCAACAGCTGCTCCAATAATTACAGAGGAACCAAACAGAACTGAATTTGCCTGACATCCTAGCAGCCTATCTAGGGGTGGAGGGGGTGGTGGGGAGCTACATCCATATGCCCTTAGTAATTGAGTCATCTTTACATTTCTTTATATGTAGATCCCGTAATTGTAAATCCACTGCCTGCTTAAAAACCTCCACCTGATGGATGGAGGACATTTGTGGATTGAAAATTTACTTATTTCCAAGGCCACTATTGACCATCCCTTGCCTCATACTGAAATAATTGGCCTTCTAAGTGGGACCAGGTTGGGCGGCAAACAATTTTGAATGTTTCGTTTAAATCAATGTATGTATTACATTTTTTTAATTTACATTTAGGGGCAAATTTAAAGAGGAGCTCCAGGCACCTATCAAAAAAATACCAGTCAGCAACTACAAAAAATGTAGCTGCTGACTTTTCAAAAACAGCCATTCACCTGTCCCACGGTCCAGCATTGAGCTCACTCAGTCCTTTTCCTCCACTGTCCTCCCTTGGTGGCGCCGGCATCTTCACTATGAGCACCCGACTGTGACAGCTTGTGGCTTCATAACCGGGTGCCCTCTGCGCACACGCAAGTCGCTCTGCGCATCCTAAATGGTGGATGCAGTCTTCTGGGACCTGTCAGCGTCCCAGAAGACTGGAGGGGGAGGGAGGGAGGAGAACATCCATTGCTGAGCGCCGCAGCACTCAGAACGGAAGTGGGAGCAGGTACCTGTCAAAATCTGGTACCTGCTCCCCCCCCCCCCCCCTCCTCAAAAGTGGCAATTGTGCAAGAGGAGCGGAGAAAAAGTTCTTAAAGCAGAACTTTCCCTTTTGGGTGGGGTTCTGCTTAAGCACCAAATCCAATACTTTAGCTTCTTAGTGAAGGGGATTGAGCTCAAACTATATATACCCTCACCTATATTTCTCTCCTCCCTGCCTTTATGCCCCCTCCATTTCCCCTTCTACTTTCCTCTCTTCTCATATGCATTACTCTGCCCCCGTCCACCTGGGGTCTCTTTTTACGGTACTCTTACCTGGGGTCCCCCTCCCCGTCTCATGGGTCTCAAGCGACTCCTGTAATACTGCCCTGGAGATCGCTCTCAATGGTTTCTCCTAAAAATATATATATATTTTTTTAGGGATATGTCTGAAATCTGATTTATTCCCTGGAGATCTCTCTCAATGGTCTCTCCTGAAAAAATTATTTTTATGGGTATGTCTGAAATCTGATTTATTTCCTCTTCAATCCATCAGAGGATGGAACCTAATATGAATTGGAATACTAGTAGATTCCACTCTCTATCTTTCTACGACCTAAGGATCTCTTCCTGGTCTCTGATTTAAAACTGGGTAGTTAAGGATTGATAATTCAGTTTTCCCGGGTCTCTCCAAGGCTTAGGTCATTGTTTGCTTCTGTCTTCTGCTGGGGAGTGTTCCTGGCAATAGCATGGAAGGTTGAAATAATCAATTATGAATATTTATTTATCCCTGGCCAACCACTAGGAGGTTGCACCATGAAGGCACTTAAGCCTATTTAGGGAATCTAGGAAGTTGGGTCAAGCTCGGTCTATGACTGAAGAGTGGTGGCCTCTCCCCAAGGAGTCTGAAGCAGAATCAAATCGTGTCTTGCAGTCTAAAGCTGATTTCACAGAAAGACTTGGCCTAAAGGCCCTCTACCTGTGAAAAGTGTAAATACTTTTTGTCCCTTATCTGGAGAACACCAAGTCTATGGGTGTACTGTGCACTAACCCTCTCCCTCAGGAAAATCAATAAACTCTTATTTTTTGCATTGAAAAGTGACTGATGCACATCTATCCAATATTGGGGCCCATCTACCATCTACTTTATTATTGCTGAGCACTGGACCATGAGGTGACATTCTAGCCCACCCTGCCTTGAAAGGTATCTTGTATTTTTGAAGGGGGGCAATTACAGTTAATTAAAGAGTGATATAAAACAAAACGGGTAATGATGGACCAGCTTCCTTATAGTGATAATGGTATACTGGTTTCCGGATTTTTTACAACAGTTGACCAGCTTCCTTATGGTGACAATAGTGGACCATCTTCCTGATAGTGACAACGATGGACTGGCTTCTTGATAGTGACAATGGTGGACCCTCTTCCCGATAGTGACAACGATGGACTGGCTTCCTGATAGTGAAAATGGTGGACCATCCTCCCGATAGTGACAACGATGGACTGGGTTCCTGATAGTGACAATGGTGGACCATCTTCCCGATAGTGACAATGGTGGACTGACTTCCTGATAGTGACAATGGTGGACCATCTTCCCCATAGTGACAACGATGGACTGGCTTAGTGATAGTGACAATGGTGGACCATCTTCCCGATAGTGACAACGATGGACTGGCTTACTGATAGTGACAATGGTGGACCATCTTCCAGATAGTGAAAAACGATGAACTGGCTTCCTGATAGTGACAATGATGGACCATCTTCCCGATAGTGACAACGATGGACTGGCTTACTGATAGTGACAATGGTGGACCATCTTCCCGATAGTGACAACGATGGACTGGCTTCCTGATAGTGACAACGGTGGACCATCTTTCCGATAGTGAAAATGGTGGACTGGCTTCTTGATAGTGGCAATGGTGGATCCGCTTCCTTATAGTGACAATGAAGGACTGGTTTCCTGATTGTGGCAATGGTGGACTGGCTTCCTGACTGTGGCAATGGTGGACACCTCCCAGATAGTGACAATGGTGGGCTGGCTCCTTGATAGTGACAATGGTGGACCGGCTTACTGATATGGGCAATGGTAGACCATGCCTGTGCAGTGTAACATTGTAACAGGTTGAAAAAGTCCATTGAGCTCAACCAAATATAGATAGATAGATTATATATAATGTACAGTCACAATTATAAAAAGGAAGGGTGGTGTTGTTCTTATCACATGCTCTGCGACTTTATATCTAGAATTTCCTCTTCTTGTTTTAGTAACAGAGAAAGCAATGAAGTATGAAGTGGTGACAGTTATTTTAGTTTTAAGGAATCTATGAAAGTAGCGTGTGTTCTGCATGCTCTGAGAACATTCTCTGTGATCTTTCTATTTCTGTTCATGTTAAATTTATCATTTTCCATGACGATGGTCCCATATGTCTCTGTACGGCCATTGTTTCTTCCATATGTCTCTGCACTGCCATTGTTTCTTCCATATGTCTCTGTACTGCCATTGTTTCTTCCATATGTCTCTCCACTGCCAGTGTTTCTTCCATATGTCTCTGCACCCCCATTGTTACTTCCATATGTCTCTGCACCTCCATTGTTTCTTCCATGTGTCTCTACACCGTCTTTGTTTCTTACTTATCTCTCTGTACCACCAGTGTTTCTTCCAAATGTCTCTGTACCGTCATTGTTTACTACATATGTCTCTGCCCCGCCATTTTTTCTTCCATATTTTTCTGCACCGCCATCGTTCCTTCCATTTGTCTTTGCACCGCCAGTGTTTCTGCCAATTGTCTCTGCGCCGCCATTGTTTCTTCCATATGTCTCTGCACCGCTTTTTTTTCTTCCATTTGTCTCTGCGCCGCCTTTGTTTCTTCCATATGTCTCTGCGCCGCCTTTGTTTCTTCCATATGTCTCTGCACTGCCCTTCTTTCCTCCATATGTCTTTGCATTGCCATTGTTTCTTCCATATGTCTCTGCACCGCCATTGTTTCCTCCATATGTCTCTGCACCGCCATTGTTTTTTCCATATGTCTCTGCAATGCCATTGTTTCTTCCATATATCTCTGCACCGCCATTGTTTCTTCCATATGTCTCTGCACCGCCAGTGTTTTTTCCATATGCCTCTGAACCGCCATTGTTTCTTCCATATGTCTCTGCTTAGCCGTTGTTTCTTCCATAGGTCTCTGCACCGCCATTGTTCCTTCCATATGTCTCTGCGCGGCCATTTTTTCTTCCATAGGTCTCTGCGCTGCCATTGTTTGTTCCATATGTCTCTGCACCGCCATTGTTTGTTCCATTTGTCTCTGCGCCGCCATTGTTTGTTCCATATGTCTCTGCGCCGCCATTGATTGTTCCATATGTCTCTGCGCCGCCATTGTTTCTTCCATATGTCTCTGTGACACCATTGTTTCTTCCATGGGTCTCTGCATCCCCATTGATTCTTCCATACGTCTCTGACATGCCATTGTTTCTTCCATATGTCTCTGCACTGCCATTGTTTCTTCCATATGTTGCTGCGCCGCCATTGTTTCTTCCATATGTCTCTGCACAGCCATTGCTTTTTCTATATGTCTCTGCAGCGCCATTGTTTCCTCCTTCTGTCTATGCACCTCCAATGTTTCTTCCATATGTCTCTGCGCCGCCATTGTTTTTTCCATATGTCTCTGCACCGCAATATTTTTTTCCATATCTCTCTGCACTGCCGTTGTTTTTTCCATCTGTCTCTGCGCCGCCATTGTTTCTTCCATATGTCTCTGATCCGCCATTGTTTCTTCCCTATATCGCTGCACTGCCATTGTTTGTTCCATATGTCGCTGTGCCGCCATTGTTTCTTCCATTTGTCTCTGCACCTCCTCTGCACTGCCATTATTTCTTCCATATGTCTCTGCACCACCATTGTTTCTTCCATATGTCGCTGCACCACCATTGTTTCTTACATATATCACTGCACCACCATTGTTTCTTCCATATGTCTCTGCACCGCTATTGTTTATTCCATATGTCACTGCACCGCCATTGTTTCTTACGTATGTTTCTGCACCACCATTGTTTCTTCCATATGCCACTGCACCACCGTTGTTTCTTCCATATGTCTCTGCACCGCCATTGTTTCTTCCATATGTCTCTGCACCGCTATTGTTTCTTCCACATGTCTCTATCGAACATTCTAGCTCCTTCTTCAGATCCGCAGATGCCATCCCTGAGAGCAGAAGAGAGAAATGAAAGTTAAAGTATCTGACACTACTTTAAGGAACTGTAAAGTCTCATATATTTTATTTAAAATAAACAAACATGTTATACTTACCTACTCTGTTGCAGTGGATTTGCACAGAGCAGCCTGGATGATCCTCCTCTTCTTGGGTCCCCTCTTCTGCTCTCCTAGCCCCTGCCACCTGTTGGGTGCCCCCACAGCAAGCAGCTTGCTATGGGGGCACCTGAGCCGAGTCACCGCTCCGTGTGTCCATTCAGACACAGAGCTGCGGCCCGGCCCGCCACCTTTCTATTCTCATTGGCTGCCTGACTTTGGTTGACAGCTGCAGTAACCAATGGCACCGTGCTGCTGTCTCAGCCAATAAGGAGGGGAGTCCCAGACAGCTGAGACATTCCTACAACATCACTGGAGCTAGAGGGACCTCAGGTAAGTATTGGGGGGGGGGGGGCAGCTGCACACAAGGTTTTTTATCCTAATGCATAGAATGCACCTTCTGTCTTTACAGTCCCTTTAAACAATCTGACCAGTTCTCAACATTCCTACACAGGGCAAAGCTGAGACTGAAGCTGGCCATACATGAGTCACTTTTTTTTGTTCAACCAGTAGGTTGAACAAAAAAAAAAAAAAAAAAAACGAACCTGATTCCCCCATCCACACATTGTGTCATTGTATTCTGACAGAGGGCACTTCCTGCAGAGCTGATCAAGAGAACATTTTCCAGCATGGCTGTTGGGCAGAAGTTGATCAGTAGTTGGACTTCTGTACAACCACAGTGCCCATACATGTTTTGAAATTTGCCCAGTCCCTGCTGAACTGGCCGAATTTTGATCCATCTAAAGGCAGCTTGAGGCTTGTAGCCATAGGAATCCTTATACAAAGGAACACAAATAATACATGGGAGGATTCCTGTTAGTGATCGACCAATATCATTTTTGTGGTGGAGGGATCTGGGGGTCTAAAAGACCCCAAACTCCTCCTCTGCACTTAAAGCATTCAAAACGCCAAGTTTGGCTGTTTTGAATGCTGTAAGATTTTGAATTCGGCGCCGCCAGTACCCGGAAGTGATGGCATGATATGACATCACTTCCGGGTACTCGGCGGCGCCGAATTCAAAGAAATGGAGACTCGGTCAGAAGACGGCGGCGGTGCAGATGGAGACCCGGTCAGATGGCGGTGGTGAAGGTAGGATGCCCGGGTCTCCCGGTGGGACAGGAGACCCGGGCGAACCGCGGAAGGCTGCGGGAGGAGGGGGGGGACACTCCTTGGAATGGCACCTGAGCGGCTTCTCAGCCGCACCGGTTGTCATTACAAGACAGCCGAACGTCGGCTATGGACACCGGTACCTGCAGCTAGAGGCATCACCCCAGGAAAGGCACTTTCCCGAAATATTGGCAATATCGGTACATCAAAAGGCCGATTCCGATATATCGGGGAAAGTGCATATCTGCCTTCGATATATCGCCTTTGCCGATAATCGGTCGATCCCTAATTCCTGTCCTGACAATAATATCCCTATCTGGGGAAAATAAAGGACATTTAATAATCTGTGGAAGCATTGTGTCAGGAATATTTCTTCCTCCGTTGTATAATTATTTGAACATTCAAGTTAAGGAAATGGTTTTATCTGCAGGAATACAAGAAAACTGAAGATTAGTGGGTGACAGACATGAATCGAGAGTTCTCAGAAGCAAGAAAATGTATTTTCCTGTTCTGAGGGGGTGTATTGTAGTATAGGGATCAGTACCCACTCAGCCCCCTCCTAAAACTCCATTATATGTTATGGCAGGGAGGGGGTCATTTACACATTGCATGTACTAACACAATAGAAAATCACAGGGTCCTTTGTAGTGGTGTATTTTGGTTTTGTGCTGCCCTAGGCAAGACTAAAATTGGACAACCCCCTCCCCCTCATATGTAAAGTTGTCCCACTCCCTCCTTTTTAATGGATGTGACTCCCTCCACAATTGAAGGAATTCAAGTTCCAGCATGAACTCCTGAGATCTCACGAGAGGGAGGGTGAGAGGGGGAGGGAGAGAGAGATAGGGGGGGTGAGGGAGGGAGGGAGAGAGGGGGGATACGAGAGAGAGAGAGAGAGAGAGAGAGAGAGAGAGAGAGGGAGAGAGAGAGAGGGGGTGAGAGAGAGAGAGAGAGGAAGGGGGGAAAGAGAGAGGGGTGGGATAGAGAGAGGGGGGATGAGAGAGAGAAAGAGAGAGAGAGAGGGGGGATGAGAGAGAGGAAGGAGGGAAAGAGAGAGGTGGCGATAGAGAGAGAGAGAGTGGGGGGATGAGAGAGGAGGGATTGAGAGAGAGAGAAAGGGTGTGAGAGAGAGAGGGGGTGAGTGAGAGAGAGAGAGGGGGGTGAGAGCGAGGGAGGGTGAGTGAAAGAGAGAGAGGGGGTGAGAGAGAGAGAGAGAGAGAGAGAGAGGTGAGAGAGAGGGTGAGAGCGATGACTCTAGCAACCAGTGGCCAATAGAGTCTAAGGTGGAGGGGGGTGTCTTGTTTGCTGCCCTCCTGCAAAGTGCTGCCCTAGGCTTGGGCCTTGTCGGCCTAGGCCGAAATACAGCACTGGTCCTGGGTAAGGGCGAGGTTCGGGTTAAGCATGGATTCAAAGCAAACCAAACCTGTTTACAGTTTGCAGAAACTGCAAATAATTGTGGCAATTCACCATGATAGCATCCAACGACTCATAATACATTTGTCAGGAGTCTGCGATAGTGAGCCCTTTTAGATTGCCAATTCGGGGTTCCCCAGGGCAGGGAGTCTAAGCCCCAGTCTGCTTCTTCACCAAGGCCCATAATGGTGGGAATAGACTTGTAGCAAGCTGGAACCAGATCACGGCTCCAAGGTACACCCAGCTGAGGATCCAGAGACCACTTGCGTGTACAGAGTACAAACAGCAGGAGACTGAAGGAAAACTAGGAACAAGCAGTGGACGAGCTCAGGTAAGCACAGACGTTAGATGAATCTGGGGTCGGACAGGGGTAGTTAGACACAGGATGCATGAAATAGTAAGCAAACGGGAGCTCCGAGACCTGTGAAGTTGCTTAGGCAAAATGAGCTACACTGAGCATGTCCTATATAGGCATGGAAACCGGGAGGTGGGCCGGGAAGTAATGGAAGGGAAGGAAATATAAACCTACAGAATAGCAGACAACGCCCATAGGTGAGCATAGAAGCCAAACAACACACATGAAGGATATACAGGTCTGGGAGAAGCATTGCAGCAAGGAAGTAAGAATTATAGAGGCAAGAAAACTGCAGGCTAAAATGTGACGGTACCCCCCTCCTACAAAGTATCCCAACCCATTTAGGGCCAGGCTTTGGAGGAAACTTCTGATGAAAAAGTTTCACCAAATGGTGGCAGAAAAATCAGTAGAAGAAATCCAATACCTTTTTTAGGATCTTATCCCTTCCAGCCAATTAGCTATAAAAGCTGCCCCCTGGAGAATTTGGAATCCAAGATTTGCTTTATTTCATACTGATTTGTGGCATTGACTGTTGTAGAAGGATGACAAAGAGGATGGGAAAAACTATTGATGATGTACAGTCTCAAGAGAGAAACATGGAAGACATTATGGATCCTCAAATGTGAATTGAGAGGGAGCTTGAAGGCAACAGGATTAACCTGGCAGAGGATTGTAAAGGGACCAATGAAATGACAAGCACATTTTATAGAGAGTTCTTGGAGATGGAAAAGAGCTAAATCTTGTTGCCAGGTAGGATCAGGGGACTTACAAGGCGATGGCGATCTGCAGGTACTTTGAACCTGGAAGCTGCCAGATGTAAGTTCTTAGAAACATCTGGCCGGATAGAATTGAAGGATCGTTGTATGTCTGCAACTGCAGGCACCACAGAAGAGATGGGAACAGGAAATGGTACAGAAAGAGCACTACTGCGGCAAAGTGGTTTGTTATCGTCTGGCGACGTAGATCTACGTCACCAGACACTCCCCCTTCTCGGCGGCGCGCGCGCGCCGCCGGAGGCGCGCTCCCACTGTTTTCAGTCACAGCGGGAGTCGGGCCAGGGTAGGAGCAGCAGCGATCGCCGCTGCTCTTCCCCGATCGTCGGGGATCTAGTGTGGAGATCCGCCCGCTTGTGTAAACACAAGCGGGCGGATCTCCTAAGTGACAGACAGGGTCAGATTGCAGGGTTCAGCATAGCTGAACATGCAATCTGTCCCTGTGTCACTCAGTCACCTCCCCCCACACACGTCAGTAAGCACCAGGCATACATTAACCCCTCCCTCTCCAATAAAATTAACCCCTTCCCTGCCAGTGTCATTTTTACAGTAACAGTGCATATTTATAGCACTGATTACTGTAGAAATGTCACTGGTACCCCCAAAAATGTAAAAAATGTCAGTCAAGGGTCCGATCTGTCCACCGCAATGTCGCAGTCCCGCAAAAAAAACCGCAGATTGCCGCCATTACGCGTTAAAAAAAAAACACCAAAAATGACAGAAATCTTTCCCTTAGTTAGTAAACGCAATAACTTTTGTGCAAACCAATCAAAATACGCTTATTGTGATTTTTTTTACCAAACATATGTAGCAGAAAACAAATTGGCTAAAAATGTAAAAATGTTTTGATTTTTTCCATTTTTGGGGGGGGGGGGGGGATTTCATATAAAAAAATGTGAAAAATATTGTTATTTTTTCAAAATTTACGCTCTTTTTTTGTTTATAGCGCAAAAAGTAAAAATCGCACAGGTGATCAAATACCACCAAAAGAAAGCTCTGTTTGTGGGGAAAAAAAGACGTAAATTTTGTTTGGGTATGGCGTCGCATGACCGCGCAATTGTCAGTTAAAGTCGCACAGCGCCGAATCGCAAAAAGTGGCCCAGACATAAGACAGCAAAATCCTCTGGTGGTAAAGTGGTTAAAAAAGGGAGACTCAACAGTGCTGGCATTAGCATGGTTATTGAGGGCAAACTCAGTCCAGGTCTACCCAATCATCCTGATGGGCAGAAGTAAAGGTACGAAGATACCATTTAACATTCTGGTTGACCCTTTCAGTTTGCCCATTTGACTGTGGGGTAAAGACCTAGGAGAAGTCCAACTTGATTCCAAAGGATGAGGCTAGAGCCTTCCAGAAGTGAGCTGTAAATTGAACTCCCCTATCAGAGATTATTTGTGAGGGCATACCATGAAGAGAAAATATTTCCTTGATAAAGATGGAAGCCAGGGTAGTCCTGGAAGTGGAGATAAGTGACACATTTTGTAAAACCTGTGAACAATCACCCAGATAATGGTGGAGTCCACTGAGGGGGGTAGTTCAGAGATAAAGTCCATGGAGATGCAACATCATCTGGAATAGGTAGGAGTAAAAGAAGACCTGCTGAAGCAGGTGTGGAAGACTCATGCCTCGTACACACGCACCGATTGTTGGCCGACCGATCGTCCGTCTTTTGTCCAGTGTTGTTGTGTTGGTTGAAATGTGCTCTAGACTGCACACAAATTTTCTCGGCCAACAAAAATCTACTTCAGAAGTGATGTCATGTTCTGGTTTACTTTCCGTGTGTTTTTTCTTCTCTGAGCATGCCCAGTCTTGCTCATCAGATTTTTGTCAGCCGAAATCTGTACTGACTGACGGAAAATCGGCCATTGTGTTGACGGCCAACAAACATTTTATAGCCTGCACACCAGATTTTATTCGGCCGAAAAGTCGGAGTCGGTTGTCGAAAGCATCATGCTATCAAGCTGAAAATCGGCCAATCGGACGTTGGCCGAAAATTCCCGGCCAATAATCGATGCGTGTGTACGAGGCATTAGTTTGCACACAACTGGAGCAAGCCTAAATATAATCTTCAACATCTTTCTGAAAGGAGGGCCATCAGCAGTAACGCTGCAGGAAAGCACAGGTATATTGTACACCAGAATGTCCAAAGAGTTTGGAATCATGTGCCCATTTGAGAAGCCTGGAGCAAAGAGTGGGAACTACAATGGTCTTTCCAGGCGGGATACATAAAGACTGAAGATGGGTGGTAGCCAAGATACGATTGTAAGAAATAATGGGTTCTAGTTCAACATGTAACTCAGAGTCAGCAATGTCAAAAGATCTGGACAAGGCATGAGTATGGCCATTTTTGGAACTAGGCCGAAAATAATGCCAAAGGTAAACCTGTCAAAAAATAGAGCCTATCACTCTTTTCTAGGATTCAAACAGATTGCAAGTACTGGAGGGTCTTGTGAATAAGTAAATTCTGCAAATCAGTATATGGTGTAGAGATCCCTCTAGTAGATGCCATCATTCTTGCAATGCCTGCCTGATGAGGAAAAGGGAAGCAGCCATTTTATTTATCAAATATTTACTTATGATTATCAAACATGGATTTATGATTAAGTAGATATATTGGATGTATATTTTGTGATAAGTCATATTGTATACAGCTGTTGTCTTCAAAAGCCATTTATGCCTCCTGTTGTTAGATTGCTCTCTCGACCTTTGAAGACCTGTCCAGTTGTTTACTGCCCTACTGGAAGTAACAAACCTTTGTGAACAACAATTCCGCATTTCAATCAAGATGGAACTTCAAAGAAACTTTAGATAGATAGGTGCCACCCACATCAGAATGTATAAATTGTAATACAAGTCCTTAGGAAGTTAGAGCAATGTTCATTAACCACTTTACCACCGGAGCATTTTGCTGTCTTACGTCTGGGCCACTTTTTGCGATTCGGCGCTGTGTCGACTTTAGCTGACAATTGCGCGGTCGTGCAACACGTACCCAAACGTCCTTTTTTCCCCCAGAAACAGAGCTTTCTCTTACGCCCTCCGACAGTCGCCGCCCACTTCATATTCATCACAATGGGGTTATGACCTTTGCTCCGTAGGAGTAGCTAGGCAACAGAATATGTTAGTATTAAAGCTTTTAACATATCCCACCCCCAGGGGGTGGTCCCCTCAGTCTATAACCCTCCACTTCCTGTATCCAACTCAGTTTTCAATGTCTAGCTTGTCAGGAGTAGCTGGATGTCTCTGTGCTGGGGCACTTGTCTCAGCCTTCTTTCCTTTTTTTGGATTTTATTTGAGTTTTTCTCTCTTTCTTTATTTAGCTGTTATTTTTACCAGCGTTAGTTAGGTCTTCTGATGAAGAGGATACTGCGGGCTGCGTCTCGGGCTGACCCCACTGGTCGCAGGTTGTGGGTCAGTGGTTTCTCAGCCCGCCATCGAGCGTTCAGTCAGGTACCGCTCCTGAGTTTTCTGAACGACCCATCCCTGTTCCGTGCAGGGATGCTTGGGTGAGGTGGCTACCTCACTGGACGCTGTGCGGTTTCTCAACCCACCTTCTGCTGCGTCCTGGATGCGACTCTCCCTGTCTCATGTACAGCGGCTTGTTCGCCTGTGCGGGTCCACCCACGCCATGCAAGAGGTAAGTGTATCTATGTGGGGAACTGTCTGTCTGGGGGGGTGTCAGTCT